>NC_045599.1:80059985-80369285 GCF_009762305.2 Zalophus californianus
CTAGTTGATGGGTGTGTGCGGATCCATATACTATTCTCTCTGCTTCTGTGTATGCTTAAAATGTTCTATAATAAAAAGTTTAAGAAAGCAGTCCCACAGAAAAATACGCTGTTGGGTAAGTGGCACGGAGGGGAAAATAGGTATGACAAAGTGATATTTATACATATATAATATTTCATATATATGATGTACAGGAGAACCCAACCAAGTTTCAGTGGTCAGGGAAGAGTTTCCAAGGAAGTGATGTATTTGTTAAAATCCGAAATAGGACTAGTAATGAGACATTAGGAGGACTGTACATAACACTCCTCTCCTGCTTGAGTTTGGAAACAATGGAGAGGAAGACAAAGGAGTCAGACAGATGGAGATCAAAATATCAACTGTATTACGGATAGACTTTAGGATAGAGCTTACATATATAGTCATATAAGCTTGCTAATAGTTCTCTGAATTGAATTTATGCTTTAAAGCTGCAAGCAAGATCACAGACCAGAATACACCATCAGGAAAGCTGGGATAGGGAGTAAGAGCTAGATTGGGATTACTCGGTCCCTTCTTGCAAACATCCCAATCAAATGCAGCTCCTTGTCCTAGGATGGAGTGAGCCAGAGTGGGACGGACAAAAGACCATCAAGGCCACTGTGGGAATTCCTCATGAATGGGTGCATGAGGAGTGAGAGGATAGTGCTCCTTTCCAAACAAGTAGTAGTAAACTTGGTTAAGTGGGCTGGCGTGGGTGGAGAAAAGAGAAGTGTTTCCTGGGTAAATAAGACAGTATGTGCAAAGGCCCTGTCTACTGCCGTGAACAAGGCACTGTGCCTCGTGTTGGTGGTATATAGGGATGAACCAAGTTTGGTCTCTACCCTCGAGTTGTCTGTGATTTATATGGGAGACAAACCCAAGAAGATTCAAACACAATAAACAAGATACACTTAAATACTAATAAAGAGGAGTTAAGTGCAATAGAGGTTAACATCATAGAGGAAGTGAAGATGAATTCTGAGCATGTACTAGTGGAGGAGAGGGAGAAAGAGGGGAGAGCAAAAGAAGAAGATTAGGAAAGGCTTCCTGGAGAAGCAGGTATTTAAGGGTCATTAGGGGTGGATAGAAGTCCCATAACGGGAGGGGCAGGGAAGGACACTCCAGGCAGAGGGAACTGCATGATGCCTCTTCTGGCCTATTTTTGTCCACTGTTCCCGCTTGTATAATTGTCTCCACATTGTTGCAGCTTCTGCGGGAGAGGAGGCCCCTCCCATCACCTCCCCTGGGTTCCAGAAAGCCTCAGGGAACAGACGCCACGTTCAGCGCTGGTGCCCTCATCCTCCCACTGTCCCACACAAAGTGATCCCACCCCCAGACTTCCTAAAGCTGCTGCTTATACGGCTCGTGTGGGTGGGCAGCTATCAGCAAGCCAGGATGCAAGTCCATACTTAGGATGGTTTTATTAGTGGTTTGAGGTCACGATCGCAGAGAATCAGAATTTGTCTCCGCAGAAGGGAATACACTGGGGGGAGTGGCAGAGGAGTTTTCATTGTATGCTGGGGCTGTCACATGGAATGACATTGTCATCCTTTTCTGTCCCACCTGCTTTCTAAAGCTTTGAAAGAAACAAGCTTGAGAGGGTGCCTCTTTAGAAGTGGGAGGAGTAGTGGGAGAGGAAGTTTCCCTCCCAGGAGCACATGTGACAAGTCTTTCTCCGATGTCGTTTGCCTCAATAGTGGGATTCCCACGTAAGACTGTTATTCTTAAATAAAACAAAAGATTGAAAGCATGTCTGTTTTCAAAGAGTCACCCAAGAACTATCTATTTTTAATACTTTAAGGTGTTTTTCTTGCCCTGTAAGAATTTATATGTGGTGAAAGTGCAAGTGAGGCCTTGCTGCACTGAATATTTTTGAACCTTTGGCATTTACAGCCCCAGTTCACAGCATGCAGTGCGAAGGGTTACATACCTACTAGGGAAGAGAAGAGGCACGCTTTTATTGGAATGCCCAAAGGGCTTATTGACAGGCTGTTGTTGACCATCGGAGACAATTCGGAACAGGTCTTCTGTGACAACCCCTCAGGTTCACAGCTACCCAGCAAACTGTAAGAAGGCACCATTCCTCCAGGTGGAGGCAGTTCCAAGCCAACCCAGTGCAGCTGGGTGCGCAGAGCACCTGCTGGGTTTCAGCGCCTACTTTGTTCTCTGGCCCAGAGCCTTTCTTCAGTGATTCACCTGCACACCTGTGGCTGTGTTCACCAACAGGCTTAAGAGTTATTAGCTACCCTGGTATGAGTCGCTGAATTTCCTTATTTTTGCCAAAATTACATCCTTTTAAACTTGAGGGTTGTGATGGTTAGTTTTATGTGTCAACTTGACTGGGTTGAGGGTTGCCCAGAGAGGTGGTAAAACATTTCTAGGTGTGTCTGTGGGGATGTTTCTGGATGAGATTAGCCTTTGAATCAGTACACTGAGTAAAGCAGTGTGTCTTCCCCAATGTGGGTGGGCATCCTCTAATGCCTTCAGGGCCTGATTAGAATAAAAAATGGAGGAAGGGAGACTAATGCCTGGCTAATTGGGCTGGGAAGTTGGTCTTCTGCTCTCATACTGGGATGTACGCCATTGGTACTCCTGGTTCTCAGGCCTTCCGACTTTGGACTGGAAATCTACCAGAGCTCTCGTGACTCCAGTTTACAGATGGCAGATTGTGGGACTCCTCAGCCTCCATAATCTTGTGAGTCCTTTCCTTATAATAAATCTCTTATGTATATATATATATATATATATATATATATAAGTTATATATATATATAGCTATATATAACTATATCATCTCTGTTTCTCTAGAGAACCTTAATATAAGAATCAATAATGGTATAAAATTGTTTGATTTTTCACAAATGCATCACAGAATTTCCTTTTATGGACCAAGGGATGTTCACTCTCCATTAGAAGCAGTTTATTTTTCTATCTGATTTTACACATTACTTCTCCCTTCATATCACAGTACTGCCCATCTTCCTATTCTTTTTGTTTCAGACTACTTTTTTTTTTTTTTACAATATATCTCAGAACTCCTACGTCTCCTCTGGGTATTCCAGTTTATTCATCTCCATCTTGGTAGGGATGTTCTGGGGAAGGGTCAAGGAGTTGAAGTTTTTATTTGGTCGCTGTAGAAATGAGTCATATCTCTAAAAGTGTTAGCTTAAGAGTTCCCGCACATTTTAAATTAAGAGATTTTGAGGCTATTAAAGAAGGAATACAGATTTCATAAAAACTTTATATACTTGATTTATTCATCCATATACTGAGTGCCAGGTCCTGAGCTAGATGCTGTGGAGAAAACAGAGATTATGATGTTGACCATGTAAATAAGGTTCTTACAGTTTAATGACACAGTAGACAAAAATAAACATATTGTGATACAAGATAAAGTGGATCTAGTAAGCAAGTTCCAAGTGCTATAGCAGCTCAGATAAAGGAGACATCTCTCCTGGTTAGTAGGAGCTGGGAAAGCTTGATGGAAGTGACTTTTGAACTAAGGTTGAAGAATAAATTGGATGACAATGGGGTGGATGAGAATTACAGACAAATGGTGGCAAAGCATAGACAATACTGGGGGTGGGGTGGATATGTGGTCTGATTTAACTGAAGCATATGGTATAATGATGAAAATAGTAATGAGAGAAATTATTTACTGAGTACCTACTACGTGCATGCATTGTTTTTAATCTATAAACCCTATAAGATAAGCATCATTATGCCCTTTACAGATGATGATCTCTGAGGAATAACTTGCTCACAGTTATGGAGCTTTTAAGTGGTGGTGTTGGGAGTCAAATGCAGATCTACCTGTCAAAAGCCTGTGTTCTTTCTATTATGTGACCAATGCCCTCAACTTGTGTATATGGAGGAGAAAATGAGGGATGATATTTCATTCATTCAATAGATTGTGTAGCTTAAGAAAGAAGAGGCATATGCAAGGAAAAGAATATGCTTTGATTGAAAAAGACTTAATAGGCAAGGAATGACAAAGGAATGCTGATAGCTAGATGACACTAGAAGCATGATGTTGATGATAATTAGGTGTCACTGAGCATGCAAAACAGGTCAAAAATTACATCATCTCTATGCTCACAGCTAGTTGTAGTACAGTTATATATGATTCATTACCTGATGTGGTGGGAAGAACAGAGGTGTAGAGACAGAGAGAACTTGCTTAGAATGTTGACTTTACCCTTTTCTAGGCTTTGAATTAGATTAAATTTATGAGCCTTAGTATCCTCATCTGTAAAATGAACATATATGCATATGTCATAGAGTTGTGAATGTAGAAAAAAGTTTTAAAAACTTAAAATGCATTTTATAATAACTGAAGCAGAAGAATTAGGTAATAAAAATAAAATTCTGCTATAGAGGCAAGAGTATCTCTGAGCATGTCTAATGAAAAACATGAGAATAGTATGATAAAAATATGAATATTCATAATATCAAAATTAATCCACCTTAATAAAGGTGGTTCTTCCCTTTACAAAATGAATTAGGTACCAGAACAGGCAACTGAGGATATGACTCTGAATTAAACTATATTCTAAGAACTGAGAGGATTTATATTAATGTATCTAACAGCAAAATATACCTAAAAATTATTGGTTGTAGAATCTCATGAAAAATACAATGCATTCTACTGTGTTGAAATAGGCTTTTACATCCATTGTGTTAATGCAGTTCTATCTGAATTTTTAATGACAGTTTTTAATTCTTTTTGAGAAAAAAAAATCAGTACATCAAAAGTAGGTCATGCTGTGCATAGATTTCTTTTACTAGCTTGATGTGTGCTAACGTAGTAGATTGAGAATTCAATCTTCTCAGAATGAAAAATGGATGATTCTGATGTTTATATCAAGCATCAGAAATATTATAAACATATTTATTGAAAATATTGCTGTGGTTGTTTTGAATGGAATATTCTTGCAAAAAACACTTGTCTAGAAGGCTTTGTTTTTGTTAATAGACTCTTCTAATTGAGACTCTTGTGTGGAAACCTCCCAGAGGGAAATCCTGTAATTGCTGAAAGCAGGGAGGGAATGTCCAGCATGCCAGATAATTTCACTTTCCTCAAACCCTAGCCCCTGATGCTTTACTTGATCACTTACCCTATCCCAGGGCACTGGACCTCCATTAACTTATCCAAAGAAATATTTGGAACAACTTTTAAGCATATCCAATTAGTAGAGTCTTGAGGATGTGTTTATGTTCATTTTGTAAAGCATCAAATATTGCGAAGAATCCTATTGAACTATAGCAATAGTGTTACCAGATTTGTAAATCAGAAACAAAGACAAAACACAAAAAACAACCCCCAAACCCCAAACTGGGAAAGCATATTCTCGAAAGAGTTCTCTTCAAGACACTAGGGCAAAATGCTGAAAAATAAGTCCATCCTGAAAAATATTTCATCATTCTTGCTCTGGAGTAACCTATTCACAAAGTATAGTTTTAAAAGTTGAATGAATGCTTTTAGTAAACTGATTAGTTCCACCCTGACTTGCAGTCTAAATCTGAGTAATTTATTTCAACAGAGGTACATATAAATGCTACAATATCATTTACTGCTTTTATATTCTTAGTATTCAGATATCCCCAAGTCTTTGTTTGTTTGTTTTTTTAAGATTTTATTTATTGAGAGAGAGTGAGAGAGGGAGTAGGGGGAGGAGCAGAGGGAGAGGGACAAGCAGACTCAGTGCTGAGCTTGGAGCCCGAAGTGGGACTTGATTTCATGACCCTGAAATCATGACCTAGCCAAAATCAAGAGTTGGTTGCTTGGGGTGCCCAAGTGGCTCAGTCAGTTTATTGGCTGCCTTCTGCTTGGGGGTCATGATCCCAGGATCCTGGGATGGAGCCCCATGTTGGGCTCCTTGCTCAGCAGGGAGTCTGCTTCTCCTACCCCCTCTGCCCCTCCCCCTGCTTGTCCTTTCTCTCAAAAGAAAAATAAGTACATAAAATCTTAAAAAAAAGAAGTTGGATGCTTAATCCACTGAGCCACTTTGGTGCCCCAGGTATCCCCAAGTGTTAAAAAAATTTATACATCTTAACCTTGGAATTTATCCCATTTTAGGGATTTATCCCATATAAGTAGCCATAAATTTAGATGCATAAAATGTACAAAAATGATCACTGTTGCTTTATTTATAACAGCAAAAATATTGGAAAGATCCCAAGTATCTAATAATAGGAGAGTATTTAAATACATTAAACTAGACGCACAAGTTGGAATATTATGGAGCCATTAAAAGTGGAGGTTTTTAATTTTTTTTAAAGATTTTATTATTTGAGAGAGAGCACAAACAGGAGGAGCAGCAGGGAGAGGGAGAAGGAGAAACTGGCTTCCCGCTGAGCAGGGAGCCCGGCATGGGGCTCGATCCCAGGACCCTGGGATCATGACCTGAGCTGAAGGCAGATGCTTAACCAACTAAGCCACCCAGGAGCCCCCAAAATGGTTTTTGAAGAATAGCTTATAATTTCAGAAAACTTTTGGGGTTTGATATAAGTATTAAAATTAAAATTGTAGATACAGCTTCTATCCAAACTATAAAAATCTCAAAATATAATTACATAAAAATTATTGGAAAAGAATACACGAAAATATAACTGCCTGTTTTGGGGTAATGGGATTTTGAATGATTTTTTTATTCATTCATTCATTCATTCATTCATGTAACAAGTCTTTATTGAAACCTAACATGGGATAGGTATTATATGAGAGCTGAACAATCAATGAAGAGCAAAAATTAAATAACTTCTGTCATCATTATGCTTCCAATCTATTGGAGAAGACCTATATTAATTTCAAAAATCACATGCAAGTAAATGTAAAATTGCAACTGTGATAAGTGCTAAGAAGGGAGGCCATCACGAGAGTATACAGTAGGGAACCTAGCATAACGTGGGGTTTAGTTCACAGAAGAACTGACAAGCATACTAAAATTTGATGTGTGGGTAGATTTAAGCAGGTACATAGGGGAGGAGGATTGGGGGAACATTCCTTTGCAAAGGAACAGCATTGCAAAGTCCCTGTAGTAGGATGGAGCATGGTGTGTTTAAAGAAGTGAAAGAGGGCCGAATGTGGTGGTGTGGGGAGAGAGGTTATGGATCATAATATCAAGCTGTGTTTTTAAAATTGGAAGGAGGAGAAGCAGAACCAGGGAACCCAGCTGGGGGTTTATAGGAGTTGGTATAGTTAAGTGATAATGGTACGTGGGATTAGGAGTTGAGGGTAGAGATTGAGAGTCAAGTGGATGGAATCAAGATGTATTTAGGAGGTAACAATGAAATGGGCCTGAATGGGGTGAAGGATCAGGGAATACCGAAGAAGACTCCTAGGTTTCTAGCTTGAGCAACTGGTTGGCAGGTGGTGCCAATAAGTACTTGGGAAGAGGATTAGACTTGAGGAGATAATGTGTTTGGTTTAACACGTGTTAATTTGAGATGCCTTTGAGGCATTCAAGTGGAGATAATAGTAGGCAGTTGAATATATGGGTCTTTTTTTTTTTTGATAAATGGGTCTTAAACTCAGAAAAGTCTGAGTTCATTCACCCTTTTATCCCAAGTGACTGGCATATTGTAGGCATTTAATAAATTCTTATACAATAAATGAATAAATGAATGGACTGGAGAAGTAAATTTGGGAGGCCCTAGCTTATGGCTGATAACTAAATTTCTATTGGATAAAATTCCTCAGAACACAGACTGAGAAGAAAAGAAGACATAAAAAAATTCCATTTAATGACTTTGAAGAAGGAGAAAGAACACAGAGAAGTAGAGAGGTTGCAAGAAAACTAGATGTGATTCTGTCTTGAAAACCATGAGGGAGAGGTCAACCTTCTCAAAACTACTGATAAATTGTAGATGATGAGGATCCAGAATGAACATCCTTTGGGTTTAGATATTAAAAGCCATTAGTGAACTTAGCAAGAGTTATTTAGATAAAAAGTGAGTGGGATGTAAGGGGAGAAGGGGATACAAACAGTATCAGGGCACCTGGGTGGCTCAGTTGGTTAGTGTTTAACTCTTGGTCTCAGCTCAAGTCATGATCTCAGGGTCCTGAGATGGAGCCCCTCATGGAGCCCCCATCAGGCTGGGCAATCAGCATGGAGTCTGCTTGTCCCTCTCCCTCTGCTCCTTCCCCTGCTTGCTCTCTCTTCCTCTATCTCTCCAATAAATAAATAAAATCTTTAAAAAAAAAAGAAATGGTATCTAAACTGTGATGGAAGGGTCAGTGGAGGCTATTGATCGATTAATTGATTGCCAGGGATTTGACTCTGGTTAAAGTCCATGGGGAAAGATGGATTCAGATTGTGTGTGTGTGTGTATAAGATTTGAAAATACAAGAAGGATAAGAAAGAGTCAGTTATATAAATTTCCTGTGAAGTCAATTATATAAATTTCATCTCCAGAGGAGATGAAATTCAATGCTATCATAGTCCTGAAGGAACATCTTTTTAGGATAATAAATAAAATCCGAGCAAGAGAGTTGGTTCTCAAAGAGGAGAGGGGTAGTTTCTCTTTGCTACAAGGTGAATGGGAAGGGTGCCGAAGTAAGTTGACATGTTGAGCAAGACAGTCTCCATTTCTTCTGTGAAGTAAGAGGACACATCATTTCTTGGAGGAAAGAGGGAGGAAAATTGAGAATGGGAAAGTTGGAGGTTTGAGGAAAAATGAGGGTACTTTAGTCATTTTATTTTATTTATTTTTTATTTTTTAAAAAAGATTTTATTTTTAAGTAATTTCTTTAACCAATGTGGGGCTTGAAATTATAACCCTGAGACCAAGAGTCACATGCTCTACCAGCGGAGCCAGCCAGGAGCCTGTAAGTAGTCATTTTAGAGATTTCGAATGAGGTGGTTTGAGAAACATCATTAGGGAGGTCAGATAGAGGTGACCACCTTTCTGAGGTTGGTCCTATTAGTTCATAGTGATGTTAGTCTGCCCTGGTGGTGGACTTCCTCTAGCAGTGCTCAGCCACTCATGGCAGGAACGGAGAAAGAAAATAGTTGGGTTCATCTGGAGGTGGGATGTTGCCACACCAGTGACATATAAAGACAGCAGAGCAAAAGAGTTCAAAATGTCAACAGGGATTTTTCTGTAACAAGGGACCCTGAAACCTAAGCTGGATATGTGAAGGAAAGGGAGGGATCCTAATGTGCTGCTGATGGATGGACTCTAGAAGGAGTGGACTCATGTTTCCAAAGAGGTTGGACATCTATCATAAATAAGCAAGCTTGAAATGTAATTTTTGTCAAAGAATGGAATTTTTGAATAAGTAACATTACATATGTGAAATACTATAGACAACCCCCCCTCTTCCTGCCAACTTCATCTGTGGCTTCCCTTTCTGCAGTTTCAGGTTACCTTCAGCATCTGCAATCAGGAAGCAGATGATTCTTTTTCTGATGAATTGTCTGGTAAATAGTAGCCTAAGGAGACATCGCAAGCCCATGTCATTCACCTTCATTTCATCACATAGACATTTTATCATCTCACATCATCACGAGAAGAAGGATGAACACAGGATAATAAAATATTTAAGAAAATTTTTGAGTATAGCTGATACACAATATAACATTAATTTCAGGTGTACAACATAGTGATTCAACTTCTCCATACCTTATGCTGTGCTCACAAGTGGAGCTACCATTTGTCACCATACAACACTATTATGGTATTATTGACCATATTCCCTATGCTGTGCCTTTTATTCCCATGACTTGTTCATTCTACCACTGGAAGCCTGTACCTTTCACTGCCCTTTACCCATTTTGTCCATTCTCCAACTCCCCTGCCTTCCCTCTGGCAACCATCAGTTTGTTCTGTGTATGTATGTATGTATGTATGTATGTATGTATGTATGTATGTATGTATGTATTTATTTTAAACATCACAAATAAGATTTTTTATTTGTGACCATTAAATGTCTGAATTTTAAACAGATTCTTGGACTGATGGCTCATATCCATCAGTTCGTTCAACGTTAGCACTGGTCTCATCCCCAGTAGCTTTTCCAGAACTACTACCTTCACCATGAAGCTCCATGAGCTTTCCCAATTCAAAGTTGGGCTTCTTCAGCATTTTTACTTTTCTAACGAAGACATCATGGAGTGCATAAATAGACTGACAAGCCTTTTCTATATCTTTTCTGATGCTGTCTGGAATCAATTTATTGACCACTTCTTTCAAGTCATTTGTTTGCTCCTCTCGGGTCATGATTTCCATCATCTTTTTCTGAATTTGATGGACCTGTTGGTGCTGAGCATAAGAGGTCTTCCAAATCTAATTATTGCATTTTTTAGTAAAACCACCACAAAACAGATGAAACAAATAACCATCGGTAGTCTTGACATCAACATGAGCTTCAATCATGGTCTGCCATTTTTTGACCATGGAGCACATTTTGTCACGGGTAAGATCCGTGCCATGGAAATTACTCAGGCCGTTTTTGCCCTGAACATCCTCAGTAATTAGCTTGAATTTTCTAAATGCAGCTTCATCATTCTGCAGATCAGCAAGGCTCACTTCAAAAACACGACCCTTGAGGCCATCAGATGCGATTTTGTTTCCTTGAGTTCTTGTGACTAATGTTTTTCCAATATTTCTTATATTGAACATAGCTGGTGCTTTCACATCATATCAATCTTTCTTAGAAAATGGATCAACCACTTTCTTCTTGGCTCCCTTTTTGCCGCCTTTGGTAAGGCGCTTGTTCTTGCCAACCGCCATGGCACTGCTCAGGGAGCCAAAAGGTGTTCTGTGTATTTATAAGGCAACCATAAGTTATTTTTACAGGGAGAGAGAGAGACCACATTCATGTAATTTTATTACAGTATATTGTTGTAATTGTTCTATTTTATTATTAATCTCTTACTATGCCTAATTTATAAATTAAACTTTATCATGTATGTACAAGAAAAAAGGTAGTATATATAGGGTAAGGTATTATCTTCATTTCTTGGAAATAATTTTTTTAAAGATTTTATTTATTTATTTGGCAGAGAGATACAGAGAGAGAACAAGTAGGCAGAGAGGCAGGCAGAGGGAGAGGGAGAAGCAGGCTCCCCGCCGAGCAGGGACCCCGATGCGGGGCTCGATCCCAGGACCCTGGGATTATGACCTGAGCTGAAGGCAGCCGCTTAACCGACTGAGCCACGTAGGCACCCCTATCTTCATTTCAACACTATTTTCAACACTACTGGGTATTTTGAAATGTATCCCTCATGGTTAAGGGGTTTGGGGACTACCATATTTTAAAATAATCAACAAATTTAACTCATAAGTTAGTCTATGTGCTTCTCAATCAAAGGTGTCAAATATTTTTATTATGAGGATTTCTTTATACTAACAAATTTTGAAGATTCCCACCCTCATATTGTAGTAATATGGTTTTGTAGGTATTGAATGAGAAGATACTTTTGAAAGATATTGGACCATATGTAAATCTAATAAACACAGTATTTGTAACAAACATAAATCTGAGGATATGTGCATTTGAGGGGTATCTATGTAGGTGGATATAATAATTTTAAAATTCTAACCAAATTGGTTAGAATTTGGGACAAGTAGCCATTGAACTTCAACATCCAGGATGAGGAATAGCTGGGCTAACGCTTTTCAGTGATCGATTTTGAATGGATTTATGGGGAGAATGACACTTTGAGAGATTTGAAATTGATGGCAAAGAATGGTTTGGTGGTTTTGAGGGAGAAGTGTGTTATAGGTCCTTTCATTGAAAAAGGTTTAGTGGTGGGCACAGGATGATGAATAGACTGGGGTATGCATAGGTTATATCTGAGGTAAGGTTGAGGTGACATGAGTTATCCAAGGGGAAGAAATTAAGACTATAAACATCCTGACTCCATTTTCCTTTTTATTTTTCTGACCCAGTCAGAATTAGTTAACCTTAATTCCCACGTTGATGTGGCTTCTGTGAGGTGATACTTTGTTTTGTACCCTGATCCTATGCAGCCTTGTATATGTTGCTGTTTTCTAATTCACATTGTAAAATAAAGAATTGTGCTCCAGGTGTGAAAAGAGTTAGGAAAGTCAGAAGGTGATTGCATATCATCCATGCTCTGTGAATGTTGAAGAGCGGAAGGAAAGAAAACTAACAGCAGCATGAGAATTTGTCCTTATGGAGCTGATATAAAACAGTTTCAGGCATAGCTATGTAGAGATGTGATTTATAATTCAGTTTACAGGCTATATAATATGCTAGTTTAAAATAGGGGATCTGGAGTGAGAATATTTTAGCTCAGGCCCCTTAACAACTGTGACCTTGAACATGATACTGAACCCCTTATATGTCTCAATTTTACAACATGGAGTTGTTTTTGAGGATTCAATGAGATAATCCACTTAGAATAGTGTCTGGGACTTAGAAAGAGTTGAACTAATGTTAGTTGTTTTTATTATTTTTCTCATTAATAAATTATTACCAGGGGGATTTTATACTGCAAGATATGAGGGCTGGCTTTTTTGTTTGTATAAAACTGCTTGCTGGTTCATTAGCATCAATTCTTGGTAAATCTAACCAGTGGCTATTAATACACATTAAATCGTTAGTTTGAGTGGATGAAAACCTAATTTCAGACATTGACCTAGTGCATGAAGTAAATCTATCATTAGTGTTTTCTAACTTTCCTTACCCAAGTTTAGCTAGAATCATCAGAATCAGAATACATTCTTAGAAAAAGCCTGGGATAGCAAGCTCCCTTCCACATATTCCTAAACCCTGAACTCCCCAACTATTGTATATTTTGACTTCTGGTGATCTCTGAAGACAGAAAAAAAATTAGCTGTTTTTCCCATGCCATTTAGAGTGAAGTCATTATACCACAAGCAACAACAATTACTCATAAATGAGTGATAATATAGTGGCCTCACAAAATTAAGGAAATACTAACATTTTGGTTTTTTTTAGGTTGTAGGTGAATTAGAGTCAGTATTCTTGATCAAGCTTGAGATAATTTCCAAAGTATTACACTATAGAGAAGGCAAATGTTTATTGAAACAAAGAACAGAGCCTTGGGAAATTCTGCAGGGATTAGTTTGAATGCTTTATATTTGAACAATGGAATAAATATCATTGACAATAATTGGCAATTAATACATTCTGTAAAATATAGTCCAATTGATTACGCACCTAACAATGAAATGTCTATGTATGTAAGTGCAAAGTATCCTCAATTAACATTAATACCCTTTCAGCCTGTCTATTTATACAATGTGTAATATAGTACTGATTGTATGAATCATTAATTATACTGATTGTATTAGTCATTAATTGATCATTAATCACTCTCAAACACTGGAATGTTAAAATTCTCCTTGAACAGTTTGAAAATCCCATATGTACAACTCTCATTCACGCCATCCTGAAGTTGGGCAATGAATCCATTGTAGTTGAATTTACTGAAATTCATAAAATTCAGGTGGCTTTCTTTATGTCAGATAGAGTTTATCAGTGTCCACAACTGACAACAGTTTTACGTGTAATTATGGCATTATGGAGTCAGACATGCACTTCTCTCTCTTTTTTTAAACGTATAATGTATTATTTGTTTCAGGGATACAGATCTGTGATTCATCAGTCTTACACAGTTCACAGCGCTCACCATAGACATACCCTCCCCAATGTCCATCACCCAGCCACCCCATCCCTCCCACCCCCATCAACTCCAGCAACCCTCAGTTTGTTTCCTGAGTTTGAGTCTCTTATGGTTTGTCTCCCTCTCTGATTTCACCTTGTTTCTTTTTTCCCTCCCTTCCCCTAAGATCCTCTGCCTTGTTTCTCAAATTCCATATATCAGTGAGATCATATGACATTTGTTTTTCTCTGATTGACTTATTTCGCTTAGCATAATACCCTCTAGTTCTATTCACATCATTGCAAATGGCAAGATTTCATTTTTGATGGCTGCGTAATATTCCATTGTATATATACACCACATCTTCTTTATCCATTCATCTGTTGATGGACATCTGCACTCTTTCCATAGTTTGGCTATTGTGGACATTGCTGCTATAAACATTGGGGTGCACATGCCCCTTCAGATCACTACATTTGTATCTTTAGGGTAAATACCCAGTAGTGCAGTTGCTGGGTCGTAGGGTAACTCTATTTTTGACTTTTTGAGGAATTTCCATACTGTTTTCCAGAGTGGCTGCACCAGCTTGCATTCCCCCCAACAGTGTAGGAGGGTTCCCCTTTCTCCCATGCACTTCTTTTTTATGTCAAATCCTACCAGAGACATTGTGCTTTGAGAACTTTGGTGTGGATGATTTAGAACTTGACAGAAGACTATGGAACAGATCATAGTTTGGGTTAACAGGACCTTCGTAGTGGCTTTTATTGATTACTTTCATTTGCCAAGTTGCTGTTGGAGCATTTCTTATACTGAGCCAAGGATGGAAAAATAAGGCACATTTATCTCATGCAGAGGTTTATACAACCAAC
The DNA here is from genome assembly GCF_009762305.2 of Zalophus californianus. Classification (NCBI taxonomy): domain Eukaryota; kingdom Metazoa; phylum Chordata; class Mammalia; order Carnivora; family Otariidae; genus Zalophus; species Zalophus californianus. Next base: position 80,074,477 of record NC_045599.1, read on the forward strand.
TACATTAGCTGTACAAATTGGGGGGCAAAGAGCACAGGGTTAATAAAACTCCTCAGGCAATCCTGATGTCTCATATGTGTTCCAGCTTATTCCTCTTGCAAATTTTTTTTGCAGAGCTACAAAGATAAAACAAAAGGGATTGACATACATATCACCATGACCTTTCTGTCTTACACACTGATGAAAAAGGTAATGAGCAGTAAAACAGAGAACGAGTAGGCAGCAGAAGTGGAAAAGGGGGCTCACAGTCATCTGCTAGCACATTAGGCTTAGCATAATCATAAATGGACTGCTTTTGGATAATCTCTTTACAAATTAGATGAGGGCATATGTCTAATTTTTATTTCTGAAAACACGATAAACAGCCCCACCCCCACCCCATAGTGCACATAATACAGGCCCTTCCAAAGTGGCTTGATTACCTTCCACTGGATTATTCCATTAGTAAAGAAGCTTTCATTGCTTTGGGCAAGAGGGCAGGCATGGTGAGAGAATGTGGTCTGCTACTTAGTGACAATGTACGCTCTGCCTTTGTTTCATGAGGACACACTGAGTAAAGACTACTACAACAGATCCTCCTGCCTAAATGGACTTAGATTCAGGAAATATCAGGCCAGAAAATAGGGGAAAGATGGAAGAAATGGTTATCAAAGGTACTAGACATTTCCCTTCAGAAGTCAATGTTAAAGTCTGGGTTAGCGTAAATCGGAGGTGGAGATTCTGAAACAAAAAGAACAGAATTGAGATGATTTTGTTGATGCTTCTTGTTTTTCACATTCCTTTTGACTCATTTATGAGAGCTGTATTTTTGCAATGGGTTTTTGTAATGTGCCTCTTGCGATGTATGTGTTTGTGTGTGTGTGTGTGTATTGATTAGTGTTGTGTGTGGGTGGTATCTGTTGGTGTGTGTGTTGTGAGTAGTGACTGTGTGTGAGTATGTGGGTGGTTGGTTGTGTGTGAGAATGGTGGTGAGTGGATATATGTGGAAGAGGCTATTGTTGTGTGGGTTTGTGGGAAGTAGGGTTTAGCTTCTGTCCAGGCAGGCCACTGGATTAATATTTGGCCATTTGAACAAATGAACCTTTGGCATCCTTAGTTTATGGGGAAGCACAGGTCAGTACTGAGATGCTGGCTCTTTTCTTTGAAGTCTTTATTGCTAAGCAGTGCCTGTGCCAGTGTGATTCCATGGTAAGTTCTGAGGAAGTCCTGAGCCTCCTCCCAAAGCAGCTGCCCTTGAACTCTGGTTGCTGGGGAACCCTTCCCACCGAATATCTTTTCAATCTGCTTTAGGAGGAGAGAAGGAATGAATGTGAGGGAGGAGAGGGCTAGGGAGAGACAGGCAGAGAGATTCCTGCCACTGTTCTGTGCATCCCTAGCACAATCTGGGCTTTCTCTGGGGATTCTCCTTGACCATGAGAGTAGGTGGGGCTCACAGAGTATCTCTGGAGGCACTAGTGACTATTCCCACCATCTATAAATGAGCTGAGGACTAACTAAAGTGTTGCTGGATGGCATCACAAGCTGGTGAAGAACAGCCTTTTGACCAAACTTATTTGGAACAAAATTAATCTTTTCAATTCTTGACTAAAAAGTCCTGCAACAACTCAAATCCCTGATTTATACCAAACTATAGTATCTCCCTTTGGACACATAATAGCCATATGTGTGTGTGTGTGTGTGTGTGTGTGTGTGTGTGTATACACACACACACACACACACACACACATATATATATATATATATACATTTTTTTGAGAGAGAGAGAGAGATAGAGAATGAGGGTGTGGGGAGGGGCAGAGGGGGAGAGAGAGAGAGAGAATCCCAAGCAGGCTCCACACTCAGCACGGAGCCTGACCTGGGGCCTGATCTCACTACCCCAAGATCACAACCCAAGCCAAAATCAAGAGTCGGACGCTCTACTGATTGAGCCACGCAGGCGCCCCTTAGATGATAATTTTTTAAATAAGCAAGTGGAAAAGGGAAGGATAGCCTCACTTTTTGTTAGCTGGTATGTATACAAGGTAACTCTCCTTCAGTGATAGCAATGGCCAGAATATTGCTTTTTGATTTCCGTGACTCTGTTATGTCCTCAGAGGTGTATCCAAAAAAATCAATGTCAACTGGCTTTAGAGGAAATGCTTTTAATAGGCCTGTTGTAGCCCGGTCTCCCTGGGATGCCTAATCAATGTCTCTGCACATTGATAGAAGCACTGTGACTTCTGCAGCCTGTTTCTGAGCAAACCATCCCAGGGGCTTGGATGCTTACAGAGGTCAGATAGATATTATAAATGCATACAACACTTGGGTATATGACAGTAGGTAATATGGGGGACTGTGTGAAATTGAGAAATGTCTCTCTCATATAAAGGAGGCACCTGCTATTTGTCCCAGTCAGTTGATACCCTGAGGAAACGAGAGCCCTGTGTTGTGGGAACATCTCTTAAGGTTTCTCTCCATATCTAGTATAAAGAACAGACTAAGTTGGGGTCACATACAGTTAAATTTGTGAACAGGTCATCATGAAGAAAAAGGTTAAGAGAATCCTCTGATACTAAAATCTCTCAGGAAGAAGCATATTCGTCTCCTAGGGCTGCCATAACAAATACTACAGTCTGGGTGGCTTAACCAGTAGAAGTTTATTTTCTCACAGCTTTGGAGGCTGTTATTCTAATATCAGGGTATCAGCAGGCTTAGTTTCTTTGTCCCTTGTAGATGGCCACCTCATTGTGTCCTCACCTGGTCTCTTCATGCTCTGGCATCCCTGGAGCTCAGACTTTTCTTTGTGTGTCCAAATGTCCTCTTCTTATAAAGACATCAGTCAGATTGGATTAGGTCCTACCCTGTCAGTCCCATTTTAACTTAATTACCTCTTTAAGGACTCTGTCTCCAAATATAGTCACACTCTGAGGTCCTGGGGTTGGGACTTGAAGATATGAAGTCGGAGTTGGGGAGACACAATTCAGCCCCTAACAAGGCAGCACCCCACAGTCTGGGTTTTCAGAGGCAGGCAGCTCGGGCATCTGTGTCCCATTCTCCTCATTCAGACCAGTAGACAAGTATGTATTATAAGCAAGGAGAGAACAACTCCAGCATCACACATGCAGTGACTTAATTAATGGTTTAAGCTTATCCCTAGACAAGCATCCCCAAAGAAACTTGTGATTAATACAGATTATAAAGGCTTGCTAGAGAGTGTGAAAGCACTTAACTATTGCAACAGAATCAACTTTTTTCATAATTGTGAGCCTTATTCCATTCTGGAAATGGCATTGTCCTTAAATAGTTAGTAATTGGTACTTCGGTGCCTTCTGGCATTTGTTTTAAGCACAGCTCCTATCCTCTAACAGAAAGCATCTGTGGTGAGAAATGGTGGTGTATATGCTCTGTCTGCATGTTGCCACTGTCTTTGAAGTCAATAAATGCTTAGCCTTCCAGATAGAGGCTCCCACACGGAAGATGAGAACAACTACACAGATTACTTTTTCCAGTAAGTAAAGATGAGTTTAACTTTTGTGGGAGAAAAAAAGAAAAAAGAAAGCATAGTAGAAATTAAATATCCTAAGGATGTGCTTGGAACTCTTCACTTAAAAAAAAAATGCATGTGCTTTTTGTTGGATGGGATGAAAACCAGGATTATTGATCTGATAACTCAGGAATTTGGAACCAAATATTTTCACTTCATGTTTCTATAACTTGGTTCACTTGGTTACTGGATGAATCAGAATGCTTTTGTAAGTGATGAGGTGTTTTTGCAACCCTATGGGTAGACATCATGATATGGCATCACATTTGGAGTCCTAGGAAGTAGAGTCTTCTAAAAAAGTCATAGGTAACAAACATCAGGGAGTGGAGACTTGGCCTAAAGTATTCTCATCAGTTTCTCTACTTAAGAATTTGGAATTAGGTTCAGAGACTTTAGTTCATCCCTGTTGGAGATGAGGTGATAGAAAAACAGGGTTTTGGATGTGTGTATCCTATTTGGGCCATGTGCATCCCAAGGTAGAGAAGCCCTATCTGCACAGAAGGAGAAGAATAAAGGAGACAGAGCAAAAGATGTGGAGATGGGAGCTTCTTATCTTCTAGGGCCATGGTGATTGTCACCACAGTTCCTAACTACCATGTTCTTGCTTCTTTCCTTGCCTGGTGTGGCTTAGGGATATTTTCTGCCATTTGGGATCAGTGAAATACCCATGTATCTTTTTAGTAAGTACCACTATTTGCTAAAGAGTGGTTGAAATATCCTGTTTCTTAGAATCAAAATATATCCCAGACCAAGAAAGGTAATCGATTAATTGTGAAAATCATCATCATCCAATTATGAGTAACCATCCCAAATTAATCAGTTTCTTCCTTTCTTGGAGATGACCTTTATAGTCCAGTCCAGAGAAATTTAGGGCTAGATGAAGATTCATTTTCTTGGGTAAAATGTGGGATAATATGCTGTTTAACTAATGGCATGGTTTGGTTCTCTACTGCATCTCCAAAATCACCTAGTGTATAGACAGTTGGATAACCAGGGTCAGGTTTAAAGTAGACCTGCTATCACTGTCAGGTTGTGAAGCCCATGGGATTCTTAACACCAGAAATGGAGTCTGATGCACTTGTCCTTTGGAAGAAAACACCCTCCAATTACTGTGATTTGATAGTTTTGCCTTCAGCTCTAGAAGCTCCTGCCTGGTAATTAGTGGTACAGCCTTAGGGCAGCTTCTGCGTAGCTGCTACATGTACTTGAGGCAAGAATCTAGCTGCCTTGAGTCAGAGCTTTCTTAATGCCTTTATTTGTCCTTTTTACAAAGAAAGATATAATCTTGCATTTATATAATTAAAAGTGCCACGTGCACAAGGTAAGCGCACTTAACACTACTGAACTGCACACTGAAAAGTGATTGAGAGGATAAATTTAATGTTTTATGTATTTTACTACAATGAAAAATTTTAAAAAGATAACTGGCTCATGGTCTTATTCTTACCTATATGTTGCCTGAGGTCACAGGCAGGCAAGTGCTGATGTAGGCTAAAATGGGCCCTTTGGTTTTAAATTTATATTAAATGTTTTCTTGAATTAGCACTATCCCTCCATTCACCTTGAATGCTAAATATTCTGAAACATCTCATAAATACCCAGCCTTTCTCCTGTCGGCTTTGCTTCCATCAACATTCATTGAGCATTTATTTCTGGAGCCAAAGGATTCCAGAAGCAGGATGTGCTCCCTGCCCTTACGAAGCCACAGGCTGGTTGGGATGACTGACAAGCAGACAGTAGGGAAACAGTTCTAAGCCAAATATGTACGTCTACATGATGTTTCGGAAAACCTGAGAGGGGCATCAGCCAAGTCTGTGGTGGGGGTAGAGGGTGGACATGCAGGGCTTGGTGGAGGAAGTGATGCCCGGACCGAGTTGGGAAGAGTGAATAGGGAGTAGCTGAATGAAGAAAGGAAAGCACGGCTTTGCAGACAGAAAGAAAACCGTGGAAGAAGGTACAAAGCATGAGGGTGCATGAAACACTACAAAGAATTTCATATCTTTGGTGACTAGTATTTATGTGAGAAGGAGCTGGGAACAGGTTAGGGAAGGTGGGGAAGTGGCAAAAAATGAGGCCGGAGAAATAGACAAGGTCAGACCCTGGTATACTGTGCTCAGGAGATTAGATTTTATCCTAAAGTTTCCCCTAAATATTTGGGGGTAGAATCATTGATGGAATTTAAACAGAAAAGGACATCAGATTTTTGATTTGAAAAAATCACCTTGACAGTGCTACAGGAATGAATTAAAAATGAAAGATACTGGATGACTTTCCAGTAATCCAGATGAGAAATGACAAAGATATGAACTAAAACGGTGGGCCTGGGGGAGAGGGAAGGGAGTTGAGAAATGTGGAGGGTGACTGGATAGGAGAGGAGTGAAGAGGAAGAAGGAGGAGTCAAAGATGAGTAGTTCTTTGAGTACCACTGAAGATTTGTGCATGCAATATATGGAAATCCCCTTCCTCAAAATAACTGTAGTGACTAATAGTCATGCTCAAGTATTTAGGGCTGAAGTGTACAGATGTCTACAGCCTACTTTGAAATAAGATAGAAGACTAGACGGATTGATAGGTGATAAAGCAAATATAGCACAGATAGAGTAGAATCTAGGTATAAAGGTATTCACAATTCAATTATTTCAATTTTTCTATAAGATGGATAATGTTCAAAAGAAAATACTGGGGGGAAATGTTGATCCTAAATTAATTTATGCAGTGTGAAGTTATAATACAGTTTATTATGTAAAACAATTACAAAATAATTCAAGTTACCAAGACCATACCCAATAACTTGAAAACCCCATCACGTGTACTGCTCTCATAAAATATAGCATTTCTACACTGTGACTGTATTGATAAACTAATGGATATTTTACTTTAATCTGTTTGCTCTTTTGAGCCATGCATATTTTCCCCCAAATAGCTAGTAGGCAAATGACCGGAAAAAAACAAAAACAAAAACAAAAAACAAAAACATGCTGTTGCTCTGGATACCAATAGGTAACATATAAAATATTGCTTACTACAGAATATGTTACTCCATTTAGAAACCAGTATAATTGACTTTGGGTACGATGTATGAGATGGCAATTTTAAATGTTTTTGAAAAACAGTTTCCCGATTTGTTATATGACAAGGACAATGATTGTGCACTTAAGCAAGGTAGGGAATCTGGACAACAGAATAGATGTGGGGTAAAGGGGCATAGGCAGAGAGGGTTATTTTAGGCTTGGACATACTGAATCTGAGGTGTCATAGGTATATGGTTTTGGAACTCAGAGGAAGGTTCTTGATGGAGGTGGGGAGTCCTTGGAATATAGCCAGATGGTCACATGGATGAGACCCCAGGAGGGAGGTAGAATGTAAGAAAAGATGACCAAGATTAGGGCTCTGGGGAAAAGTCCGTAGAGATACAGAAGCCAAGCCTTCTAAGGGAACTGGGAGGGCTCATTCAGATAGGCAGGAGGAGAATGCATGCACAGGAGGAAGAGACAGAGAGAGATAGCACAGACATGAGGGAGTAGTAAGTCAGAAGGAAGGAAGGAGTGGCTAGCAGTGCTGAGTGCTCCCCTGACGTCAAGGCTAAGGAGTAAGTCCTGGGTTTGGTGGTTCTGAGTGATCAGACGCCTTGGTAAGAGCAATTCCAGTGAAAAGGTGGATTCAGAGGGCGGGATATAGTGCAATAAGGAGTTGAGGAGCAGACAGGTTAGAACTTGGATACAGCAAGTGTAGATTATTCTTTAAAGAAGTCTGTATGGTGACTAACATAACATAACAAAATTAAATTAAAAAAAAGGAATACTAAAAAAAAAGTCTGACTGGGCGCCTGGGTGGCTCAGTTGGTTAAGTGACTGCCTTCGGCTCAGGTCATGATCCCAGGGTCCTGGGATCCAGCCCTGCATCAGGCTCCCTGCTCGGCGGGAAGCCTGCTTCTCCCTCGCCCGCTCCCCCTGCTTGTGTTCCCTCCCTCTCTCTCTCTCTCTCTCTCTCTCTCTCTGTCAATTAAATAAATAAAGATCTTAAAAAAAAAAGTCTGACTATGATGGATTGAAGTAAACAATTTTTTTTTTTAATAAGATCAGAACTCAAGTATATCAGGGGGAATATCCTTGGAAACAGATAAACAGAAGAGAAGTTGGTAATAATTGAGGCCAAGTGCCTGTATGGCTGTGAGGGTAAGGAACTGAGAAGCCAGGTGAAGAATACAGGCCTGGATGGGGCTAGGGACACCTTCCTGACCTCCCACTGAAATGGGGAAGAGGAGGTGAGGTTGCATATGGATAATTTCCTTTCCTGGGTCGTGAAGAAGGCAAACAGGAAGGTGAAGAAGCTCTAATTACTGGCATCTTATTTTTTCTGTGAAGTACCATATGAGGTGACCAGATTCAAGTGATAGGGGGAGCGGTTGGGGTCAGGGCTTATACAGCTGATTTGAAGGTATCTATCATGGAATTGTGAGCAGGATCAGAATAGAGTCATGGAAAGGAATGCCAGTTCATCAGAAGGCAAGGTTGGGTAGTTTTCTCTAGGAGCTCTCTGCTACTTAGATGTAAGAGACCTCTCTCTAGCCAGTTCCACTCTAACTGCTCATCAGCTCTCAGCTGCCTTTTGCTTTGGGTTTAAGCCTCATTATATACAGAATGTACCAGAGGCTGACACTTTTCCTTGTGTAAAGGGCTAAATATTTTCTACTTGTACAACTCACAACAATGAGAAAATGAGTTTAAAGATGTTTCCCCTGAAATCTCATTTGAAATATACTCCTTTTTGATGTTGGTACCGTAATTAGATTGGCCCACAGACAGACCTGACCACTTAAGCTGGACATGATCTAGTGTCTCTGTTATATTTTACTGCTTGTCTCCTTGGCAGAGAGCATATTCTGGTTCTACAAGCCTGAATGTTCTTTTACGGGGAGACAAGTTGCCCGGTCCAACCCTCCTCCCCAGCTCCTACATATTCGGGTGGGAGTCAGTATTTCACAGCTTTAAATCAAGATCTTATTATTCACCTTTTATTTTGCTACAGACCACCTGTCATCCCAGTGTTCTTTTGGGACAAGTCACCTCCAGTCCTCATCTCTACTTTCTGAGATACGGTTGCAAGGTAGGAATCAACTCAAAGGCAGGGTCAACCTCTGGTGTGTGGCTTCCTGTGTGAGTCCTAGATGCTTCATTTTGATACCTTGCTTCTCATGTGGTTTTATTCTCAACCTCAGCTTCAGCTGCAAGTCCTTCTCTGAACTTCCTCGAAGTGAGGAGCCTCTCAGTTTCTGACCATCACCCCAACTGATCATCACCCCAACTACTCCTCACTGGCATCTAGAAAAGACCACCACTGAGTCTTTCCTGAGTCACCACACTCAGGAGACAAAACTTGTTTGAGTATGAACTAACCGTCGCTTGGTTTCCCATGAAGCAAGATTAGTAAATGTTTCAGGAACAGTAGTGAAGAATTGAGTTAATTCTGCGGAACTCAACATAATTTCTTGCTTATTTCATTTCCGTTTTGAAGATTTAATCCCATTCTTTAGATTTAGTCAGCCATTTGGTGAGTTCCATTTCCCTACCTTCTGCTTACTAAAAGGTGCTCCTCAGGGTCTCAGGCAACATGGCAAGGCAATAAAGAGACAGATAAATCACAGTACCAGTCATCCAAGGTGCTTATGGTTTGGTGAGAGACAAGCTAACAGTTAAAAGATAGCAGTGCTTTCTTAGAAGATAGGGTACAGAATAATCAACTGGAAGGCAAGAAAAAAATGCAGATTGCTGAGCACATCCTTAGATGTATTCTATAGAGCTTCCAAAGAATTTGTATTTTTAATAAGCATGTAGGGGTGGGTGGGCTGGGCAATGGTGGAGGTGAGTCTGATGCAGATGGTGTGAGAACCACACTTGGAAAAGCAGCACAAGATGATGTATAAGGGTTATAGTAAAGGTATCTGCCCTGGGCGCTCTGGGATCAAAGGAGGGGCTGACAGGCTCAGCTGACGGATGTGGTTATAGGGTGGGGAGGCAGAGGAAAGGAGGTTTTATTGTTATGACTATATTGTCCTCTCACATAATCTGTAAAGATGAAGTCATATAAATCTCCTTGACCTTGGCCTTTGTCTCTAAAACCCCTCCTAAAGTATTTCCTCCTGGATCTATAGTGTGCACTCTTTTCTCTTAGGTATGTTTTTACCTTTTTACTAAACACATCGCTCTCCGTAGCTTCATGGATTTCCTGTGTCTCTTCCCATTTCTAGACATGTACTTTAAGTAGCAGTTTCCTCCAAAACTGAGTTTCCCCTCCTTGGCTCTTTATTTCTCCATTTCAATGACTGTATATGCTTTTTGTCTTTAACAAACAAGCTCTTTTCCTTAATTCAGAACTGAAAATATAACCCTTACCTCACTCAGACCGTGAATGCATTGTTTGTTTCTATCAATTTGAATGTAAGTTGTGGGGTATTTTTTTGTGATACTGGACTGCAAAGAAAAAATGTCCAACTGAGAACAAAACATTTTCTTTCTAGAAATCCATTAGCTTTAATGGATATGAGTCTGTAGTTTTTACCCTTGGGAATTTTGCTGAGTGAGCACTACATAAGCAGACTAGGTTAGAGTAACTAATGGTAAGTACTATGGAAAGTTATCACAGGATAGCTTAGCACCTTTACATTTGTGTCTTTGAATTTATACTTTGATGTGGAGATGTATCACATGCAAATCTTTATGTAGTTAGTCTCTCAAACAAGTCATCACTGAGAAATGAGAAACAACGTCAAACCTTTTTTTATATCCAAGTATTATTTCCCTCATATTGAAAGGTTGAAATACAGAGACAAAAGTTGTTGTGTTATCTTGGCAGGAAGGAACGATATGAAAAATTGTGTCATCCATTTTATGAAAGAAGACATTATGAACTGAACTGTGTTCCCCTAAAATGAATATGTTGAAGCCTTGACCCCCAAAGTGACCGGATTCGGAGAAAGGGCTTTTAGGAGGTAATTAAGGTGAAATGAGGTCACGAGGGTGGTATCCTCATTTGATAGGATTGGTGGTTGTGTAAGAAGAGGAAGAGGAAGAGAAAGAGATTCTCTCTGTGCTTCTGCATGGAGGAAAGGCCATCTGAGCATGCAGTGAGAAGGCTACCCTCTGCAAGCTGGGAATCGAGACCTCAGTAGAACCTGACCATGCTGACACCCTGATCTCATACTTCGAGGTTCCAGAACCGTGCAAAAATACATTTGTATTGTGTCAGCTACCCAGTCTATGGCCTATTATTATGGCAACCCAAGCAGACCAGTACAGCAGATACACTTGGCAGCATGGGAATTTGGATCTGGGTTCTCATTCTGATTCTACCACCCTTAGATCCTGTGGTTTTAGAAGTGTCATGGGACCTCACTTTTCTCTCTGCAGCATGAGGGAGTGAGACTGACTGACTTCAAAGATATTTTTTAATTTTTGAAATCTTTGATTCTAATTACATACAATGCACTGCTTTGTTGAAGGTGGTATAATATTGAGCTGGAAGCAAACTTCAAGGCCTTTTTTACCTAACTCCCTCATTCAGTGAAAAATGAAATTAAGGCCCCAACGTATTAAGTGATGCACCTATCCCAATGTCACGCTCATATTCCTGACAGTGCCTAGACATGTAGACATTCTTTGTTCCTCTTTCTGTTACACTGCTGACTGGGGTGTCAGCTGTTAAGTAGGGTTAGTGTTTTCTATCATGGACCTCTTTTATTGGGAAAATGTTAGTAAATTAGAAAATACAGTGTTTTTCAGAATAAAGCATTTTTTATTGTACTGTGGCGATTTATGATGAAAATACTCTATGAACGTTTGCTTTTAAAGTTACCTAATATTGCATTTAAGTATTTTTTCTAAAAATTAATAGGTAATGTCGGTAGGCATATATAGCAGTATTTTAATAAATTATTTAGTAAATATGTTAATAAAATAAAAATTAGTTTTTTTAAAAAAATGTGCACATGGTAAATAAATAATATAGATGAGTTTATGATGAAAAATAAGTTTCTCACCCAATTCTCCATTCCTAATTATTCTCCCCAAAGGCAAAATCTTTTAGCTTTTATCTTTTAAATCTCTTTTGAAGACTACCTTGATAACTTGAGCTTTTCCTGTGCTTTTCCTGTGTTCTTCCATAAATCAATAAACTGCATCCATAGACTTCCTATTAAGAAAGTTGAGGTAATGACTCCCATTGCCCATCTCCATCTCCCATACTAAAGTTTGTTATTAATATTATTTTTGCTTTTTCTAAACCTTTGTAATTTTTAAATAATATCAGAAAACTCAGTTTGGGGGCAAGATTGTTTGATTCCTTGCTTTCTAAAATGAGTACATCAAAGTAGTAGAACTCCTACTCTTTTCTCACTTTCTATTTCCTATTTCAACACCCTTCTCCAATGAGCTACACTTCTGTTTTTACATTGTCAAGGTTAACATTTACATCCCATTCTGCAACCACAAATGTGTTCCAGCTTGTACAGAACAGACCTTGATGCTCAATGTTAAAAACTGATAAAACAGTGTGTAATATTTTATTTTTAAAGAATGTTTTGGAACCCCAGATATTCTGTACAAATGGACTTTCTGCAAAAATAGAAATTGAAAATTTGCCCCTTAGGCAATTCTGGATTAAAAAAATTACATTTATTTGAATTATGATGGGAAGTAAATATGCCATTATTCTCTGCTTTGCTTTTAAAAAATGACTTAGCATACATAAAGTGTGAGAAAGGGTGTTATGAATATCATTTAAATAATTTTTTTAACTGTTAATATTTATAAAATCAGAATTTCTGGTTTGGTTCAAAAGGTATGATTAGACACTGCATTAAATTGTATTGTTTCAGCAGCCTTGATAGTGACTCTTTGACAACTGCTTTATTCATTAAATTCAGTAAAATTCTACCTTTCATACGCCTCTGCCATGTGAAGCTTAAAATTATTCCAAGTAACTAAATCAGAACCTCACTATAAATCATCCTCAGAGTCACACCAAAAAAACTGTTATTGTTGAAGTGTAATTACGATAGTTGGTTTTGGATGAAGGGAAGGTCTTAACCTTAATGATCTCCCTGTACTAAATTCTTTTATGTCCAGTGAAGCTTGTAGGAGGTTTCAGTGGGCTTTGGGTCAAGTGTGTCTGTATTCTTAATTATATCAACAACTCTAATACATTGCCTTTTTTTGTGGTCATATTTCCAGTATGGTTCCTAGGGAGTTATTTGTATAGCAGGGACTACAAGTCTCTATGCCTTTTTGATGAAAATATGTTCTTGAGCTTCCTTGCCTATTTAGCATTTCATATCTTGCAGACATAAATCCTGGAGCTAAGCTTAGCTCACATAGCTCTGTATATTTTTACTTCCCCAAGGATAGTTATATCATTTCTGAGGTAAGAGGATCAATATGGAATAGGGTTCTCTAAGTAAGGGCTAAACCAGCACCAAATATAGCAGTGATGAAGCATTTAGTGGCTTCCTGTTTGTGATGTTCATCAAAGCTATAAAGCTGACTAATACCAGGATTTGAGCTCTGCAGAGGACTATATGGTCACAAAATATCTGAGACAGTCTTCAAACTTGTCATAGTGCCTGAAGGTTTCTATTTTTACAATAGATTGAAGTGGAATTTCCTTTTAAAGCCCTTAACTCCTGATTAAATCACATTTTTCATTATGACAGAATTTATTATGAACTAATGTCACTATATTTTGGTAGATTCTTCCAGATTATGAACTCCTGGAGAGCATTCATTATGCTTTATTTTTATTTTATTTATTTATTTTTTATTTATTTGACACAGAGAGCACAAGCAGAGGGAGAGAGGGGGAGAAGCAGACTCTCTGCTGAGCAAGGAGCCCGATGTGGGACTCGATCCCAGGACCCTGGGATCATGATCCGGGCTGAAGGCAGCCGCTTAACCAACTGAGCCACCCAGGCATCCCTATGCTTTATTTTTAAAATATATTTTACAGTGTACTACAGGATGCTTCTCATACATGAGAGTGTTGGTGAGTGCTGCTTTTCTGCCTGGCACAGTGCTAATCAAATTAGATGCATTATTTTCTTTAATTCTTACAACAAGCGCATGAGGGAGGCACTTATTAGCCCCATTTCATGGATGAGAACTTAAGGAAATGAGAGATTAAGTCACTTGACTAGAGGCAAATAGCTAGGTAGATGATAGAGCCAGAATTGATCTATGTGTCTGAACTCTTCCAGAATGTTGTAAAGTTGGAATATGCGGTATGCAGCCTTTTCAAATTGACTTCTTTCACTTAATAATATGCATTTCAGTTTCCTCCATGTCTTTTCATGGCTTGGTAGTTCTTTTAGCCCAGAATAATATTCCATTGTCTGGATGTACCACAGTTTATTTATCCATTCACCTGCTGACAGACATCTTGGTGGCTTCCAAGTGTTGGCAATTGTGAATAAAGGTGCTATGAATGTTTATGTGCAGGGTTTTTGTTGCTATAAGTTTTCAAATTCTTTCATTAACTACCAAGGAGCACAATTGCTGGATTGTATAGTAAGAGTATGTTTACTTCTGTAAGAAACCACCAATCCATCTTTCACAGTGACTCTACCATTTTGCATTCCCATAAGGAATAGATGAGCATTCCTGTTGCTCCACATCCTTGTCAGCATTTGGTGTTATCAATATTCTGGATTTGGACCATTCTAGTATGCATGTAGTCATATCTCAATATTTTATTTATTTACTTATTTATTTTTAAAGATTTTATTTATTTATTAGAGAGAGAGAGAGCACAAGCAGGGAGAGCAACAGACAGAGGGAGAAGCAGGCTCCCCATTGAGCAGGGAGCCAGGCCCAGGGCTTGATCTCAGGACCCTGGGACCATGACCTGAGCTGAAAGCAGACACTTAACTGACTGAGCCACCCAGGTGCCCCATCAACATTTTAATCTGAAATTCTCTGACATGATGTCGAGCACTTTTTCTTTTTTTCTTTTTTTTTTTTAAGATTTTATTTATTTATTTGACAGAGAGAGACACAGCGAGAGAGGGAACACAAGCAGGGGGAGTGGGAGAGGGAGAACAGGCTTCCCGTGGAGCAGGGAGCCCTACATGGGGCTCGATCCCAGGACCCCAGGATCATGACCTGAGCCAAAGGCAGACGCTTAATGGCTGAGCCACCCAAGCGCCCTGATGTTGACCACTTTTTCATATGCTTGTTTGCCATCTGTATATCTCCTTTGGTGAGGTGTCTGTTCAGGTCTTTGGCCAGTTCTTTTAATCTGGTTGTTTGCTTTCATATTATTGAGTTTTAAAGGTCTTTTTTTTTTTTTTTTTTGTATATTTCAGACAACAGTCATTTATCAGATTTATCATTTTGCAAATATTTTCTCCCTGTCTCTGGCTTGTCTTTTCATTCTCTTGACATTTCCTTTTACAGAGCAAAAGTTTTTACTTTTAATGAAGCCCAGTTTTCCAATTATTTTTTGTATGATTTGTTTCTTTGGTGTGGTATCTAAAATGTCATTGCCTTACCCAAGGTCATCTAAGTTTTTCTCTGTGTTATCTTCTAGGAGTTTATTAGCTTTGTGTTTTACATTTAAATCTGTGATTCATTTTGAATTAACTTTTGTAAAGAGTGTAAGGTCTGTGTCTAGATTCATTTTTTGTTTTTTTTTTTGCATGTGGATACTTGGTTATTCCAGCACTGTCTGTTGAAAAGACTATCTTTGCTCCTTTGTCAAAGATCAGTTTATTGTATTTATGTGGGTTTATTTGTAGGTTCTCTATTTTTTTTTTATTGATCGATTTGTCTGTTGTTTTACCAGTACTACACTGTTTTGATTACTGTGGCTTTACAGTAAGTCTTAAGGTTGGATAGTTTCAGTCTTACAATTTTGTTCTTCAATATTGAGTTGACTATCCTGAGTCTTTTGGCTCTCCAGGTACTCTTTAGAAACAATTTGTTGATATCCACGAAGTAATTTGCTGGAATTTTAATTGGAATTATGTTGAATCTATAGGCCAAGTTGGGATGACTGACCTTCTTGACCATATCAAGTCTTCCTATCTATGCAAATGAAGTTTCTTTCCACTTATTTAGTTCTTCTTTGATATCTTTCATCAGAGTTTTATAATTTTTCTCAAATGGATCTTGCACATATTCTATTGGATTGATACGTAAATATTTCCTCTTCTGGCGTGTTAATATAGATGATGTGTTTTTAATGTCAGATTCCACTTGTGAATTGTTCATGTATAGGAAAGTGATTGACTTTTATTGTAATTTTCAGCCTTGCTATACTCACTTATTAGCGTGAGAAGTTTTTTGTTGTTACTGATTTCTTCAGATTTTCTACATAGATGATTGTCATTTGTGAACAGACAGTTTTATTTCTTCCTTCCCATTTGGTTTACCTTTTTT
Organism: Zalophus californianus; assembly: GCF_009762305.2. Taxonomy (NCBI): domain Eukaryota; kingdom Metazoa; phylum Chordata; class Mammalia; order Carnivora; family Otariidae; genus Zalophus; species Zalophus californianus. The sequence goes on from NC_045599.1 coordinate 80,090,428, forward strand.
TCCTTTTATTGTCTTATTGCATTAGTTAGAACTTCTGGTATGATACTGAAAAGCAGTAGTGGGAAGGGAGTTTCTTGCCTTGTTCCTAATCTTAGCTGGAAAGCTTCAAGTTCCTCATTATTAGGTATGATGCTGGCTGTAGTCTTTTTGTAGATGTTCTTTATTAAGCTGAGGAAATTTCACTCTATTCTTAGTTTCCTGATTTTTTTTTTTAATCATGAATTGGTTTTGGGATTTTGTTAAATCCCTCTTTGCACCTATTAATATGCTCATATGATTTTTCTTCTTTAGCTTGTGGACGTGCTGGATTACATTAATTGATTTTTGAATGTTGAAACTGCCTCGTATTACTTGGGATAAATTCCACTTGGTTGTGGTGTATAATTCTTTTTATACATTATTGGATTCAATTTGCTAATATTTTGTTGATTTTTGCATCCGTGTTCATGAGAGATATTGGTCTGTACTTTTCTTGTAATATCTTTGTCTGATTTTGGTGTTAGGAAAATGCTTATAAAATGAGTTAGGAAGTATTCCTTCTTCTTCTATCTTCCAGAAGAGATTATAGAGAATTATTATAATTTCTTTCTTAAGTATCTGGTAAACTTCACCAGTGAAACCACCTGGGCCTGATCCTTTCTGTGTGGAAGCTTATTAAATTTTTTAAAATTTTTAAGTGGATAAGGGACTATTCAGGTTGTTGATTTCTTCTTGTTTGACTTTTGGTAGATTGTGTCTTTCAAGGAATTGGCCCATTTCATCTCGGTTATCAAAGTTGTGGGCATAGAGTTATTCACAATATTCCTTCATTATCCTTTTAATGTCCATGGGATAGTGATGTTCCCTATTTCATTTCTTATATTAGTAATTTGTGTGTTTTCTCCCCCTCCTTTTTTTTTCTCAGTTAGCCTGACTAGAGGCTTATTAATTATATTGATCTTTTCAAAGAATCAGCTTTGGGTTAATTTTCTTTATTGATTTCCTATTTTCAGTGTAATGGATTTCTGCTTTAATTTTTGTTATTTCTTCTGCCACTTTGGATTTGATTTGCTCTTTTTTTTTCTGGTTTTTCAAGTTGAAACTTAGATGATTGGTTTTAGATATTTCTTGCTTTCTAATATATGCATTAAATGTTTTAAACTTCCCTCTGACTGCTTTTCATTACATCCCACAAATTTTGGTAAGATACTTTCATTTTCATTTAGCTCAAAACATTTTTCAATTTCTCTTGCGATTTCTCCTTTGATCCATGTATTATTTAGATGTGTGTAGTTTAATCTCCAAGTATTTTGGGATTTTACAGCTATCTTTCTGTTATTGATTTCTAGATAATTCCATTGTAGTCTGAGAGCAGGCATTGCATGATATGTTCTATTCTTTTAAATTTAAGAAGGTGTATTTTATGGCTCAGAATGTGGTCTATCTTGGTGAATGTTTTTTGTGAGCTTGAGAAGCATATGTATTCTGCTGTTTTTGGATGAAGTAGTCTATAGATGTCAATTATCTCCAGTTGATTGATGGTATTGTTGAGTTTAACTATTTTCTTACTATTTTCTAGCTGCTAGATCTGTCAATTTCTGATAGGGTGTTAAGGCTTCCAACTATAATAGTGGATTCATCTTTTTCTCCTTGTGGTTTTATCAGTATTTGCCTCATGTATTTTGATTCTCTTTTGTTAGGCACATGCATGTTAAGGATTGTTATGTTTTCTTGGAGTATTGACCCCTTATAATTATGTAATGCTCCTCTTTATTCCTGATAACTTTCCTTTCTCTGCAGTTTCTGTCTTGAAATTATGATTGCTACTCCTGCTTTCTTTTGATTAGTGTTATGATGGCATATCTTTCTCCATCCCTTTACTTTTAATTTATATGTGTCTTTATATTTATATTGGGTTTCTTTTATAAAACATATAGTTGGGTCTTGTTTTTTGGTCCACCCTGATAATCTCTGTCTTTTAGGTAGTATATTTAGACCATTGACATTTAAAGTGATTATTGATGTAGATGGATTAGAATCTACCATATTTGTTATTGTTCTCTATTTTTTACTTTTGTTCTTTGTTATTATTTTTGCCCTTCACACTTTTTCTGCCTTTTTTGGTTTTAATTGAATAGGTTATATGATTCATTTTTCTCTCCTTTCTTAGCATATCAATTAAACTTCTTCTTAATTTTTTTAGTGATTGTCCCAGAATTTATAATATACATTTACAACTAATCCAAGTCCACCTTCAAATAACACTATACTACTTCATGGGTAGCATGACTACCTTATAATGACAAAAATCTTCCATATATGTATATATATATATATATATATCCTTCCATCATATATATATAATACATATATTATATATATAATATATAATATATATAATGGAATACATTGTTACTATCATTATTTTGAACAAATTGTTGTTAGATCAGTTAAGAATAAGAACAGTAAAAGTTTTTATTTTATCTTCACTTATTTCTTCCCCAGTACTCTTCCTTTGTTTATGTAGATTCCAGTTTCTGACCTATATTGTTTTTCTTCTTTCTAAATAACTTCTTTTAACATTCCTTTTAACAGATTTACTGAAAACAGATTCTCTCAAATTCTCTCAATTTTTGCATGTCTGAAAGTTTTTGTTTCTCTTACTTTTGAAGGTTAATTTGACAGGGTACAGAATTCCAGTAGGTTGATGACTTTTTTCTTCTCAGCACTTTAAATATTTCACTCCACTTGCTTCTTGCTTATATGGTTTCTGAGAAGAAGATGGATATAATTTTTATTTTTGCTCCTTATTAGTTAAGTTCTTTTTCTTTTGGCTTCTTTCAAGATTTTAAAATAGATTTGATTTTCTGAAATTTGAATATGATATGCCTAGATGATTTTTGTTTGTTTTTGGTTTTATTTGGTACGTGTTCTGCTTAGTGTTTTCTAAACTTCTTGGGTCTATAGTTTGGTGTCTGGCATTAATTTGGGGAAAGTTCTTAGTCACTATTGTTTCAAATATTGCTTCTGTTCCTTTCTCTCTTCCTTCTCCTTCTGGTATTCCCATTATGTATATTGCATCTTATGTTGTTGCCTCACAGCTTTTAAATATTCTGTTCTGGTTTTTTTCCAGTCTTTTTTTTTTCTTCTTTGCCTTTCTGTATTGGAAGTTCTGTTGTCATATTGCTAAGCTTAGATATTCTTTTCTCAGCTGTGTTTAGACTACTAATGAGCCCATAATAAGCATTTTTTTCATTTGTTACAGTGTTTTCAATCCTTAGCATTTCTTTTTGATTCTTTCTTAGAATATCCATCTCTCTGCTTAAATTATCCATCTGTTCTTGCATGTTGTCTACTTTTTCCATTAAGTCCCTTTGCATATTAGTCATAGTTTTAAAAAAAATCCCTTGTCTGAAAATTCCTGCCTTATCTGACTGTGGTTCTGATGTTTGTTCAGTCTCTTCAAACTTTTTTATCTTTTAATATGCCTTGTAATTTTTTTGTTGAAAGGTGGACATGATGTAGTGGGTAAAAGATACTGTAGTAAATAGTACTTTAGCAATGTAGTGGTCAGATTTGTGGGGAGGGGATGTGTATTATAGTCCTATGATTGGGTATCAGTCTTTTGGTGAGTCTCTGTCCCTGAGCTTTGAAATTTACCAGTGCCTTTCAGTCCCCCATTGCTTAGGTATGACAGGATGGCTAGAGAATGCTGGAGTTGGGTATTTCTCTTACTCCACGTAGGTTAGTTTCTGATAAAAATCCCAACAGGCTAGGCTGTGGTGAAATAATTTCTCCTGAAGGCAAGTCTTTTAAATAAGAACAGAATTCTCTTATTTTAAGATGGTTCCTTTTCTTCTCCCCATGATGGAATTCTCTAATACTTTCTTTGAGAATCTAGTAAAGTTCCTAGAGGTAAAACCCACAATGGTGGGTGGGCACTCCTCTTTGACTGGTTCATCCTGGAGTTTTTAAACTCTCAGTTGTCTACACTGAGTCACCACCAATTTGCAAGTAAATTTCAGGTTTTCCTACCCTTGCACTGGTTCTCTCAGAGGTTTCTGCTTTGGTAAGTTGTGATTCACTGTATCCACCTGGTTGTGTCTCCAATTTGGGGGGCAACAGTTTGTTCTGTGACCTCAAAGTGCTGATGGATATAGGAAGAATTGTTGATTTTTCAATTTGCTCAGCTTTTTTTTCCTATTAGGATGAAGCAGTGACTTCTAAGCTTCTTACATCCTGGACCAGAAACCAGGAAGTCTGCCTGAACTCTAGATAATCTTTATGCCCCATATTGACACAGTAACTATTGGTTGACTTGAATTCTGGGTTGTGGTATCTTAGCCTGGGTTATCTAGGGAGCAGAGCCTGAGTTAAGGTCTTATGTGTTATTATTTTATTAGAGAGTTCAATCCCAGGGAGCAAGGGGCAGGGAGGGGAGTGAAAGAAAGAAAAAAAGAACAGCCCATACGAAAATGTGTTATGAAACTGACCACTGCCTGGTATCAAGCCTGATTGACTATTCAACTTCAAGAGGTCTTGAAAAGGCCATATAAATGATTACATTTCAGAAGAATCTCTGGGGTGGGGTGATAGTAAGAATTTATCTGCTGACTCAGTCTCCCATTCATTACAGTTTTACTCCATGGTTTAACTCTTTTACCCTGCACTTTTAGCTTGTCCACGTGTTGGCAAAGAAATCAGTTCCATGGTGTCTTAATTTGGGCTCCCTTAAAAGAAGAGCTTGAATAAAGGCTTGGGGTTCAGGTAACTTATTTGGAAGGTGATCCCAGGAAACAAGGGAGGGAAGGAGAAAAGACAATATAAAGATGTTTTATTGAGGTCCCTGTTGTAAGCAGTGGGAGCTCTATTCCACCAGGAATTCTGAGAGGCAGTCTGTACATTTCTCAGAATTGTCTAACCATAAGATGGGAGGCTGGGACATTTACCTACTGTCTCCAATCCACCATTTAACGAGAGTTGCCCTGGGGGCTAATACCTCTCTTCCCATTCTGGATAGTGCTTACATGTAGACTGAGAGCACTTCTGGGATTTTGGAGAAGCCTTCTAGTTTGAAAAGCAGAAATTTGAGAAGTCAGCATGAGCCTGAGCTTGTATAAAACTGCCTATCACAGAGGTGGGCCAAAGAAGTGTGCCATGGATTATCAGATGCCTCAGAGAACAGGGAAGCCTTGGGGCAGATGGTCAGGGTAGTAATTTTTTTTGTGGGCTAGTGTGAAATTGGGCCTCCATAATGGTGCTGACATGCTGATTTTGAGTGGCTCACATTGTTTATGTGGTCACAGGTCCTGTTAAAAACATTTGCCCAGGACTCTGTACACCCTAGGGGGAGCCCTGCCTCTGTGAAGCAAGTTGGTTAATTGCAGTAGCTGGAGCTGGAACAGAACCACATCAAAAACTAATGATGTATGGTGACTAACATAACATAATAAAATTAAATAAATAAATAAATAAAATCCCCCCCCTCCAAAAAAAAGAAAAGTAAAAGCGAGAGGACTTACAGTGTCATACAGGAGGTAGCTGATAATCCTTGGTTAGGTGCTTCTTCAGAAAAGTTTTTTCCAGAGGAGTTTAGAGTCTATGTTTCTCTATACATAGAGAATAACATTTGTAAAAATTTTACAAGTGAGTCATCATGTGGGGTAGATTGCAAAATGTGGTTGCAAATTCTTTTCATCCTGGAATGTATATTCCCTCCATTCAGAGTTGGACTCTACTTCTCTACTCTTTTGAGTCTGGATTGGCAGATAACTTTTTCCTTTTAGTCTATAGGTTTCTAGATCAGGAAGAGTTACACCACTGGAGCTAGCCTTGTGACTCCCATTGACCAAAAGAATTAAGTGGAAGTGAAATTTGGCAAATTCTGGGACCTAACAACCAAGAGGTCTTACAGCTTCTGCCTTTACCCTCTCCACTAAGACCAACAGAGGAGGGAGCCAGTCTAGCCTACTGGAAGATGAGAGGCCATGGGGAGGAGAATCAAGGCATCCTAGCTGATGGCCAGCACCCACTCCTAGATATGTGAGTAAGGCCATTGTGCATTCTCCTTGCCTGGCCACTCTTGTACTCAATGAAATCACATGTGTGAGTCTAGGCAAAACCAGATCAGACTGCCCAGCCAAGCCACAGAATCATGAGAAAAAAATAAATCATTGTTGTTTTAAGACATTAAGTTTTGCATAGTTTGTGATGTGGTAACAGGTAATTAATCTAACATGGCCAAAATCCTAGGTCTTTGGAAGCATTTTTTATGCCTCAACTAAATAGATGACTAAATTAAATTATGTGTCAATAAGTTTGCAAATACTAATCAGATTTCCTGGTGGGTTTTGGAGAATTCCTTTTCTCTATTTAACCAATTAAGAAATCACAAATGTGCAGTCACAGTTCTGTGCCAGAAAGTAAGCTTATGAAAATTATACCTCAGTTAAATAAAAGGGTAAATAGTACCTTAAATAGTCTGTGTAACTACAAAGGATAATTTATATGTATGAATTCTTGGCTTCTGGGAAAAGAATATCATCAGTGTAGTGACTCAGAATTTGCTTGTGTAGATGGTGCAATTTTGTACTCTGGTCTAATTCTAAATGATTCTGTGGATCATAGCAGTTGCTAGCATTCACTAAAAGGACCTAAAGGAATTGGGCTCTGTTGGCTGAATAGGGACGGAGTTGTGCTGGTAGTCTTCCGAAGAGGTTCAGGAACTGGCAGTGATAGGAAAAGGGGGAGAAACCCAAGAAAATAGATTCCTTATCTTCATGGCTTTGCTTGGCACTGTGATGTCTAAAAGCCAGAGATAACACATTTTCTAGTGATAGAGGAAATCTCACATCCTGCCTTTATAATTTGTAGCAGCAGAAATTTGAGTTTGGTAAAAAATGGAAAAAGAGAGCTAATGGATTTTCACGAGATCACTCACAGATTAAAAGAAATCCTTCCCGCATGGTATTAGATACAGTAGCCCTGGTTCTTTGACCAAGTGATACACTTGTATTTAGATTACGCAGTTGGTAATTAATGGGCCTAATTTATCTACCTTCTAGTGTATTTTGTTTAGCTGGCACTATGTATGAACATAGTGTGTTGCAACTTCATTTAAAAAATCCAAGACCTTTTGCATGAAAATCCCTGTTTACAACATGTCTTGAATTTTAGATGATCTAGCCATATCTCTAGAGTGAGTGATGGCACCACCTTAGATCATATATTCCGCGACCAGCAAAGTATACTGTTTACCTTATTAGTCTTGTTGCTGTAGTATGTGCCAGCCTTTTTAGACTCATTTTGAAGGGGCAAGTGCCCTGGTAATCTAGACTTAATTGACTAAACAACAATAAATGCCTCGATTTTCTGCAGGTGGAAAATGATTAGAAAAAGTGATCTACACATGAAATGTCCATTTTAAATCATTTCCACTACTAAAAGGGCCCCAATTCAGGCAGAGGATTCCATAGGTTTAAATAAAATGCCTTTAGGGACTGCTTCACAGCTGATAAAGAGGTGCTCCCAGGCTGACAAGAGGAAGAGAAGAGAGTCATTTGTTACTGGGAGTGAAAGAGGGCCCGTGTTTTACTTTAGTGTTCCCTGGGACAAAAAGCTGTCTGCTGAGTCTGTGCAGAGAGAACCATAGACAGCTCCTCCATAGAAGCAGCAGACCTACAGACCAGCTGAAAAGGACATCATATACCTCATAGGCAAGCTGTGTGAACAATATGTCAGAACAGGATATTCTAGTCTCCACCTTCTTCCCAGTGCCTTGGCTTGGGAAAAGATCTTAGAACTTTGATAGAACCCTATTAAAAGGAGAAGAGAACCCCAAGAATGGTAATACTAAGTTTTCCACAGTCTCAGTGAAATGGTGCTTGGGGTCAGTAATTATTATAGAAAATAGAGCTTTTTTTTTTTAACACATCTAGAATTGAGGCCTGATATTCATGGCCATTATATTGTCAGAAAACATATTTACTTTAGGGAGGTAGAAAAAAAAATTCCACTGAGTACAGTTAGCTTGTGTTTTCATGATATTGTGGTTTGTTGTTGTTTTTGCCCTCTAACACTGTTAAGTTTATAAAATACATCCTGTGATTCTGCACTTGATTATTGCACTGAATATTAGAGCCGTGATCGTAGGAGTTAATTGCCCTCACATGTGTTCAGTCATTTGCTGCCAGCTCAGTGTCTTTGTTTTAAGAGCATCCTTATGTTTCTCCTTCCCACCAGCCAGAAATGTTTCCAGGGCTATGCACAGGTAATGGCTCTTTAAATTACCACCGCTCGGTCATCTTCCGGACAGGTTTTCTTCAAGAGTCAGCAAACAAGCAGGACTTTCAAGGACTGCTCTCCAAATGAGTGGATCTACTTTGTATGGACAGAGTTTGTACTTGGAAGTGCTTTCTGTGGTTCCAGGGTTTTACTTCAAGGCATTGAGATACACTGTTGTTCAGTCTTAAACCTTAGTTGAGAGTTCCAATGGAAATTTTATCAATATGACAACTGTATCCGTTTATTTATTTGGAAAATATATGGTGACTGGCACTATGTGTTTAGGATAACAAATAAGATCCAGTAGCTGCTCCCTGGGGTAAGAGCCTTTTGGGTAGGAGATGAATATATGCATGATATATATAAAAGGATGTGAAAGTACTGTGGTAGAGGTAGGCATGGGAAAACAAAGGACAAAAATTGGAATCTGGGAAGTCAATCTAGGAAGGGAATCAGGAAGCATTCTGGGTGAAGTGATATCCAAGGTGTGTTTTGAAGTAAGGGGTAGGAATTATTAAAAAGAAGAAACAGGGATGCTCCTTGAATGCCATGTTAGGAAATATGGACTGCTCAGAACTGGGTGTGGTTTTATGTGTCACTATTAAAGGATCCTAAGCAAGAAAGGAGCTTGATCTGATTTCCCTTTGGAATGAGCACTTTGGTGACAGTGTGGAGGATGAATTAAGAGCAGAGCAAAGCCAGGGGAAGGGATATCTATTAGCAGGCAGTTAAAATAGATAATAAATTATAAAAGCCATAACTCAGGCACTGGAAGTAGGAATAGATAGATGGATAGATGCATAGATGCATAGATAGATAGATAGATAGATAGATAGATAGATAGATAGATAGATAGATAGATATAGATTCAAAAGATCCTAAGAAGGAAGAGGATTTATGCTTTGAAGACTGATTGTTTGTGTGGGGTAAAAAAAGGAAGGAATCAACGATGATTTCAGTTTTCTGCTTGGGTCATTGGTATGACTGGTCATTCATAATATTAATGAACAAGATGGAGGAGCAAACCTAAGGTAACTGATGATGAATAAATCTTTGGATTTATTGACTTTGAGGAGCCAGTGGAACACTCAAATAGAGATTCCAGTTAGCATTTGGATATATGGGTCTGGACAACATGGAAATAGCTGGGCTGGAAACAAATATTTTGGAGTCTTTAGCACATAGAGATAGCTAAAACCTGGAGGATGAATGAGATCATCCAGGGATTGTTTGTAAAGGGAAAAAGAGGAGAGTACCAATTACAGATTTACGAGGCACACTGACTTTTAAAGGATGATCATTTGAAGAGGAGTATGTAAAACACTTTTGTGAAAACAAGCAACTAGGAAAGTAAGAAGAAAACAAAGATAGGGTGAAATGTGGGAGCAAATGGAAGAAATAATTGAGAGAGAGGGAGAGAAATTTCCAACTAGACCTGAACTAGACCTGTTCCGGCTAGACCTAAGATTTCAAGGTGTAGCCTTGTTTAGATTTTTATTCCAACCCAATTAATTAAAATAGATGAAAAATCCACTGTGGAGAAAATCATAACAAATGCAAAAGAAATTCAAAAGTGACCTCTGAAAAAAATTAGCAAAACACTTACATTTTTATTTAATGATTAAAAAATGAAGAAAACAAGTAAACCATCTGTAAATTTATTCAGATAGCTTTTTTTGGGTAAATATTAGGATATGAGTTCAAATGTTTTTGAAATAAATTGCTTATTAATCTTGTTTTTGGCAATTGCTATTGCTGCATCTGAAATGAAAATGAGTGAAGACTATTTAAAGTACCCTATGGGACGACAAATTTTAGCTTTCCAGCATATCTGCTTCAGTAGCTGAAAAAAAGAGCAGTTGTAAAATTTACCAAGGCGGTGACTAAAGCCAAACATGACTGTATTAGTCTGCTAGGGCTGCCACAACAAAGTACCACAGACTGCAATATTTAATATTTAATATTACAAATTGGCTTAAACAATAGAAATTTATTATCTCACAACTCTGGAGGCTAGAAGGCTGAGGTCAGATGTCAGCAGGGTTGATTTCTTCTGAGCATCTTTCCTTGACTTGTAGTTGTCATTTTCTCCTCGTGCCTTCACATGGTCTTCCTTCTCTACATTGCCTTTGTCTTAACCTCTTTTCCTCTACACCAGTCATATTGAATTGGGGTCAACCCTAATGACCTCACTTTAACTTAATTGCCTCTTGGAAGACCTTAACTCCAAATACAGTCACATTTTGAGGCACTGAGAATTAGGACTTCGACATAAGAATTTTTGGGAGGCACGGTTCAGCCCATGACAATCACAAAACTCAATCTGCTTAAGAATTTTAATTCTATTTGTTGACAGAAAAGGAAGTTTTTTTTTTTTTTTTACATAGTCATGTTTTTAAAATTTTAAGTTTCAGAATGTGTATGTTTCTAGAACAGGCCTATTTTTATTTTATTATTAATAAAGTATGTGACTATTATGGTAGAAGAAGCACATTTCACTGAATCACTAGTGGATGCTGTATAGTTGTTACTGTAAATGATTGCAGAGAGGTTAAATACAGCCACACATTCTTTGACACCCTTCTCATTGAGAAGTGGGGGGGGGGGGCTATGTCTCATGTCAATGTCCCCTTCCTTTGAATCTGGAAGTGTCCTCTGTTTTGACTATCACAGATGTGATCCTGTTCTGGGCTTCAGCCTTATGATACTGGCAGCTTCTGTTCATGTCTCAGGGCATACTAGAGGAGGCTAGAGGAGCCCTGAGCTGTCAGGTAAGAAGTCCACTACCCTGCCACTGCCATACTGGAGAGGCGCGGTATAGGTGATCTGGTGAACCATCCTCTTACAGCCATCACTGTCAGGCACTGGATATGTAAGGGTTTGGGATCTCTCATCTGCCAGCTGAATGCCACTAAATGACCTTGGTCAACCCCACAAAGAAGGTAATACTTGTAGAAATATTTTCTACAGACTACTTCCCATCACTACACTGTCTTCATGAAATAGACATGAAATGTGTTCAAGACTTTGATGGGATAGTGTCAGTTGAGAATTTTTTTTTAAACTTTTTTTTTAAGATTTTATTTATTTATTTGAGAGAGAGAGTGAGAGAGAGAGAGAGCACATGAGAGGGGCGAGGGTCAGAGGGAGAAGCAGACGCCCTGCTGAGCAGGGAGCCCGATGTGGGACTCGATCCTGGGACTCCAGGATCATGACCTGAGCTGAAGGCAGTCGCTTAACCAACTGAGCCACCCAGGCGCCCAGTTGAGAAATTTTTTGTATGTGATGTGAATTTGGGGGGGATGGTACTCGACTTTTTTCAGGGCCACTGATAATCCTTAACTTGACATTGGGGGTTCAAAAGAAAATAAAGATTTGCTTCTTTGCAGATATACTTCACTGAGGAAAATGTATTATATTCAAGCAATATTCTGTGTAAACAGCTAATAAATCAGGGAAAAAAAGGGAAAAAATGTTAACAGTAATTTAGCAGCAAATGGGGCATTTGACCTGCAGCTCCCAGATGAATTCTCAAATGACATGAATAATTTATTTTAGGAAGGTGAAATGATATGGGTTATGTAATGCTTGATGAGAAATTGCAGTCGTAATCGTGGAAACAGCTTCTACTTAGCAGGGTCACCAGCAGAGGAAGGAGCAGTCCCAGGATATCATTTTCCACCTTGAGAATCTTGGCCAAAGCAGTGCCTAAGTGCTTTCTGCCCAGCTGTGAGCCAGCTAGTGTAGCAGAAGTTAGCTTCATTTCCAGAGACCTCAAAAGCCCTTTGAATATCTAGCACCCAAATGGCCTCTGTGCTATTTTCTGAGAGATTGTGCTCCAATCACAGTTCCTCATCTTAGAGCTGCAGTTACATTTCCTAGATTTGCACAGATACAAGGCTCTCCCAAAACTAGGATAAACTGTCAAGTTGTAGGGCAGCTCAGTTGCTCCTTGGAATTAATGCCCTAAGGGACAAGCACTTCATAGAGCATTTGGAAAGCTGACAGCTTCGCTTGGCAGCTGAATTTTGACATTTCAGGCTATTATCAAAACTCTCTCAAACAGCTGAAACTGTAGGTATGTGTCAGTTAAGCCTTTTATGAGGCATGTTTATCTGGCAGCCAGAATGCTATCAGTGCCTTATTATTCTAGTTCATTGTGCATTTCAGTGGCTTTTTGTTAATCAACTAAAACTAATGCATTGTTGAGATATCTAAAGTGACAATGCAAATAAAGAAGCACGGTTAGGATTTTAGCCTCGAGACCATGCTCAATTTAAAGATATTGCTTTCCCGCTTCAAAATAGTTAGTTGGAAAAGTTTACCACCGAGTTTCTGAGAAATGTAAAAAGCCGTACAGGATTTCAGTTATTGGGTAGTCTCTGGAAAGGCTTACACTTAGTCTTGGCCCTGTGGACTTAGAAGGACGTAATGAAACATCATGTCTTCCCAAGCTAGAGCTGATACACTTAGATATGTTGGTGTCTGAAAACATATTGTATCACAATAAGGAGTTGAAAAGTGAGGTTTGTTTGTTTTTTCTTTTTAAAATACAATGTGGTTTTCTTAATTTTCATTCCATTAAATGCTGAAAAAAAATCAATGACAGATGAAAAAGGGCAGAGTTAGAAGAACCATTTTGAGAGAGTCAGAAAAGGAAAAGTTGGGTTGTTCTTTTTTAATAGCAAAAGGAGGAATAATGATCCTGTAGTTATATTTACTACCTATACACAGTATATATTTTTGTTAACAAAGAAAATATGGAATTACATTACTAACAGTAAAAGAATATGGCTCTTCATTTTCTAGAAAAAATGATTAAAAACACAATCTCCTTATCTTCCTTGGAAAACCATACCTCACTCCCCCATGCTAACCATCAAGTCAATTCAGAGACTTAAACTTGGTCCCAACTCCAGTAGAACTCTCACCAAAGAATGTAGCAAAGAATCCTATCTTATGCTTAAATACTGGATGAGCACAAGTTGAAATGTGTCATTAAAGTAATTAACCCAACCAAATACCCCTGGTTGCCACAAATTGAATGTGAAATTGTAGAAATCTTTGATATCCTCTGATTCATGAACAAAAACTGAATTTGATAAAATAGCTTTGCTATGAGTCATGGTCATATTTTCCATGTACATATACAACACCAAATAGGCAGTCTATTCAGTAAATATAACTTCTCAAAACAATTCTCAATGAAAAAAAAAAGAAATATGTTTAGTTGGACTTTGCTCATGAGTTAAGTTTTACAGAGACACAGATTTTAAATCAATCAGTGCCACAGTCTGATCTGTAGGCTAAGTTGTATGGTAGTTTTACAGTGACACTAATAATAAATAATAGCAACACAGTATCTAGAACTTAAAAGAATGTATATGATATGCTAGGCATGGTTCTAAGCTGCACACACACACACACACACACACACACACACACACACACACCTCACATAGACCTCTGTACATATATATATATATATATATATATATATACACATATATGTATGTGTAATAGTTAATCTTCAAAATATCCTTGAATGGGTAGATGCTATTATTATCCCCATTTTTTCAGAGAAAGAAATAGAGGCTCAGAGAGTTTAAATATCTTGTCCAGGGTCACAAAGTGGTAAGGTTGGTATTTAAGTCTGGACCATCTGACTGTAAAGCCTATGCTATTCAGTTATCACTCCATTATAGTGCCCTTTGGTTGAGTTTCCAGGACATTTACATGCTGAAAATATTCTTTCAAAGTTTACCTGCAACCCAAAAATCTCAAAATTCCATACAAGTTTCTTCAAAAATGTAGTCAATATAGTGAAGAGGAATAACCACAATAGAAGTGATATTTTCAATGCTTCCATATAAAAATGTCTGGAAGCAGAGGTGATAATGGAAAAATATTGATTGTGAGTTTAATAGGTGATGAAATTCAAGACTGATAACAGCCAAATTTATATCCTTAAATTTTCCCTCTTATATTTGCAAATTCCCCTTTCCACTTTTGAAAAGCTGGTTTTTAGACGTGATGACAGAAGTATTACAGAGTCAGCCCTAATGACAGCTGTTAGCTCAGATTAGTGCAAGTAAAAATTTCTCTCAATTTCTGCTGCACATCTGTTATAGCTTTTTTTTTTTTTTAAATCTGTGGATAGTGGGCTATAGGGTGATATACAGGAGTTTTTCCTATATTTAAAATATTTTTCTGTATTTCCTTTTTTATGACTTTGCCTCATTTCCTGAAAGTTCTTCTGTTAATGCATTATAACCACTTAGCTTCAAGCAGACACCAAGGAGTAAATAAAAATATGAATGCTTCCCTCAAGAAAAATAAAGGTTCATTTGGACTTAAAAATATCTTAGCTTTATTATTTTTATATATAAAATGATTTTTTCTATATCATCATGCACCTCTAAATTTTAGAGTGCTTTATTATAGCTATTAGTTGCAATATTAAGATAAGCTATGTTTGAGAAATAAGTTCTTTCTTTTCCCTGAGACTTCTGTTTGCTTTGGTCAGAAAATTATATGATCCTTTCCTTAATTATTTTATCAGGAGTTTAAAAGCAAAAACCAAACACAGAACAAGCTAATTGGTGGCAAAAGTATAAGACCTTTTGATTGCTTAATTTTGTCTTTGCCAGAGGGCTTTTAGTAAATGCTTTTGAAGCAGTTGTAAATATATATATATATATTCAGCTCCTTATTTACATTTGTCACTACTGAGAGAAAATGGAGCTTTATTTGGAATTTCTACCAAAGGAAGTGACTTTGAATATTATCACCATCAGTCTCTTCTTAATTTCTGATCAGGGCAGCTCCGTAGTGACAGCTGCAGTGGGCATTCCACCACCCATGAGCTGCCTTGGGTCACGTGGTCAATATAGAGACGGGGAATGACTGTAATAGAGGTAATGTTTTCAATGTTTCAGATACAAAAATGTCTGGAGGCAGAGCTGGTAATGGGAAAATATTGATTTGTGAGTTGAAGCTCATTAGGACTGATAATAGCCACGTTTACACCTCAAGAGTTTCCACAAAGTCTGGCTTCTGGCCAATTCTGGCTCTATTGAGAAGGGAGCCATGAGAAATGAAAAGTCTATGGGTTTGTACTCAGGCTCTAAAAGTTCTCTAATTCCATTCCATAGGCACCAGAGATTTGAAATTTGTTTCTAGGAATCTGACCCTCAGTCTCCTTATCATTAAATTAGGAGTAAAGGTATATATTTTATTTTTTTCCAAGGGCTAAAATGAAATGGAAACCTATGAAACTTTCTGGGTCTCTCAATAAATATACCTATTTTCGTTTGCTAGTAGCCTGACAATAATTTTTACAATGATGATGAAAATAGAAAAGTAGATATTGACCAAGATCTATTTTTCTTGGGTCAAAAAAAAATTTTACTTTTGTTAGGACTCTTCCTTGTGGAATTTGCAACACTTAGCATTTTTCACAGTGTGGTCCACAGACCACCTGCATCAGAATCACTTGGAGTATTTGGCAAAAAAATCAGTTACCTGTCTCAATCCTGGACTAACTGATTCAAGATCTCTGGGGAAAGTATATGGGTGAACACATATTTAACATCCTCAGAAGAATTTTTTTCCCTATACTGATGTTTCAGAAGCATTGCCTTACCATACGTTTATCTCTATCTCTATCTTATATATAGTGCTTTATACTTATAAATCATAAATCACTTTGACACTTAGGATGTCATCTGACTCTCAGAGCAACCATGTTAGATATAAAGAACAGTTAACATCTCATTTTTATAGATGGGCAAACTTGATCTAGAGAAGTGAAGTTTCTCATCCAAGGCTCAAAGACATTAAGAGGTAGACCTTAGGTCTCTGCATACAGGGTTTCTTGTTCTCTATACTACATTTCACCCACTCTCCTACCAGAAAGGACGTTAGCTGCGGATAGTTTGGGGCTGCAGGTGAGTCTTGCTACTCTACACCTTATTCTATAATCAGTGGGGATGTATCACAAATTTTTAAGTAGTAAAATGACTTCATGAAACCTGTGTTCTAGGAAACAACCTAGAGGATAGTTTGGAGAAAGGACAAACAGGAAGTGAATTGGGAGACCCATGCTCTCCTTTCCTCATCTGCAGTGTAGGTTGGGTTACTTACTCCAAAGTTCCTGAGTTGCATTCTAGAAGGCACTGAAAATGAAAAATTTTTGGAACAAGACCTAGTTGTGAAACCCAGAAAATGGTCCTTTATGGTATTTACTGAATTTTAGCATTAATAACATTAATATGGCTGTCTCCTCTAATAAGTTGTGAACTCTGTGCATAGAGCCATGTGTCATTCATCTTTGTATCCATAGAATGTAATTTAGTGTTGATCATATGGTTTCATTTAAAATGTTTGTTGTTTGTGTAATAAACTTGAGTGAATGAGAGTAAAACTTTTTTTTGCATTGTCAAATATTATTGTTTATATACATAGCTCATTTTTATAGTCTTAATAGATGCCAACATAAAAGCTGTATGTCTATTTACTCATTTGATCATCATAACCACCCTATTAGAAAAAAACCCTTTTTTAGACATGAGCAGCACAGAGTGGTTAAGTAACAGCCAAGGCCAGTTACTTGGCTGAGCTCTAGTCCTAGAGCTTAGATTTGAACTAGGTAGCCTGGTTCCAAAGCTTCACTGTGCCACATTATATTCATAAACGTATCATTATGTTTCAAATACTTATCACTTTTGATATCAGATCTTATTGGTATAAATTAAAGTTTAATAGGTACACCATTTGCTAGAATAACAAACAACACTAAAAAATCAGTGGCTTGACCCAATAGAAGTTTATTTCCTACTCATTTGGAGTTTGATGTGGCTTAGATAACTTTCCTCTGTGGCTCTCCTCCAAAAAATGACTCAGCGACCTGGGCTGCTTTCATCTTGTAACTATGCCAGCTGGAACAAGTGTCCTTCAGGGTCAGCAGGCAGTCGAAAAGAAATGAAGGAGGCACATCAACTCTTATGTCTTGGTCCATAAAGTCACCTGTTATATCCACACATACTTCATTGGACAGCACTATTCCCACAGTTCCAGTTAACTGAAAGGAGGACTGCAAAATGTAGAGGAACATATGGATCTTTGGTGAGCACTAAGAATTTCTCCAACAATAAAGGATAGGATAATAAATATGCAAAAACAACAACAACAACAAAAAAAAAAAACATGGGGAACAATATGTTTTATTCTGGCCCTGGCTCTACTACATATTGGGTCAATGATCCTGATAATGTAATTTACCTGCTTTAAATCAGTTTCATCATGCATAAAATGGGCACAATGAGTGAGACCCAACTCGTAGGGTTGTTGAGAGGATTAAGCGAGATGATAGAGGTAATAACCACAGTACAGTGGTCAGTATACAGCAAATCCTCAAGGTATTATAGTCACTGTAGTAGTCAGGGTTCTCCAGAAAAACAGGATCAATATGGATTATATATCAACATAGAATGTACATATATACATATATGTGTGTATGTGTGTGTGTGTATACTGTGTGTATACAGAGAGAGAGAGAAAGAGAGAGAGATTGATTGATTTAGTATAAGGAATTTGTTCATATAATAGTGGAGGCCAACAAGTCCAAATCTGCAATTTGAATTCAAAGGCCAGAAGCTGCTATAGAATCAGGAAGAGATGATGTTCTAATTGGAAGACCATGGGGCAGGAGAATTCTCTCTTATTAAAGGGTGGGTCACCCTTTATTTAGGCCTTCAACTGATTGAGTGAGGTCCACCCACACTGGGGAGGGCAATCTGCTTTACTCAGATTATTGTTTTAAATGTTAATCTCATCTAAAAACACTCTCACAGAGAAACCCAGAATAATGTTTGAACAAATAGCTGGGCACCCTATGGCCCACTCAAGTTGACACATAAAATTAACCATCAAAGCCACAGCCATTATTTTTATTATTATTATTACTACTACTATTACTATTACTATTAATAGATATAGTCTATAGTAAGTTTTCTTTTTCCTTGGTGAAGTTCATTTTTTTCCTCACCCACTTTTTTTCTTTTTAAAGACTCACATTAAAAATTCCTCTCAGATTAGCAACAAATACTCAAACAGTACAACACCTATGAGTGAAGACAGGCTTTTGGTGCCTGGAGAGAGCAGATCAAGTTGGTAGCTCTCTTACTAGACCACCATTTCAATAGTCCAAGAGCCACCATGAATGATGAGCAGACAGTTCCTTTAAAAAGATGTTTCATGGAAGACTGAAAGCAAAATTGTCTCTTCTTCAATCTTTTGGCCTTTCTCTTCCTCGTTACCATGTCTGGTAACATTTTGGTGTTATTTTTTATTTATGCACTCTTTATAGTATTTAGTTCAATTTTGTTTGACTTTCACATTCCTATTAAAGCTACTTGCTTCTATAATCCTCAGTCTCACATTTAGTGATGTCTTTATTGACACAGTCTCCAAACAATCAGCCAAGGCAAGGAGGAAGAAAATCTGCCAAAACTGTTGTAGTTGTGCAAAGAATACAATCAGCTGATTGACTTAATTTCTCCCTTTTCAGCTGGTTGTCATCAAAGAGACACAGATGAAGAGATATTCCAGAGCCAAGTTCATCTCTGCAATATATTGGAGAGACACTAAAAGCCTGGAAAGACATTGTGTTTTTGGTGCCCAGGAGTCTAGCAGACACAGGCTTTGTCAAAATGGTAGAGGAAATAAATTCCAGGCACATGATACTTTCCAGGAAAATGCCTTCTAATTTTTGGAAAATCCAACCAGAAAACTTCCTTTGAGAGAATTTATACTGGATATGCACACTCAAGCCAGTTAACCTGTAGGACTGAATCAACCAGTCAATTGATAATTATTATGAAGCAGTTGTTTGAATGCACAGAATGTTTGGCCAGTGAGTCCCTGAGCCCAGACAAGCAGTATAGGTAATAAGGAAGGATTAAGTGCTATATGGTCTTGTTTCTCAGTCTCATGAAGTATGTAGAATAATTTCATCTATAGGTTGCTCAACTGGTATGGGTCCATCAGAAAGGAGGTGTCAAAGTACACATTTGGTTGTTAAAAATAAGCATATACAATAAGCTAGCCCAGAAGATTCTTGGTTTTATTTTAAAATATTGGAAGATAAATTTAAAATGTTTCATATTATTTTATTTTAAAATGAATTAAAAATGTAAATACTTTCCTGTGATACAAAAACAAAATAGCTTTGATATAATAGTTATATAAATCAAAACACATGTAATGACATATTTTGAGTTTTAGGCAAAACAGGCGTTTGAAAAGTCTTGTCAAAGTTACAACGTTGTGTTCTTTTGCTTGTAATAGCCAAGCTCTATTTCATTTTGTGTTTCATGATAATTATTAGTGCAGGGACATAAAACAGAGCCAGAGATGCTCAAGTACTCACTTCTTGATTTGCACATTGACCTACACTGTGCTTATTATGCCTCTGTGTAGGGTAGCACATACTTCAACTGCAGGAATATAAAAATGTGAATTGTATGAAAATCATACACTATCTACTAGTTTTGTAGTTACTACAGTTTATCACAGAAGAGTCTTTAAAAACCTAAATGGAGAGCATTATTAGAATATGCAAATTTATTAATCTATCACTTAAGTTAATTTTGTCCTATTCAGCAGGGGAGAAAATATGCCACTCCAAACTATTTTTACTCTTTGTTATGTGGATGATCCTATGATACATTTTTTTATAAAGTTCTATGTGGACTCATGGATGTAGATTATAAGATCTCTCAGAAGTTTTTGTGTAAAGCCAGGTTAAATAAAGGAAAATTCTCTTTCCACTACTCAAAACACTTCTGACACCCTTTGTGTGGATTTTCTACACCAAGCAATTCTCCAGTTCTTTGTGGACACCAACTAGATGTCCTATAATCTACAATTAAGTTCATCCTGACACTACCTACCCAGAGTTAGCACAGATCACACATGTTTAGGGCTCAGTCCCACATGGCTGCCGCCACTTCAGACACTAGGCACAAGTCCCACCTGTATTCATGGGATTTGTCACCTGTATTTCTGACCAACTGGCTACTGGGCTTCCCACAACGCCCCCCTCCCAGGTTCAGTCATTTGTTATAATAGCTCATATAACTCAGAGAAACTCTTAATTACATTTATTGATTTATTATAAGGGATATAATAACACAAAGATTTATTAGGTCGTAATAATGGGACACACAGACTTAGGATTCAGTGGCCCAGTTGTGTCTGCTAAATCCTGGTTTGTTAATCCATTCATTCATGTATTCAATGATATTGTACTGAGCACATACTATGTTGTAGACTATTTTAAGTACCAGGAATATAGCAGCAAAACCCCCAAGGCTGTGCCATCATGGAGCTTACACTCTATTAAGGAGAAGCAATAATCAAACAAGTACTTACATCATATGTCAGAGAGTAATAACCACTGTGGAGTAAAAGACCAGGAAAAGGAGTTCAGATGAGCCAGGTTGGAGGTGGGGTCTTGCTATTTCACACACACTGATTCAGAAAGATCAGTCTGATACATTGACATTTGAGAGGAGGCCTGAAGGAAATGAGGGAACCCGCCATGCCAGTATTTGATGCAAGAGCCTACCAGGCACAGGAAACAAAGGCAGGTGTTCCAAGGTGGGAGCGTGCTTGACATAGAGGGAGACAAGTGGGGAGGCTACCGTGTCTGGAGTGGGGTTGGTGAGAGAGAATGGTAGGATGTGAGGTCAGAGAGTTGGCAATGGGGGAGGACCCAGAGGGCGGATATGTAAGTTGATCTGTGATTCCTTTTGATGTCATCCACACCTTGGCCTCAGGTTCCTCCGAGGTTACCCCTGGGTCCCTTGTTGGTTCCAAGCCCCTGCCCTCTTATTTGCCTCCCACACTCCTGTGAAAGCCCGATTTGGATGAATGTTCACACCTGAGCTTCTGTCTTTGTACTTAACGTGGTGCCACTATCCATCCAGGTCATGACAATCTTGGTCTGGTGCCTTTCCGGAGCCTGTGCCCTGTTAGCACGAAGAATGTCTCCCTTTATGACTCTGCATAAACTCAGGCTCCAGAAATGCCCATTGTCACTTCTGTGGCTTGTTCTGCTTTGTTTATTCAGTTGGTTACTAAATTGTCATTCTAAATGTGTCATTACTAAATTTGTCATACTAAATGGCTTTCCCTCCTTTTAAAAAAAATTCAAATTTTTATATTGCAAATTGCAAAGCCCAATCCAACACGCTCAAATGAAAAGAGAATTTAATTGGTTTACAGTGCAATGCGGGTTTCAGGTGTGTTTGACCAGGCTTCAAATGACCACACCAGGATCTGCTTGTTCTCCAACTCGGCTCACCTCAAAATGGCTTCAGTTTTAGGCTCCATATGGTGGCAAAGTGGTAGTTGTAGGTGCAAGTCTCTCTCTCTCTTTCCTTCTCTCTCCCTCTCCCTCCCTCTATCCTTCTCTCTCCCCCTCTAAGAAAAAGTCTCCTCAAATCTTACTAGCTCTGATTACCCATCTCTGAACTAATTACTGGAGCTGGGGGAAAATGTGAAGCCCTGTCACATCCCTCTTCCTGAGGCAAAGGTAGGTCATGAAGTCCTTCCAAAGCATATGGACTAAAAGTGAGGGAGGAAAGTGTTTCCCCGGGGGAAATTGCTGTAAAGTTACCAGAAGGAGAGCGAAAGGATTCAGGGTGGCAAAGCAACTAGATGTTCACTATACCTGCTGCTTATTTTCCTGCTGTACTCACCACCCCAATTTATCTGGAAGTAGGTTCTTGTATTTTAGGCTATGACCTACATTCTCCACCTGCTTTAGTTTTATTTATGCATTATGGTCTTCACCCATTAGGGCAGCTGGTAGTTTACAAACTGTAGTGTCTGGACTATCACATCAGTATCACCTGGGAACTTGCTAGAGGTGCAAATTCTTGGGCCCCACTCCAGACCTACCGAATCAGAAACTCTGGGGCTTGGGGCCAGCAATCTGTGGTTGAACAAGCTGTCCAGGGGATTCTGATTCGTGTTCACATGGGAGAACTTCAGCTTGGTTCTGTGTCTCTGGGTTGCTCTGTGTTACATTCTGTGTTAGCACTTTTCTGGTCAAATGGTAAGGGGTAAGACATGACCAGCAACTGTACATCCTATAGACAAGTAAGCCTAGAAAGTGTGTGCCTGTGTATGTCCTATTTCCTTCTTGTCTATTCCTTAATGCCCCAGGTGTGCATTTTGGTTCATTTTCCCCAGGCCACTGGAGCTGGTGGTGATACTTTTGGCAAGATTCCTTAGTGATGATAGCCAATAGCCCAGCAGATTCTGAGAATAACTCTATGACCCTACACTAGATTTGTAATATTTTCATTTCCTTAATGATTTTTTTCACTATTTTTTGAAGTTTTTCTTTTCTTCTCTTTTTTTGGTGGTGGTTTTAGAGTTTACCATACATGTCTTACTTATCAGAATCAGCTTTAGATTTATACTAGCTTAATTCCAATGACATAGAGAAACATTGCTCCTGTATAGCTCTAATCCATTTTCCCTTCTTTTGTGGTATTATTATTAGACATATCTATTACAGAACCAATGATACTTTGCCATCTGTAGTCCTTTCCTAAGCCCAATACAGCTTTGCCCGTATCCACCTCATTTCTGCTATTACTGGCAAATATATTACACATTTGTTACATTTTTGTATGTTTAGGCCCTACATTACATTATATACATATTATTTTATGCAATTGCTTTTTAAAATCATTTATTAGAAATGAGAAAAATATGCATATATATATATTTAATAATTATGGAATTACCTTTACTGGTGGTCGTTGATTTTTGTGTGTATGGATTTGAATTACTGACTTAGGTCACTTCCTTTCTGCCTGAAGAACTTTCTTTGGTATTTCTTGTAAGTCTGCCAGCAATAAAATCTTTCAGTTTTTGTTCATCTAGGAAAGTATTTACCTTCAATTTTGAAAAATAGCTTTGCTGGATATAGGGTTCTTGACTGACAGTTTTTTTTTTTTTTTTATTTGAGCCCTTTAAATATATTGTCCCACTGCCTTCTGGCTTACATTGTTTCTTCTGAAGTCAGCTGTTAATGTTACAGGAGTTTCCTTGTTAAGGACAGTGGTTTTCCTTTTGTTACTTTCAAATATTTTTCCTTGTCTTTACCTTTCAGCATTTTTACTATAATGTTATCTGTTTATGGATGTGTTTGCATTTATCCTACCTGAAGTTCATTGACCTTCCAGAGTAGGTATTGTTTTTCAGTAAATGTGGAAAATTTTAAGCCATTTTTCTATGAATATTTTTTCTGCTCCTTCTCTCCTTCTGGTCTTCTCATTGTGCATATATTGGTGCTTTTGATGATGTGCTACATTTCTCTGAGGCTCTTACCATTTTTATTCATTCTTTGTTTTCTCTGTTCTATGATTTCTATACCTTTTATTGATCTATCTTGAGGTTCACCATTCTTTTTTTTTTTTTAAGATTTTTATTTATTTATTTGTCAGAGAGAGAGAGAGTGAGCACAAGCAGGGGGAGCAGCAGGCAGAGGCAGAGGCAGAAGGAGAGGGAGAAGCAGGCTCCCCGCTGAGGAGGGCACCTGATGTGGGACTCGATCCAGGACCCTGGCATCATGACCTGAGCCGAAGGCAGATGCTTAACCGACAGAGCCACCCAGGTGTCCCTCAGGTTCACCATTCTTTCTTCTATCAGTTCATATCAATTTTTGAATCCCTCTAGTGAATTTTTCATTTTAATTATTATACTTTCCAATTCCAAAATTTCTATTTTTTTAAATAATCCTATCTTTATTGATATTATCTCCTGATACAAACTTCCTTTACTTCTTTAATCATAGTTCTCTTTAGTTCTGTGAACATATTGATAATGGCTATTTTGAGATCTTTTTCTGTTAAATCCATCATCCAGTTGTTCTCACAGGTGGTTTGTGGTGCCTGACTGCCTTTTCCCTGTGTATGGATCACACTTTCCTATTCATTTGCCTGTCTCATAAAAGGGAGAACGCCAGAAATTGTGGGTAATATGCTGTAGCAGCTCTGGGTACAACTTCCATCCCAGGGCATGTTATTCTTACTTGCTTGTTTATTTTTTTAGTGACTGGCTACTATTATTTTAGTAAAGTGTTTTTCCTCCTAACAGTGTTAAGCCTCTGATGTTTCCTGTCTGTGAGATGCAGCTGTGGGTATACCCACAGTGACCCTGGGAAGACACTGGTATTGGTAGGGCTTTCTAGACAGGGTGACTCTGTCCCCGACCTCACCTAGCTGTTGAACCAGTAATTGCCTGATGATTGTTCTATCGTTTTCAACAATAACCTGCGCACTAATCCAATCAAATTGTGGCTCCTTTGATGAAATAGTTCTTGAGGCCCTTGCTTGATAGTTGTTCTGACCGCAGGAAGGCTCCTCCCTGCGGCCTTATTTCCTGCTTCTGTCCTATAAACTAGCTGGTGACAGTCTAGGATGTTATCTTCATGAAATCTACAAATCTCCTCTCAATTGCCTTTCACCACAACCTCCACTGTTCACGAGAGAGCCTTAGATTTGAGTTTCTCCCTGCTCCATTGCAAATGAAGTCAATTTCTTTGGAAAGAGATGAGCTGTTTGACAGTGCTTTTTCTTCCAGACAAGAATCTATGAAGTAGGGCTCTAGAACTGGGGCCGGGGTAAATAAGGAGATTCTCTCTGTGTGATAACCCCATTCTAGGAGCTGAGTGCTAACTGGAATGTAGAGGCAGCAATTGGAGGTCTTCTTGGCTTCCTCTTCTGGTGTGGAACCACTGTCTGATGAGTGAGGGCAAGGGTAACCAGGGCTGCCTTGGTCTTGGCCTGCTGCACCCAAGGTAGAGCCTCTACTCCTGACAGCACTCCCAGTGGTTAGGTGGAAGAAGGGAGCCTCCACCTCCGGATGGCACCCACCTGACACTTAGCATCAGGTCCATGGGGCGGGATGAGAAATGCCGAAGTCCTGTTTTTTCCAGGGAAGAAAGCCCTCTGGCTGGGAGCTGGGGAAACAGGGCGCCCTGTGCTAGAGGCTGTGGTTACGTGAAATGGAATCTTTGCCTCGCTGAGCTGAGAGTGAGAGGGAGGGAAGGATCTTGGTCCAGTTCCACAGATTCTCACATTTCTTACCAAATTTTCAGATTTTCTTGAATAGATATTGTACTTTCTATTTGCTCTTAGGACCATTTCCAGAAACTTTAAATGCTTTTTTTAAAAAAAAAAAAAGATTTTATTTATTTATTTGACAGAGAGATAGAGAGCACAAGTAGGCAGAGAAGCAGGCAGAGGGAGAGGGAGAGGCAGGCTCCCCGCAGAGCAGGGAGCCCGATGCAGGGCTCGAACCCAGGACCCCGGGGTCATGACCTGAGCCGAAGGCAGCCGCTTAACCGACTGTGCCACCCAGGTGCCCCTAAATGCTTTTTTTTTTTTAAATAACTTTTTTTGCCAGTTTTCCTGGTGTGTGGGTCAGCCGAGGTCCTCACTCTGCTGTGCCAGAAGTCAGTCTCCCTATGCTAGATTGGAATTGATGCCAGTTGTTTTCTAAATTATGCCTGAAGTTAATTGCACTCTGGACACCGTGGGGTCTGAGTATAGCTGGGGGTAGTCCCCGTATTTCCAGGGCCAGGTGCTTGGCCTCACACCAGACCTGACATGACCTGATAGTTCTGCCCTCCCCACAAGTTCCATATTGCTGTGAATGTTTTCCAATGTCATGAGCCCCACAGCAGGAACTGTGATGGGAAATGGTCCAGTAAGAAGAAGAAGGGGCATGAGAGCAAACTGCCTTTTGCAGTTTTGTCTAGCATCAGCCCAGCCCTGTCACTTAAAGTCACCATGAATGCTGCCTCTCCAGTGTGTGTGCTGGCTTCCTATTAGAGGGTGCACATGTTTTCTTGTTCTTACTTTCCAATAGCTATGGAGAATTTTCTGTTCTTTTGATTAGTCCTGCCCAGGATTGCAACTCTCCTAGAAAGAAAAATATTGACCTCAAAGGCAGAGCATTCTTCATGCAAGTGCAGCCTGTAGGTCATGAGTATCTCAGAGGTACAGCGCTCCGAATGCCTTGGCTCATGTCATAGGCCTAAGTGAATAGTTCTTTGCTCATGAAATTGGAGGTGGCCACTGTGCATTTATTCAGCCAACATCAAGTGGACAACTACAGACCCCTGGACACTCTGCCAGGATTGAGAACAATGGGGAAACAGCCCCAGTTTCTTCAGGGAGTTTGTAGTCTGGGGAAGGAAACAAAAATAAAGTGGTAGTTATAATGTCACAGGACATTGTGACAGAAGAGGGAAATAATGGGTTGTGTGTTTCAGCCATTGTTCCCTGATACTCGCATCTAGAAAGCAGTGCTGAGGGTCTTTTGTAGGGATTGGGAAGGAAGTAGTGGATAGATCCTTGTCTCCTTGGCTCTCTTTGAAGTTGAGAGGTGAGAAGAGAGCTGAAAATGTAAAAGAATGTGTCCAGGTTTGCTTTCCTTCTCTTTGATTTTTTTAATAAAGGCAGCAAAGGAAAGGAAAGTTCCTGTCATCACCAGGGCATCTTGGAGTGCAGGCGGTGTGACAGTCACCTAGCAAGGGAGAGTCTGCAGTCCAGAAAAATGTTCTTGGCAATGTCCAGGTGAGGAGCTAGGAGCCTTGACACAGGCCCCGCTCGACAGGATGGGGGTGACTGAAGACTGTTGGAGAAGTTTGAATGCCACTACCCTTTGGGCTGTGAAGAGAGAATGATTCCCTGCCTTGGAAGGATTAAAAGCAGACTGGGCTGGCTTCACAACGGGAAGGCTGACATGCCTGATGTTGTTACTATAAGGAAGCAAACAGTACACTTTCCTCTGTAATGGACCTAGGATTTACTCTTGACCCCATCAGGCTTTATACGACATTGAATTTGAGCAGTCACAGTATGGAGCTGGTGAGGAGGGTTCAGCTCTGCAGGTTTATTTAGAAAGAGGGAAGAAATGACAATGACCACAAAACAGATGAGAAACAAGTCCTCACACGTTAGCAGAGACAGGGAAAATGAGCGATGGGCCTGGATATGGCAGAGCCACCCCAGGCCAGAAAAGCAAGCCAGGGCACAGTCCGGTGTGGGTCTGTCTGAGCATTCATGACGTGGGGTCACAAGCCCACCTAGGCACCTGGGGAAGAGATGGGCAGGGAGTAGGGGTGTGGATGGCATCTCTCAACCTTTTCCCCCCTCGGCTTCCATGCGTGTTAGGAGGACATTCCAAGGTTAAGTCTGGCACACTTCACACAGTAAATTTGTCCCAGGCTCAAAGTCGATTGTGCACCGTACACAGTTGGGAATGCCTCTGTTTTCCAGACTTGATGGTCAGCTTTCTGAAGGGTTAAGAGACAGGCCCTCCTAATTACTTATCTCAGCTTTTGAAAAAGTTCCTAAGTGTTCTCCCTCCCTTTAGTCTTATTCCCGAGCCCTGTCTTCCACACTGTTGCCAGAATGATCTTTCAGGAGTGCAAATTGCCAATGTTCTTCCCCTACCCAGAGGCTTCGCTGGCTGCTCAGTACCTATAGAATAATGCTCCTTACAGAGGACATACTTTTCTTCTTGACCTGGCCTCTATCTGGCTTCCTAACTATTGACCACTCGCCATCCCTTTGATGAACACACATTTAACATTCTGGCAATGGCAAAGTATGTGCATACAATCTCCTACTTCATGCACCTTTTCCTTTGCTTATATTTTTCTTTTTGCTTGGAATACCCACTTCTTAATCCCCCTCCCCTCCTTTTTTTTTTTTTTTTTTGCCAGACTTTCTTAAGAAAGTCTCATCCATTTCAGACTACGTTAGATGTTCTGTCTTCTGAGGACCCTGCACTCACCACTTACCACTAATGGCACTCACCATATTGTATTATGTGTGTATTTCTCTCTCTCTCTCACTTATCTGTGAGCTTGTCCTGGCTATGTCTTATTTATATTTGTGTCAGTCGGGGTGGAGCATAATGCCTGGGACATAGTTGACACCCTAAAAATACTTTGTTGCATAAATGACTCAAAGGATCCTTAACTGCCTCCCGAATAACTAATTCTAGACAGCATGTGTTTGGATTCTGACTGCAGTCTGGAAGCAATAGGTGCTTTCATTTAACCATTGGACCTAGTAATGTAGCATCCTGCAGCCCGCCAGGCTGAATGCACCTGAAAGCCTTAGGAAATCTTGTCACTGTGCATTTTATTATGTGACTACAACTTGAGCTGAATAGCGAGAAGTGAATCCCGGCCAGCACCGAGCATCATGGCAGGAATAGAATAGAGGGGCCATTGCGGTCAGTGAAACTAAAGGTTACCATGGTGTCATCAGGGAGTGTTCTCAAAGGGTAGTGCACCAGTTGCCTCATCCCACCCAGCCTTTGCTCCATGCCCCTGCATGGAGAAGCCCTTGGCTTTCGGGATCCCCGCAGGAATGCAGTGTATCCCTTCTCTCCTAAACCTGTCCCTGCAGAAAGCTGCTTACCTTTGAGTCCCTCAGCAGAATAGTGAATGTGCTCTCGGCCCCTCCTGGGTGCTCAGTGAATGTCATCTGATCTAGAGTGCGCCAGCCAGGTGACACAGCAAGAGCTGAAATCACGCCAGGTGGTCTTCACCATCACGTTCCTTCTGCATAGCACATCCTGGGCATCTCGCTTGCAGGATCACTAGTTATCCCTTCCTTTCCTTCCTCCAAACAGAGGGTTACTTCACCAACCGGTAGGTCAAAGGTGTCGACTGAATAACAAACCGTGTTTCTATACAAGTGCGTGAGGTCAGGTTTTCAACCCGAGGGGAAGCTGGGGGTGCCAAGCGGGACTGCCACAGAGGAAAGAGAATGTAGTGTGCTTTCAGGATGTGACAGCCACTCACAGGGCTGCAGGAGAAAAGTCTGCCATTGCCTTTCCTGCTCGGTGGGAGATATTTTTTATCTCCTTCAATACCCTGTGATTAAAAAACCCCAGAAAAACCAAACCTCCGTTTTGAACGTAAACCTGTGGGAATGAAGATGATCTCACAATCTGCAATAAAAAGGTCATCTCTTGATCTTGGCTATTGCCCAGCTAAGCACATTCAGGATGTCATTGCTGGCAATGGGAAGCCTGGAGTGCCTGCAGCCTCCGCACTGTGATTTAGTGAGGGGAGTGACTGAGAGTATTTTTGTCAGAGGAACTGGTTCTCTGCTTAGCCTCAATATTTCATAAAAAGCTCATTGCAGCAAAATTGTCATTTGGCAGCATCTGCCAGGCTATCATCTTGATAAATTCACATTAAGTAAAAGTGACACTTCAAGGTCAAATGAAAGTCACATTGACATGAATATTCACTTATGAAGCTTCTGTCAGTACCATACATTGTTTAGAAAGATTTATTTTTTTGTTTTTTTCTGTAAAGATGCAGGCAAAGCATGTAATCAGCAGTGTTTGTAGGAAAAGTTGGGAATCTTGGAATCATAGGGCAAATAAAAAAGCTTAAATTTGAAGATATGAGGGATACGGTAGCAAAGCCACTAGAAGGAATATCACAGTTGATTCTAACACTGTTGATCTTGGACAAGTCATGCAAACTGTTGATCTCCGTTTCCCCAAATGATAGGTTTTCGGGATGCCATTAGAAAGAGTTTACAAAATGTTACAAAATAATGAAACATACTAGGGGGAGAAAGGGTATGTGTGTGTGTGTGTGTGTGTGTGTGTGTGTGTGTGTGTGTGTGTTTTCCCTGAGCACTTAAATAATAGAGTAGGCAGAGTAGGCAGTAGTTTCTTAAGTGAATAGACTGAATGGAATGGAGGTCACAAGGAGCCTGACGAGGTTGGGAAAGGAGCCTGCGGGATGGAGGGACGAGAGAAATTTGGCCTATTTGCGTTTGCAGTGGAGAGCACTGGATGCTGTGTCAGGAAAGGGCCTTTACTAGAATGGTCTTAGAAGTTAGGAGATTACATGTGGGTTGTGTAACATAGCAGCCAGAGAGCAGGACGTCAAGTGTGCTGGGCTTTAAATGGCCAGGCCTGAAATGACTGAGAAACATTTACTTCTGAGCAGTCTTGGAAAGTTAGGTATGCTATTTGAGGATAATGTAAGCCTTTGTTTCTGGAATTCTGCCCAGTAACCCAGAACACACAAAAAGGTCTTAGGGTAATTCGATCAGTGTTTCTGTAAAGAACACCGAAGCCACAGATTCTGTTACTGGCAAGACAGAAAATGCATTGTAAGGGAAGACAACATGTTTCATGGGATGATGGCTTGGCCTAGAGGGGCTCGGGAGAGTTAACGGACAGCAATTAGGAGCAATGATTAATGCTAACCGAAACTTCTGGGAACCCTGCCTCAGCACGCTCATCACAGTGTGTTGGCGTTTGCAACATTGTTCCTTGTTCTTGCTCTGCAGCCTGATGCAGTTTGGGTCGAGGTCTTGTTACTCTCTCTTAAGCGGCCATGGGCCTTGCCTTCTTTGGCCTGGGGAGGAGGGGAATGTGTCGTTCTTTCACCAGTTCTTAGCCATAGACTCTTTAAATAATGTCTCTTCCCCATCTCTTCTCTGCTCTTGAACCTGTGGTCGGATTTACGTGATAATCTTTCATCCTGTTCTCCATTTATCTTACCATTCTCTCAGATTTGCCATCTCTCAGGATCTCCGTGCTGTATCCTGGGGAGTTCTCCAGATCTCTGAATCACCATTTCTTCTGTTGTGTTTAATCAGATGTTAAATGCACCATTTAATTTTTAATTTCATTATTGCCTTCTCCTCTTCACATTTAGAAGTTCCGTTTGGTTCTTTTTCAAATATGGCTGGACACCTTATTCATATTTTATTTTATTTTTTTTTTGCTTATTGATACATTTATTATTTTGTGAATGGACATTTTTATTTAAATCTTCATAAACCTTAACAATACCTTTGATAGTTTTTGACTTTTTTCTTTCTTTTTCTTTCTTTCTTTCTTTTTATTATTTCTTTTTATTATGCTCAGTTAGCCACTGTATAGTACATCATTAGTTTTTTTGTTTTTAAAGATTTTATTTATTTATTTGACAGAGACAGCGAGAGCAGGAACACAAGCAGGCGGAGTGGGAGAGGGAGAAGCGGGCCTTCCCCCGAGGAGGGAGCCTGATGCGGGATTCGATCCCAGGACCCTGGGATCATGACCTGAGCTGAAGGCAGACGCCTAACGACTGAGCCACCCAGGCGCCCCATCATTAGTTTTTGATGTAGTATTCAATGATTCATTAGTTACATATCTTATTCATATTTTAAATCTATTTCTTTAAATGTATCAAGCATACTTACTGTCAATTCTATACTGCTAATTCTAGCGTTTGAAGCTACTGTACATGTGTTTTGGCTGTTTTATCCTCATTGGCTCTCAAGCTGCTTAGTTACTTGTGAGTTTTGTGGTTGTTTTTAATGATGAGCTCAGGGTTTTTGGATCTTTTTCTATGGAAACTCTGAGCACTTTTGTTTCTTGTTCAGGGTAGATAGCATACCATACATCTGGGGAGAGTTGTTCTAAATCATGTTCCAACTACACCAGCTATACTGGAGATCTCCACGTGTTGGAGGTTATTGAGCACTTGCCTGGGCCATTAATAAAGCTAATTCTTTTATGTAAAATTGTCTATCATTTCCTAGAATCTCTTCGTGCTTTTGATTTGATTCTTGAAGAGAGGAAAGTGAATCTTTTTTTTTTTTTTCAGTACCAGTAAGTTTTTATTTATTCATTGTATTTCCCAGGGTAATGAGAGAAGGGAAAAGGGTCAGCATGTGTGTTACAAAACAATAGTGAGTGGGAAAGGAAGTACCCAGCACAGCAAAACCAACCATCAAATAAACACTCCCCAGATATGGAGTCACTAAACCTCAAGGGGCCTCAGTCTCCTGCAGTTCAGAAATGAGAAGAAGGGATCAGGGAAAGAATAGATAAGTACAATCTTTCCTACCCTCCCCCCATAAATTCAAGATTTCGCAAAAACTTTGGTTTCTCACAGTAAACATGGAATTACATTCCTCTGTCTCCTATGAAACAGTCTTGTGGCCTTTTTTGACAAAAGTTTCTTGCATTTGCATAAAAATTCCTGAGTGAATCAGACATATATTCATCTTCCCTTTCTTGGTCTCCTGACCCTACTGTTTACATGGAATGGCCCCTTCATTGCTTCTGCTTCTCTCTACCCTAAGATTAGAGATCCTTCCAAATACAATACACATCACTTCAAGGAATGGTCTTGACACAGGAGATTGGGAACAAGGGATGGAGTGTGCTTAGCTCCTTCAGGGTTTAAGTGTGTATGTGTGGGGGCTTTTCTTGAGAGGGATGATAGAAGTGGGGTTAGGGTAGGAGTCATGTTTTTAGGACAGAAGATCTGGCCCCAAATAGGAAATAGGGAAGGAGAATATCAAAGAAAGGATGGTTCAAGATCCCCACACCTCAAAAGGGGTTGCTAAACTGTGTTCCAGATTCTTTTCCTGGTTCAGGACATTTTGTCAAAGGTCTTTGGCTATTTTTCTCAATACGAAAAGAAGTTTCTAAGTAATAAAACACCAAAAGAACATGGAGAAGACCAACACATTATATTTACACAAACCAGGTTACCTAGCACTCACCTAATCAGCTATTCGTGAAGTCCTACAAAGCCCAGACAAATACAATAACTAGGTGGGGACAGCGACTGGGGGAGACAAGAACCCAGGATCAGACACACATCACATGACGCATTTTATTGCATTTGCCCCATGAGGAAAGCAAATCTTATGGTCTCACTGATATGATAAAAGCTGAGAATGATTTCCTGTCTAGAGGTTCTGTTTGGTTGTTTTTCATATTTGCCTTGTTAAAATTGTCTTACTTGTGACATTCCTCAGAATTGAATGTAAATCTGCATCACTTTACTTTTTAAGTTTTTTCAGATCATTACTTCTTTCCCTTCATGAAATTTCCCCTGATCTCATGAGGCAAATGACACCTGGCTTCTATTTCACCTTGTTCCTGACATCTCCCCTTACAGTGATCCCATCCATTCACTCACTGAAGACTTTGGGTCTGTCTCATGATCTTTTGTTCCATTTCTAGTTCTGACTTCATCTTGACTGACCTCAAAATCTCAGATTTTTT
Source organism: Zalophus californianus (assembly GCF_009762305.2). Lineage (NCBI taxonomy): Eukaryota > Metazoa > Chordata > Mammalia > Carnivora > Otariidae > Zalophus > Zalophus californianus. The sequence goes on from NC_045599.1 coordinate 80,123,839, forward strand.
TTACTTCTTCATCTTCAAAATAACCTTCTCAACCTCTGTACTTAACAGCCTACTGCCATAGTCACAATAAACTTCTCTATCCTGGAAATTATATACAGAATTCTCTTTTTATAATCTCCTGTCTGTTTAGGTCACTCACTCAGTTGTTCCTGATATAGCAGTTCTTTGACCTCATTGAAGTCCTTGAGATCTCTATTCTGTTTATCATCTACTTTCAGTGTTTCAAATGTTTCCTATATTTTTAATTGTTTCCTCATCTAGTTCATATAATTCAAGACTTCAGACATTCTTTACTAATTCCCTAGGCTGACTTACCATATCTTCTTTCTATTCTGACTTGGCAAGACCCCAGTCCTGGCTCCTTTTCTCTATACCCATACCTCAGCTGATGAATGTTCCTGAAGTAATATCATGATTTCCACTTTGGTAATGGTTGACTAGATTACTTGGACACATTTTGAAAATAACTAAAAATGCTAGGCATAATACTAAAAACATCTCTTTTAAACATTGCAGAATTTTAAAAGATATTAAGGAATTATCAGACCAAAACTTAAGGAAAACTAGAAACTCAGAGGTAAGCTGAATACTCAACTCACTTGGCCCAGAAGGCATTCTAATGTTGGGAAAATTGCACTTTGTTTTTGGTGGCCTCATAGATAAGGGATTATTATTTTAAGGCCCAGGGCCAATGCAAGTGGATAATCTAATAAGAGACTCTCTCACATTAAGCCATAATCACAAAGGGCTGGGAAGGGTGAATCAGAAAGAACTGCTGGAAAGGTTGCCTTGAAACTACACATAGAAGAAAAAAGGAAAGGAAAAAATTTTTTGAAAAGTTGTAGCCGTAAACCAAACTTTGTGTAGATTTGCAGATTAACTTCCCATAGTCTGAGGGGTCTAGGGAAACTCCAAGACAAAAATTTGTTGTAAGGTGGTTCTAAACTGGTAATGCCCTTGGTTTCTAGGCAGAAATAAATTCAGATCCTCTTTGGGGGTAGGTAACTTGGTACTAAATTCTAAGGAATCCCTGTAAATATTTTTCAGAGAAAATGAAAAGCACGGAGTCATAAATAAAATCAAGTATGTAAGACAACAGAATGTTATGAGGAGGAATCATTAGGGATAACAGAAGGACAGATCTACAAAAACTCTATTGGAATCAGTGGACACAAATTGTAAACATTTATACTTGTTCTCTTTAACAAAATAATGCTAACACCGGAAACTCTAAAACTTGGTGTAACAGAGTTGAAAAAGAGCCCAGTAAAACTTCTAAAAATGAAAGCCAAATGATAACTCAGATTAAACTCAGTGTCTGAATTTAACAGCAAATTATCCACAGAATTAATGGGAAGACCCACAGAATTATGTATGAGAAGAAAATATACAGGATAAATCATAAAGAGACAAAAATTTAGAAAAGGAGACATTAAAGGTCATGAAGAAAGGAATAATGTATGTTTAATTTGAGGAGAGAGAGAATAAGGGCAGGGGCAATATTTAAAGAAATGATGACTGGGGTGCCCAGGCAACTCAGTCAGTTAGTAGTCTGCCTTCGGCTCAGGTCATGGTCCCAGGGTCCTGGGATGGAGTCCCGCATCGGGCTCCCTGCTCCTCGGGGAGCCTGCTTCTCTCTCTCCCTCTGCTGCTCCCCCTCCTTGTGCTCTCTTTCTGTGTGTCAAATAAATAAATAAAATCTTAAAAAAGCAAAGAAGTTATGACTGAGACTTCTGCAGAACTGATGAAATACACCAATCCAAAGATTCAAAAACCAATCAAGGGTGGTGGGCGCAATGGGTGAAGGATGGAACTAGACTTTTGTTGTAGGTCACTTTTGGTGTGTGTTCAATAGATGCTGAATTACAGTTTTGTGCACCTGAAACTTATGTAATGTTGTTTACAAATTTTATTTCAATTAAAAATAAAAACAAATCTTAAGCAGAATAAATATGACCTGCATACCTAGATACTTTACAATAAAACTTTAGAACACCAAAGAAAAAGAAAAAATAATTCAAGGAAAAAAATAATCTAAGCCAGAGAAAAATGTCAGAATACTTTTAAAGGAACAACAATTAGGCTGACTGCTGACTATCTCAGTACTATCTATGAATGCCGGGAGTCAATGGAATGATATCCCCTAATTGCTGGAAGAAAATACCTGCCAAGTTAGTTATATACCCTTAGAAAAATTTTAAAAAATAAAAGTCAAATAAGTTCATTTTTAGACAAGCAAAAACAGTGTTTGCATCAAATACCATCACTAAAGGAAATTCTAAAGGAGGATGAGCTCAAATGAAAGGCCTAAAATGAAAGAAGGGAGAGTAAAGAAAGTGGTAAATATTTGGGTAAGTATAAATGAACACTTCTATGTCAAATAACAATAATGTATTATGAAGTTACAATACACTATTAAAATACATGTTAATAATGTCATATGCTGAGTGAGTAAATTCAGTGAAAGCATTCTGTGGTCTTTTACTCTCTGGTAGGAGGGAAAAGGTATTGATAAAATTTAGAAATCTTTATTTAATTACAAATATGTATATTTTATGTATTTTTCTGTATGTATATTTTAATTCACAATAAAGTCAAAAAGTTTTCAATCCAGTGATTGAGTCCACTGTAAGTTATGTCTTCAACTTTAATCAGCAGGATTTTCAGTGCTTGCTGGCCATCCTGTCTGGTTTCCACAGTCACATCCCTAACATTCTCCATAAGAATGCTTTCAGATATTCTCCAGTCCCCTACTCTTCCCTGCTCCCAACCTTTCTCCTCCTCCTCAGCATATAACCTTATCTCCTAATTCACAGAGTATGGAACAGCCATAAAATGAGAGCTTCCTCAACTTACTGCTACAAAAACAAAAGTTTTCTCACCATCAGAATCAGTCCTTTCCTGATCTTCTCCTGTTCAAAGGACTGGGCTGTCCCTTCTCCAAAGACCAATTCCTCTGTTTCTTCTAAGGGATTTTATTCTTCCTACCCCATCACACATCTATACATCTCTTTAATGGACCCTTAATCTTAGTATTTAAACATGCTCAAGTTTAAATCCTATTTATCTTAAATGGTGTGTGCATACATGGGTGTATGTGTATGGACATGTGTGCACATGCGCGCGTGCACACACACACACACACACACACACACACACACACACCTCTTAAGACCCCAAAGTTCCCTTCTAAAGTAAATAACATACTATCTCTTTCTTTTTCATAGCCAAACTTCCTGAAAGCATTGTTTTTACTGTCTCTGTTTCCTCACTTCCTACTCAATCTGCTAGAATAGCAGTTTTCAAACATTTTGATCTCAGGACTTCTTTTAGACTCTTGAAAATTCACAAGAACCTCAAATAGCTCTTGTTTAGGTGGGTAGCCACAAGGTATTACCTATTCTGAGATGCTTAACTTCTCTTTCCAGATGGATAAATACTCTGTCCTCTTTATTTTTACCTAGAGTGAACATAGAGTAGAATTTTGTGTCTTGCTAATCTTGGAATCCCTGGTACCTGACTCAGAATTTGTTACTTTTTGGTTATTATTAACTCTATCTGGTTATTTTCCTGATCTCTCAAATTCTTTGTTAGTAAATATGAAAGAGTTAGTATTTTTGTTGAGTTTCTTTTTAAGTTTCTTTCTTAGGTGCTTTGTGCATATTTAAAACAAAATGAAAGAATAATTTATGAAACAGAAGTGCAAAACCAATTCAACCCCACTCCTCAGAATACATGAAAAAAGACCAAAAAAAAAAAAAAAAAAACACAAACAGATCCAATTTCACACTCCAGCTGAATTCTGTCCTATATCTGAGAAAATTGCCCCAGGTGTCCACAATGGAACTTCTGCTTGATATTCTAATATGCTAAAGATGATTTCCTATGAGATGTTATTTTTCTGAAAAGTGACTGAGAAAAAGCTTTGTCAATAGCAAATTAAAATAAAGCTGAGATACAATATTATTATTCTGGCCACATGGAGTGTTTTTATTCCATCTCCAGGAAAAGAAAGAGATATAGAAGGAAGTCCAGGAATAAAGCAAGGTTGATGAGGTCCGTACACTAACTGAAAATTAGTTTATGATGGTTTTGCCATAAGACAGGCTGCCCCTTGCCTCCACTGAATGGAGGGTTGTTGTTGTTTGTAGATTTAGTATCTCAAAGTCCTTAAAAATAGATAAGACAAAAATGACTTGCAGTCATAAATTCCATTATATGTGTGATTCTGTGTAGCCAGATTCTGGTGTTATTTCACACATTACGTTGGAGCTATAGCTGGGTGGGTTTTTGCTGGCCCTGAGGTGGTGTGTGTGTGTGTGTGTGTGTGTGTGTGTGTGTGTGTGTGTGTGTGTGTGTGTGTGTGTGTGAGTGTGTGTGGTCTTTGACAGGAAAGATGGGTGAAAGGCAGTTGTGGGGGGCGGGGAGCAGGTAGGGGCAAAGCTGGGAAGTATATCTGAATGGTCCTTGCAGATGTAGTATGCAGGGCATCCTGGGAGACAATTAACCACATTGTCTTTATATGGTATAAATGGGTTGGAATGTAGCTGGTGGTAGTGTCTTGGTAAATAAAAATTTGGTACTGAACACTACCCAAGAGGTTGCCTGCTTTAAAAAATAAAATTAAACTTAAAGAATGATTTCATTCCTCATAAGTACTCTTGGTACAAAAAACAAAAAATAGAATTTGCTTCCCGAGTCCAGTGTTAAATCTGAAAAATGGTCTGAGGCAAAGAGAACCAGATTCCCTGCAAAGCCTTAAGTGAGCCCTTTGTGCTTGCCAGCTTTCATTGAGTACACGGGTTGCCCTAGTGATGAATGTCCTGCTTTGTGTGGTCTCAGCATTTTTTTCTGGAGAGGCTGTTTTAATGAGAAGGTGAATAGAAGGGGCTTCTTTTGAAACCAGGATAAGAGGAGGGCCACTTCTGAAAATGCAAGCATAATGGTGCCATTCCTTATCACAGAGATCTGACAATCCCCAGAGACTGCCTGCTTCCCCCCCCCCCCCCCACTTCTCTTCTTTTGGCTAATTGCTATTTTGGTTTGGCCTATGGTCTCAATCCCTGGACTCTTCTTTTGGAAGTAAAGAGTAACCAACCAATCAGATCTCATTTTGTCACCCTGGCCTCATCTTCCTTCCTTGAAAAAGGGAATAGACTCTTGGTGTTTCAGGGAAGGACACACCCATGCTCCTTTCTCCTACCTATTTTAAAATGCTGCACTTTTTCAGATTTACCCACGCGCTAAGAATTATGTTGCAGCCTTTTTGAACACCCTTTCTCCTTCAGGATCCATTATGCGGGGCAGGAGTGGGAGGAAACCATATAATTGCTATATTTTAGGACTCGCTTGGGGCTAGCTTTGATTGAATACACACAGTAAACTCTTGATTATCCATGCTAATGGAAGGAATAGTAATTCAGACCATACACAGTGTTTCTGACTTTTAAATGTGTTATGTGATTTTTTTTTTCTTTTCTGAAAGCAGTAACAGGTGGTTTACTTAGAATAATAGTGAAATTACTTTTGTGTTGCCAGTGTTTTTGGTAGGCAAAATTGTGAGAGGCACTATTCTCCTCGTTCCTGCCCCTACCCCACAAACTCACCTGGCACAGACTCCTACTGCCTTCAAATTACATGGTCCTTTTGATTTCCCCCTTCTCTTAACAAAATGAACTCTCAGGAAATTGGTGAATGGGGAAGGTTTACTTGACAGGTAACCAATACAAGGAACATACTGTCAGATATTTACATTTAAATACGAGTTAACTTCAAAGCTAAGGAAACAAAAATTACTAATATTTCTATAATATTTAATAATTACACAAATAGGGTAAGTTCCACTATGATAGGTGTTTATGGTTATTATTATTATTGTTTTGATGGCATGCATTTTTATTTGTTTTGTTTACCAGTGTTCATAACAGTGCTGGGAATATAATAATGCCTTTACTACATTTTTGTGGATCAAATGAAAAAAACCTTGTCATTTTTGAAGTACTTTTTCATATACCTCTCTGGGTATTCCTACCACTCTTCTGGAATACAGATCTCAGAGTTGTTGTTATTATTAAAATAACTAATTCTTGGTTTATTCCCCCTTTTGGTTGTATGTAGTCAGCTGTCTAATTCATTGTAAATTTTCAATGGACTATATAGAATGATGGAAGGATTTTTTTTCATGGATAATCTCATCAAACATTGGCTACTTTGCACCTTGTTGATTTGTAAGGCCAAGTTTTCATCGTCCTTAAGGAGACAGCTTTCTTCTGGAGATAAGTGGCACAGTTGTATGCTGCTCACGGGCTGTTTCTACCCCGGACCCAAGCTGTCACCGTGTGTGTGTGTGCGTGCATGCGCCTGTGCGCACGCGTGATAAACCACTCACAGCACAGTGACCCCAGCTGTGCTCACTCCAGCCTATTTTCTTAATAAATACCGTTAACCAAAAGATCTTTCAGCTTTGTGCTGTGTTAGTTGGAAGGAAACCAGAAAGAAAAGGTCAACATGGAATAGAACCCCTTTTCCTTGGGGAGCCTCTCAAAGGAAGCTGAGATGACCATGGAATATTAAGGTGGACACCTTCTGATTCCACCGAGAGGAGGGAGGACTTGGCTCTTAGGGTTAGAACTTTGCTCATGCCTATGTTGTGTTAGGGAAGTGAATTCATTGTTGGTTCTGGAGCTTGAGCACGGGTGAGAGGCAGCTCTGCTGCTTACCAGCTTTACAAATGGAGCAGTTTACTTTAAGTCCTCTTGGCTTCTGTTGCCTCACCTTTAAAATGGTGATAACAAGAGTGTCCATTTTATGGTGAGAGTACATTTTTAAAAGTTTGCAAAGGCCTTAACTTCGTACCTGGCACACACACATTGTCAACTCTGGTGAAAACCTACTGTGAGCCAGGAACGAAGCCAGAGAAGTTCTGCATGCCCTGTAATGTAATCCCTCCCTATATCAACCCATTCTTCCCAGTGAAAAAACTGGGAGGCTCCTAGAAGTTCAATAACATGCTTTGTGTTACACAGCCATTGAGGGGCTGGGAAATTTGGACCTGTGTCTGTCCCTTTGTATAAGCTGTGGCCTCCCTGGGGTTTGAGTGCCCAAACAAGTTGAATCTGTTCCATAGGCATGGTTCCCAATAGTAAATACCCCACCTTAGGTTATGGGGGAGATAAAAGGCAAGAGCATTTATCAAGGCAGGGATTATGTGACTCTGGTCAGTTTTCCTCTTTTGTGTTCTTTGGAGGGTATACTCGGCCTCTACCCTGGGGCTCAGCAGGGCACAGCTAAAATGACACTTCCTGAGAGAAGCTTTCTCTCCCCACCCTTCCTGGGGTTGCTAGGCATCCATGCCACAGCTGCCACAAAGGTATTATCACGACCTGAAAATGTGTGTGAATTTGTTTGCGTCCTTGACGGTTACTCCCATTGCACGGTGAGGTCTCTCAGAGAAGGGTTTTGACTTCGTTCACAGCTCTGTCTTCAGCACATGGCCTAGTGTTCAGGCATGCAAGGGGCGCAATAAATATTTGACCGACTGACAAATGAAGAAGTCCAACCCCTGTGGGAAGGCTGTAGTCCTGGGAGGCCTGCATTGTATGGGAGCCCCCACCTGGTCAGGCTTTCAGTAACAGATAAAGGGAGGGTTTGGGGAGTAAAAGGTGCCTGAGTTCTCTACTGTAGGTCTGCTTCGTGTCCTTTTGATGTCAGGAGGGAGCTGTCCTGATTCTTTTGCCAGGGAGTGAAACCTTGAGGTGCAGCCCGTGGCTAAATATGTCTCAGCTCAGCTTCTGCTTCATCCTCATTAACTCCACTTCATAGCTGGCCATAGAGAAAGATTAATTTAGTGGCCAAACTTAATAAATAGATGCTTCTGGTCTTACATTTCATGCGTTGCTCTCAGAGGCTAAGAGCTCATTGAAGTGCCAGTTTCAAGATGTCAAGGGCAAGCAGCTGGGCTTGGGGGAAGTGCAGAGATATTTCTGCTGAGCCTTTGTTCCCCAGCCCAAACTGCAATCACCAAAACTGCAGCGACGACAGGAAAAGCCTTCAATATCCATTTCCTGTGCAACCTAAAAACCACATTTCTGAATCGGATTGCCTTTGTGAGGCATGAGCACATATATGGCTCTCCAAGCACATCAAGCCAGACTTGCCTAAGATGGAGTGTCAGAACGTTTTGATTTTATCATCATATATACTTACTTTTTCCTTTTTTTCTTTTTTTGGTCTCTGCATGGCATCTGATGTAGAGATCTGTAATCTTTTCCCGTTAGAAAGCATTGGCAAAGAGTTTCCATTTTGGAGGAAGAGGCTTGTTTCCGGGCAGCCATCTCCAGAGAAAATCGAGTGTGAAGTACTAGATGGTAAACAACCTCGTATCCCACAGGGGCTGAGGTGACCTGAATAAGTTCCAGAGTGAGTCCGCGATAGTGGCATAATCATTACAGAGCATGTGCGTGCCCATGTCTATGTGTAATTGTAATGTATAATTAATACAGAGCTAAAATTAAACTCCTGGGTGAAAAGACTGGCAGGCTGAAGAGGCTGAAGAATATCGACCTCTGAGATGCAGCTTCTTTGCAGCAAACCTCTACTCGCAGTGCTCTTCTTTTCCATGGATGTGTGCCATATTTTGTTCCTCTCTGTTAGGGCTTCAGCCTTGAAGAATGAGGATTTTGCAGTTTACACGCTCCTCATCCCCCTGACCTCAGGAAGAAACCTTTGTTTCATTTTAATCTTGTCCTCTAACCACTTTTTTTTTTTTTTAAGATTTTATTTATTTATTTGAGAGAGAGAATGAGAGAGAGTACGAGAGGGAAGAGGGTCAGAGGGAGAAGCAGACTCCCTGCTGAGCAGGGAGCCCGATGTGGGACTCGATCCCAGGACTCCAGGATCATGACCTGAGCCGAAGGCAGTCGCTTAACCAACTGAGCCACCCAGGCGCCCCTGTCCTCTAACCACTTAATGATTATTTTCTCTCAAGTGGGGAGACTCCCAAAGCAAGCAGAAAAAGGACAGAAACATCCCTTTCCTGGTACCATTCCTCTGCCCTTTATTGGCACTGACCTTGCCATGAAGCCCTGAAGGTATGTAGCGAGAGAGGACTTCTGACTCTTGCTCACAAATACTGCTCATAGCACCTGCCACACTCCTCGTGACCTTGACCAGAGGTGACCACTGGTTGCAATTGTTGCCCTTGATTGTGAATGAAAGTTTGATTCTCGGAGCAGCTGTTCGTTGAAACAACTGTCAAGGTAGCTGAGCTTATTTTTCAAACCTAGACTTCACTTTGGCCTTTGCATTGTGATTTGTGCTAAATGTCCATGACTGGAGAATTTAGAGAAAAGATGGTTTCACTTCTCTTCTTCCCTAATTGATTGTTTGAAACTCACTGACAGGTTTGAACTGGACAAGCATCTGGCAAGATGTGGCTTCTGACTCCCACTTTACTGTTGTCCACACACAGGCCCTCTGTTCCTGCTCTTAGCTGAATGCTCATTTTCTGCCAAAGGTTATACAAGTTCTTTGTGTCACTCCTAGATTTTGCTATTCTCCACTTGAGCAATGACCTTATTTCCTATTCCTTTGAATAACCTCTAGCTCCTGGTTTCCAGGGAGGTTTTCTCGTAAACTCCCTGAGCATCTTCTGACAAGATGTCATACATCTTGTCATAGCTTCCTGATGTTCTCCTCCTGGAATTCCAATGGGGGGGGGGAAGGGAGAGAGAGACCCAATTAATTCTCTTCTGTATCATCATCAGCAAGTACTAGCAAGTGATTTTCAAACTGTCTTGCTTTTGTCACTGTGATCTTGAGCAAGCTACAACTCTGAACCCTGGGCTACTCATTTGTAAATGGGAAGACAGAAGCAAATTTTAATTCTCCCTGAATGTTAGGTTGGCAGCTCACCCAACACAGCTGAAAATCTTCAGTTTATTTTCTCTTTGACGTCCTTGCTGAAGTAGGAAAACCAGTGCTGAAGTTTCAAAAATATGCATCCTGGAATTGATCAGAGCATATTTTTAACTGATGGGAAAGTTCACTTGACAAAATTGGTTTGAATCCTACATCCAATCTATTAAATTGTTAATTTTGATGAGAGAATTCTTTGTATATTTTAATTAAAACAAATGTTCTGAAAAAGTTCAAAGAACTTCTTGAAGAATTTCATGTAATAATAATAATAGAAAATAAAGTACTGAAAACAATATCACAAAATATATCATTGGCTATGATTATTATACTTTTCGGTTCACTTATGATATTTAGAAAATAAAATGAGACATGATAATGGACCCAGACTGTCTACAAAAGCAGACTTAGGATGACAATCTGGTTGGAGGAAAGGGCTATGGTTGGTTTAAAGTTCTGTTTCTATAGGAAGCCTGGTGGTTTTACCCATTCTTATCAGGGACAACTCTGATGCTGATGAAGATATGGGGCTTCCCTTAAAGCTGCATTTGCATAGCCAGCCCAGTGTCCTCACTTACCGGTAAGCCTATTGGGAGCTTTGAGTGTGTTGATAAAGACAGTGGTAGGACCACAATTCATTTTTGCCACAAGTGTGCATAAATTCTGTCCAAGATATATTTAGGGCTTCTGTTTTAAGTTTAATTTGTTTAAAACATAGTGTTAAGATTAGACATGTGAAGAATTCCAATGTTGCCAATTTCACTCACCACTAATTCCTAGACTTGGAACGACTTTTCTCTTTGCAGAAACAAGGTGTTTGAAAAAGTAGTTGAGAATTGCAAATGTGGCATCAGAGCTGTGCACGTGCTGTGATTTCTTTCCTAAGACATGATATGTTTGCAGGATCTGTGATGTTTGCTCTCTTTAAGCTTGGATGTTTAAATAAGGGTTTTTAAAACTCTGTGCTGAAGAGACAGTCAAATTATAGTATTTTCCATACTTTATGAAAAGTAGTATCAGCATTTCAAAGGGGTAATAATGTTCACCAGGCAATAAAGTTAGGTCTTGCCTTTGGATGGAATACCTGTATGATTTGATTTGAGGTCCCTCTGTCCCCAAAACCTCTTTATCTGGTTACCCACAGTGCCTGAAAACCTAAGATAGCTCACTTCATTGGGTAAAATCAGTAAAATGGAAATGCAATCCAGGAGAAGTTGTGATGTCTACATTAATTGTGCAAATTCAGATGTATAAGTCTTGTCTATATGTGCTTATCCTGGGAACTACATCTACTTTTCACTTTATGGATCAGGCAGCCAAGCTTTATATAGACCAGGGTGGCTGACGGCCCAGACTATCCTCTGGTATTTGTAAGATGGGTTCATGATTTTATTTATTTAGTCATTGAATACTGTTAATCAAGCACTACTCTCTGTAAAAGTGGAAGATCTAAATACCAATGCTTGAGTATCACTTGTATTTTTTACAATAAATATCAGCTGTTAAACTTCTTTTGTTGATCACTACTTCTCTTGGTCTCTGTGTAAATGTAGTTATTCACCAAGGGCCTTCATTTTTAGAGTAAGAAACCTTCTGAGACCTTCGCACAGAAGGTGGTGGGAGTGTTTGGGAGGCTGATGTCTTCGACAGGGTTCCCCCACAGCTTATGGAGGAAGAAAAGCAGAAAGGCGGGCAGTAACTAGGAAAGAGGGGAAGGACAATTTACCAGGCCTTTGCCAGGATCTAGGGATTGTGTTTAGTGCTTTCTCTTTCATTATTTTGTGAATGGTGGACCATATGTGATGTATTTTCTCACCCCTGTTCTTTGAGGCTGTCACATTTTAGATCGTTTATGTCCTTGGACATCTTTCTCAGGTTGAGAGTCAGACATTAGATTCCTTATGACACTTCTTTGGGTTTCTATGAAAGTAAAGCCTGAGACCAGGACTTGGGTGCAGGCAGTTTATTTGGGAGATGATTTCAGGAAACAGTAGAGTGAGAGGAGTGAGAGCTGGCCTAAAGATTGAGGGCATTGTTGTAGGCAACATGTAGGGGCTTGATTCTGCTGAGACTTGATGAGACATGTGCAGAATGCTTCTGAGACTTGTCTGCCTAAGGGTAGGAGGGGAGGGCATCCATCCACTGGCTCTCACACCTCATTGGCAGAGGACTTCCCCGGGGTGTTAACTCCCCTGTTCTTCCAGACCGGACTGTGCCTTGGCTTAGGCCCAATGGGCACCTGCAGTGTCAGAGAAGGCCCTGAGTGACAGCAGAAAGACGTGCAGATGATAGTGGACGTGGAATGTGGTAGAGGGCTTAGTCTTTTATGTACTGTCCCCTGTAGCCGTCCTAAAATCAAGGGGGACTGTGATGCAGGGTACATAAGGAGTCAGCAGTAATGCTTCCTCTGGTTCATTCATCACTCTTTTTGTCCATCTATCCATCTCCAAAGAAATGTCCATCCATCTCTTGTACTAAACGCACTTATTTAGCGCTCATTCTATCCCAGCTCATGAGCTAAGCCCCAGGAATGTAATAGGAAAGTGAGGCATGATCCTTATCTTTAGGGAGTTTATATTTTATTGAGGAAACAAGAGTTCATAAAAATTAACGGGAGTCCATAAAAAATTCTATAAGAATGACAAGCATGGACACTTAGTCTTGGTAGATTCTTCTTTCTAAGAGAAGCAAAATTGAAGGTGGTTGGGAAAGCCTGGAGGGTAGCCAATTAGACTTAATTCTGACTGGCTTTATGGTGCTCAATAAAAGTTAGCTGAATTGGTCAGGATTCTAACAGTTTTACCTGTTAAAATTTAATCTTCAGTCATTTCTACCAAACTACTTGGTACATGTCAGAATTAGTTTTCTGCCACAATATGAATATTTAAATGGTAGAAAAATTATTGGTTGATTAAGATAGCGTTTCCATCCTATGGCCATCTTCTCTCAAGTGCCATTTTATTTTGTGGCTCTACACACACCTTTGCTGAGAAACCAACAATAATGTGAGTAAGCTGACTTGAGTATTGCCGATTGTTGAACTTTCAGGCAACTGTGAAGTAAGTAAATGCCAAAGAGAAAACCCTTCAAGGAGGCAAGGATTAATTAGGGGCTGCAAGCTGTTTGTGATTAACAAGGTTCAATAGGTTTCTTGCTGTGTGAATGGATTTCGTAGGTTTTCCTGGGTTGGGGTTTAAACAAGAAACAATTTTGGCTGCTGATGTCATGTTCCAGAATGCTCAGGTGTGCTCTCCCACAGTGCAGTCTCAAATGGAGGCTGTTTAGCATCACTTGCTGCTGAGAGCAGTTGAAACTTGCATCCGAAGTGTCACTTTCTGCCTACTGTGGGAAATTCTTCCCAAATGGTCCTTGGCTGGCATCTTGCCCCAGCTAAAATCAATGCAGTACAGTCCTTTGAATCTGGGCCTGGGGCCAACATAGCAGGAGCATAATTCTCATGTGGCTGAGAAAGACGGACATGAGGGGGTTGCACAACATTATCTCACTTACAAACTCTGAAATGGCAGGATTATGCTTAAGAATGGACATTCGAGCTAGCGATCATCCCTCTTGTCTTCATATGGAGAGAAGATTCCCTGGGTAAATATGGAGAAATTCATTTACCTTTTTAAAAGTACTGAGTCCCCACAATGTGCCAGTCCCTACTGCCAGCTGATGAGGTAGGGAACAAGACAGAGAAGAGCCATGCTTTCATGGGATTATATTCTTCTGGGGGAAGACGTGAAAGAAACAATTAAAAAAAAAATAGGAGAATGACCAGGTAGGTGGTCGGGTGATGTAATAGGGAGTTCCTTGATGGGAGAGAAGTAAAGTCGGAGAGAAGTAAAGTCGGGTGATGTAATAGGGAGTTCCTTGATGGGTTTTCTGAAGGTTGGCAGGTGTAGAAAATTGGATCCAATTAGTGGAGCTTTTGGATGAACGTGGGTGAACATTTGGGTGATAATGGATGGCCTGCATCAGTGACAATGTGTGACTGTGATGGGAGAACATGAGTAACCAGCTTATTCTGGATAGGGTTTTCAATAGGATGTGAAGAGCAAAGGGGACAAGCAAAAGTTACTTTAGGATTGGGAGCGCAAGACTCTGAGTGGTACTGAAGTCCTGGGGTATTGCAAGCAGGGGAGGCAGTCCCACTTGCTGGTAGAAGGTCAGGGTGAAACTCTTCCCATAAGAGGTACAGTGTTGTGTAGGCTGGGACACAAGGTGTAGATGCTGGCTCTCACTGGGCAACTGGGAGACAGAAATGAGAAGCTCTCTAATTTCAGGAGTATGAATTCCCTTTGCACGGTCTGTCATCATCCTCTCCTCAAGGGATCTATTCTCATAGCACCTGCTGCTTCTATGGCTTTATCCCTGAGGGAGGATTCATGAGCCAAGACATGCATGATTTTTCCATTCTATGTATATATATATATACATAGAATGGAAAAATATATATATATATATACCTGCTATGAACTGCAGACTGGTAAGCCAATTTTCTGTCTCCTTCCATGGTAGGGCAGGATGCAAAATGTGCATATAGTTATGCAAAACATATTTTATTAACATTGGAAATTTTTCCTTTTTGCATATTTCTCTTCAAATGACCTCTCCTTTGGCCATTGTTCCATCCTGTGTAAAATAAAAAACCACTTCCATCCTACCCATCCACTTTCTTTTATTTTTTTACTTTTACTTTTTTGGGATTTGCCTTTTATATTTTACACTGCCTTTTTGAATTGGATACTTAACTCATTATTTTTCAGTTTTCCTTTAATACTTAAATTTCAGGTTGCATGTGGATTCCTCTCAAACGACATCAGCTATATTCTACTAGTTCTGAAATATTGTGATTTAGAAATGGCTGTTCAATTCTAAATTATTTTCAAAATTCCATTATGATTCAGTTTTTTGAGCCACAGATTATTTAACATGTGTTTTAAGATTTTCAAATGTGCAGGATTTGGGGGTTATTTTGTTGCTGGTATCTAGTTTTATTGCATGATCAGAGAATGAGGTCTGTATTATGTCATTGCTTTGGTATTTGCTGAGTTTTGCTCAGTTATATTTAATTTGGTCAATTTTTATAAATGTTCCATGTATGTTTATAAAGAATATATATTCTCTAACAGTGCTGGATTTTATATATACATTTTAGATTACTCTTGTTAATTGTGATATTCAAATCCTCTATATCCTCAATAATTTTTATTCACTTGATTTCTATGTTCCTGAGGGAGGTATATGAAATTCTCTCATTATAGTTTTGTATTTTTTCATTTCTCTTGCAAATGTTTTCCTCAGATTTTTGTTTATGAATTTTCAAGCTATGTTGTTAGGTGCTTAGAGGTTCAGGATTATTATATTTCCAGCAAATGTCATCTATCATGAAATGCTTTTCTTTTTCCCTGTAACACTTCTTTGAAAAAAAGCTTTAAAATTCTTTTTCTGATATTAAAAACACAACATCACTTTTATGTAGTCTATTCTTAGAAAATCTTTCTACATAACTTTAGTTTCTATTTTGGAGGAACTTAAGGTTAGGTGTTTCTCCTATTATCATATATAACTTGATTTTTAAATAAGCTTATATAATAGTTTCCATTTCATTGACAGTTTTATCATGATACTTTGCTTGGATTGTTCTGCCATCATAAATTTTGCTTTTTAGTTATCTCACTTTTTTCTTGCTTTGCATTTTCTTCTTTTATACTTCTATTAGATTAATAAAGTTCTCTTTTCTCTTCTGCATTTGCAAAAATGCACTCTATTTGTAATCTTTAAGAGTTTGTCCCTACCTTTTATTTTTTTTTTCTTTAAAGATTTTGTTTATTTATTTGACAGAGAGAGACACAGTGAGAGAGAGGGAACACAAACAGGGGGAGTGGGAGAGGGAGAAGCAGGCTTCCCACTGAGTAGAAAGCCCAGTGTGGGACTGGATCCCAAAACGCTGGAATTATGACCTGAGCTGAAGGCAGACGCTTAATGACTGAATTACCCAGGCACGCCTGTCCCTACCTTTTAAACATGCATTCTTAACAAAATGTAAGTCTAACCAAACTCTCTGGCAAACTTTTTGCCTTTATACAATAAAAGGGCTATTAAATGTCCTAATGTTAATTACTCGCTCCTATATTCAAAGCTAATGTTGCTTGGTTATCTTAGTTCTATTTTTATGTGAGTTTGGCTTTTCTGGGAAACAAAAGTCAAGGCAGGTTTAGATATGCAAGAAATTAAGTGAAAGAAATGAAAGATAAAGAGGGAGAAAGCAAGAATAGACAGGGCAAGTCTTCAGACCATAATGCACAGCTGGACAGCCATTTAAGGAGAGAAGGAAAGGAGGATTCAGTAGGAAGAACCTTAGACTTGAATGTAGTTCTGGGGAGGTTTTGATGGGGAATTCCTGAACAAAAGTTGCCCACTAGAAGAATTTCATGTTGAGCAAGAATGTCTTAGATCTTGTACCCTTGAGACTAGGCCTCAGAATGAACAAAGTGGTACACCCAGAGGTTCAGTACCTGGGACTATGGAGCAACTCTGCTCTCTTCAACAGAGTATCTTGAAGGGCATTCTGAGTGGCACTCCTTCATGGGAGCATTGAACAAATGTTCCCAGATCCATTTCCTACTTTGCTAATTCTCTCTTCAGTTCAGTTTGACCTGCTGGTTAACCTAGCTATTGAATTTTTACTGTCAATAATTAAAATTTTCATTTTTAGGTGTTCTATTTGTGTTTTTTTTTTCAAATCTGTCAAGTTTCCTTTTTTTTCAGTATCTTAGTATTTTCTTATAGTTTCTATACCTTATTTTTAATCTCTTGCTTTATTTTAATTTTGCTTATTTTATAATCTATTCTGTCTGCCTCACACTCATCCTGGATAGTTCCCTAATATGTGTCATAACTTGTGAGCTCATCTTCTGTTGGCATTGATCTTTCTTGAGAGAATCTAGGGCAACCGATTTGCTACTGCCTGATTCTTCAGAGATATTTTGGCTCATGACATACTTACCTGAATTATCATTTTGAAAACTCTTATACCACCCAAGTGGAGCTCCAAAGTCATATGTGGTACAATGTTGGGCATTTGGCTTCTTAGGGGATTATTTCTTTCTCCTGCTTATGGCAGGACCTTGTCAGAACAGGCTTCTTTGTAGTTTTCATTGGCAGATGGGTTGTTTTTCCAGTCCCTCTTCTACCGAGGATGCAGCTCTTTTAGGTTCCCAGGTTTATGCAAGGTCTCAGCTCTAAATTCTGCTTCACATGGGCCTAAGTTATTTTCTCTTGCCCCTGTGTGTGCATTCAAATCAAAGTCCCTAGCCATCAAGTCCTAATTCCTAATCCAGCTACTTCCCATGCCTCATCCCATGTCGGCTTACATTCTTACTATCTTGGTTTTCAGTTTCACCTTTATTTCTTGTATTTTGGGATATGCATTACTTTCATATACACTTAACCATAATTTTTAAAATTTTTATATTTTTATATGACTTTTTTGAGTCTTTGTAGCATGACATTTTTTATGCTGTTCTATTTCTTTGGGTTGCTATCCCAGACATTATTTCTTTAACCTGCCTTAATTCTCTTATTAGTACTTACTACTCTGTCACAGGGTGAATTCTCCAGAAGCAGATGCTGAGGTAGAGTTTGGGGTCAAAGTTGTTTATTAAAAATTAATCAACGAAAGGAAACAGGGAGCAGGATTGGGCACAGGAAGAATTTGACCTGCAATGTAGGCCTGATAAAGCCTCGGCCAGCCATATTGGGAGCTCTGGGGTGAATACTGCTTGTGAGAGTGACCCAAATTGAGCCAAAATGGCTGGACTTCTCTCTGCCCTTCCCCACATAGTTAGCAGATGCAGACTTCCTGTGGAAAGGGTGTGGTTTTGAGAAAGGTGGCTCTCTGTAGCTCAAGTGGGTCCTGAAAGAGATGACAGCTGGAGCTGCCCACTGACTCCCTTCCCCATGGATGGACAGTCCTTTTTCGAGGATGATTGGGACAGCACAGCTCTGTGTCTACCACACACTTCCTGAATTTATACTATTTAGTCATTTCTCTATTGATTTTTATTTTCTTCACCAAAGAATGTAAGCTCTGTGTACAAAGCTGAGCTTGGCCTGGCACAAATGAAAAGGCAGTGTTTGTGAGCTGAGGGAAATTAGTTGGGATTAGTGAAGTAGGCCTAGACTTTGATGTGTCTTGAAGAGTAGGAAGAGTTTGCATTTATCAGCTAGTTCAGTAGCCTTCTGTTGCTGTCATAAATGATCACACACTTGGTGGCTTAAAACAGCACAAACTTAATATCTTATGGTTATCTCTCTAGGCCAGAAGTCTGCTTCCTCTGCCTTTGGTCTCACAAGACTGAAATCAAGTTGTTAGCTTGGTGGAAGCTTTGGGGGAGAAACTCATTCAGGTTGTTGGCAGAACTCATTTTCTTGTGGACATAGATCTGAGGTCTCTTCTCTTGCGGGCTGTCAGCTGGTGGCCTCTTGGAGCTCCTTTGGGCCACCTGCATTCCTTATCATCTTGCTTTTCTTTCTGAGCCAGGAATGGTGAATCAAGTCTTTCTCATGTTTTGAATCTCTGTCTCTTCTGCATTTCTTCTGTTTCCAGCCTGCGAAAGTCCTCTGTTTTTAAGACTCATATGATTAGATTGAGCCTACCAGGACAATCCAGGATAATCTCCCTATTTTCAGATCTGTAGACTTAATTACGTGTGCAAAGTCTTCTTGTCACATATGACATGTCACAGATATCTGGTGTGGACAACTTTGGGAGACATTATGCTGCCTACCACTCCTGGGGAGAAGAGATTTCAGAAATTCCTGACATCATGAAAGTGACATTTTAGGAAGATTTCTTAGCAGTCAGGTAGGGGATAGAGAGGGCCGGGAAGACAGTGAGAGGGTGCTACTCTCATAGAGAACAAAAGCATGAGAGCGTGGACGAGGACAATGACAGTAAGAATAAGAAAGCTGTGGACTTCAATTAAAGTGTTTAGGAATACCTGACCAGATTTGCTGGCAGCTAGAGGGAGTGGAAGAGGGTAATAGTTTGCATGAGATAATGTGTTTGAAAGGAGATGAGTTTGGTTGAGGAGGTTGGGTTCAGTATTATCATGCTAGTGTGAGGCTGCATCATCCAGACCATCAAAGACTTACCACAACTTAACTCTGACACAGTGGCAGGGTGACATGGAGCAGACCCTATATACATACATCTCTTTTCGTTTTGACACTAAAAGCAGTCATTCTAGAAATTCTGAGAATGGGCAATAAGATCCCAATTACCTATCCAGATAGAGAGTAACGTATGCAAATCATCCAGAATAAATTTCTAAGTCCTAAGTGACATACCTTTGACTTGCAAACACATTCGGTAATCCTAGACAGCTAACATACATATCTTCTACAGTGTGTTTTTCTTAGGCTGATGTTAAAATAAGTTTGTGTTCTCTCAATGAGTCAATTGGTAACTGAGGAATTTCCTTTGGAAGCACGTTGAAGGGAAATCAGCTTAAATACTCATTTTTCAGGAGAATAACATACATAGAGATAATTAAGGAATCACTATATTTTATTCTTCTTGTACAGATGGTAGAAACAAAGACGAGTCATTGAAGGGCTCAAGGGGAGTCTATACAGGTATTACCTTAGTTGTCACCTGCTTTCACCAATTCCTGGTAGAACTGGGAAAAAATACATCAAATAAGTGGTATCCCAAAACAGAAAGGTCACATTTCTTTGTTTTTAGCACTGAATTCTCCAGAGTATCTGGATGAGTTGGTTTTTGGCAGCTTGCATGACCAGCAATTCTTCTTTTAACACCTGCAGGCCTTAACCTTCAGGTCACTCAAATTCATGTTGTAGAAAGGCTAGAGAGAGGTATTTTGAATTAAAGAATGGATAGCAAAAGGGCAGGAAACATTTGGAGGAGAGAGAATGGATCAACCAAGGTGTTTAACTGTACAGAAATGGCATACTTTTCAATATTTGGATTTGCTCTGTTTCATTCCCTGTGCTTCTTTTTCTCATTAGCAAATGTCAATTTTTATCCTATCAATAGATAAGGCAGCATTATCCCCATTAGGCTGTACAGGACAGGTTTTATGGTTCCTAAAATGATACCACCAAGCAACTTTGCCTGAAATTTTAGGCAGAAATAGCTTGTTTTGTGACCAAGATGCAAGGGTTTGGGAAAGTGGGAGGAAAGAGAGAAGGGTCATTGCCAGTGTTCCAGGTGAGGTATCTTAGAAACAGCAGCAGAGCGGGGAGTCTGGATTGGCAAAGGCTGGGCATGATTCAGGGACCTGAACCTGGGGTCCAGGCAAATATGGAGAGATTGACCATCTTTCTGATACACCTCTGCATAATGTTGTAGTCATTGTGCATATGTGTGCCTTTCCTGGGAGCTTTCATTACAGTTCTAAAGGTTAAGGACCAGTGGGGCCCAGAAGGGAGATTAAAGAAGCAAAATAAATGTAAAACTAGGTAAATACTATCTGAAACAGCTCCTAAAGCAATCACTAGTAGGATAAGGGCATGGGATGTAAAGGAAGAACTTTGTAAAAAAACATCTTCCCTTTTCTGAGAACATCAAAATAGACAGTGAGTCTTCAGGGCAGTAGGGAGAAAGAATGTTTTCTATTGAACATCGTTGGAGCAAAAGGCTTTAGAAGGATATGAGCCTTATTTACATATTTTCTGGAAATGTGTAAGGAAGAATGAGAGCATCTCTGTATGCCAAACTTCAACCAAAATAGATCATCTGAGCGAAGGAAATATTATTAAGGGAGCTGGCTTGCCTATTGACATTTATTTAACTCTTTTAGAAGAAAGTATACGTTGGCAAGAGTTTTTGGGAAAAAAAATGTATCCTATTTCCAACTATAAGAAAAGGCAACCGATTTAAAGCCAAGGAGTATTCTTGGACTGAACTTTTGTAGTGCCTTAATTTAGCCAGCTGGCGAAATGCTTTTGTTTCTTTAAGTATAAAATTATTTAAACTTTCCAAAGGAAAGCTTTTCATTTTGGTTTTAAATCTGGCCTTTATTGTAAAGTTGTCCTACTATGAATTTGCTAAAGTAACCTCCATTTTTAAATGATGTGAATATATAAAAGAGGGGTTGTCATTTGGATAAAGGAGGTAAGCTTGTCCCTATATACTTAGCAAATAGTGCTATCTTAGCAAGTAGTGAGGGAACTTTTGACAAAGATATGAATGACAGTGCCCTAGATCTATATAAATCATCAGGGAATCTAGCTCAAAAATTTAATGTTGAGTTAAAAAGCAAGTGGCAGAAGGATATGTATGGTGTGTTATTTCTGGATAAGTATGAAAAATTTGAAAAAATTATGTATATTGTGCTACTGGTTGCCTGGTGTGGGGGAGTTGCCTGTAGGGCAGAGAATAAAGAGAAATGAGAAATGAGGTTGGTGGTTGTCGAAGAGAACTTTAGTCCTTCCCTCTCCCTCCCTCCCTCCGTCCCTCCCTCCCTTCCTTCTTTCCTTAAAAGAATGCAAGCATAAATTGCACAGTTTTATTTTAAATTATCCTCAGAGGGAAAATATTGGAACAGTTAATTCAGTATTAAAAGTTATTAATTCTGGGAGTTGATGGTGGGAATATATGTGTTGTTTTTTCTGTGTTTTGGGGACAAAAGATCATTTACTGAAGATCCATATCTATGTATCTGTATCATTGTTCAGTGTTTTTGAAATGCCAGTGTTAGCACCAATCTCCTGTTTCCCTGCCAGGTAATCCTTAGAAACAAACAGGTGAAGAAAAGAATGAGAAAAAAGAATCTAATTCATATTCCATATTCCATGATCAAGGTAAAAATAAGGAGATGAAAACACTTCGGACAGAGGCTTAAAAGAGAAAATAAATCATATAAGGGAGAAATGGTATAGAAGAAAAAGGAGAGAGAATATAAGCAAAGAGAGGAACCAGAGACAGTTGAAAGCTTATACGTATTATGAAGCAGCTAGTCAATTACGTTGAAAGTCAGTCAAGCCAGTTGGTCGATACCTTGTAAGCCAAATCATGTGAAACCTGTGAATTTTAAAAATTTAAAAAAGTGTCGGGGCGCCTGGGTGGCTCAGTTGGTTGAGCAACTGCCTTCGGCTCGGGTCATGATCCTGGAGTCCTGGGATCGAGTCCCACATCGGGCTCCCGGCTCAGCGGGGAGCCTGCTTCTCCCTCTGACCTTCTCCCCTCTCATACTGTTTCTCTCTCTCTCTCTCTCAAATAAATAAATAAAATCTTTAATAAAAAAAAAAATTTAAAAAAGTGTCATAAGATCCATTAGGCTAAAATGTGGAGAAAATGAGTATGTCATATCAGGTCAACCGGAAGCATGTGTGTCATAATTTGATTAAAATGTTCTTCTGTGTGTCTGTGTTTTCTGTGAAATGAGGTGCTAGAGAAGACCCTTGATATAAGAGAGTGTGGGAACATGACCCACCCACAGAAGATTTGACCTGTGAGCACAGACTTTAGTATTGCAAGGACAGACACTCCTTTCAGGCTAAGAGACAGTTTTTGTCTGGAAAGTTCCCCTCTAGGGATACAGAAACCAAAGCAAAAACAATAATAAGAGAGTGTGGGCATGAAGACACAGCCTCTGCGACTGATGACTATTGGTCTACAGCCTCACACTGTCCCAGGTGTTCTAAGTGAAGGGAGCCACATCCAGGGTGGCAGGGAATGCATACGTGTTGGGTCACATTTTATTCTTTGGATTCGTATCTCCATGCTCTTCCTCTCTCTGCTAGGACTGTTCCCATCTAATCTCAATGCTTCAGATGGAAATAGGTTCTTGTTTGGAAATTATCTTGGAGGCCTCTCCTTATCTGCTTTCTCCTTCCTTTAACTGGCCATTTACTTTCAGTAATTTATGGTGGATACAGAATGGGGGAGTTGGCGATGAGAAAAGACATACTCCAAAGAAAGGGGAGGAACTAAGAGGTTCTAGTGAGAAAATTATCTTTGGTCTCTCAGTGCTTCCTGCTGAATACATCAGTCTCAACTGGGTTTTGCACTGGTGACCTTGAGTCCCTGCTTTGCTGTAAAAGTTGAACAGATTATTCTGATGAATAGAGCAGAAATAGAGCCTCTCATGGCAAGTAGTACCAAGTTGAATAAATCATGCCTTCAGAACCTGACCTGATTTTTTTTTTCAGCAGAATTTTGTGATCCCAAATGGAAAGGTTTTAGAATATCAGGACATATATGATTTCCTGAAAACAATTAGAGGCTCTGTAACACAACACATCTAATAAAAAATAAGAATTCGATGGCAAAAACAAATATGAGGTTTTATTGATAAGCTGATAGTTGCACAGGAACACAAGGCCATGCTGACTTCAATAAAACATTAAGTGGTTTAATTAAATCATTCATTCCACCCCCAGTTCCATTTGTCAAAAGACAGTCAATGTAAAAATAAAATGGTTTCTTTTTTTAGCTGCTTCTCTTTCCTCTATAATTTATTAAGATGAGTCTATAGATTGACTTATTGCTATTCTGCCCATAAAGCACTTGCTGTCATTTCTAGAATATAGCACTTTAAGCAGGATACAAGGAGGTATTGATCTTAAGGTGACATCTTTCTTCACTTTTCATAAAAGGATTTTTTTTAGACAAATCTATAAAGTGTGTATGCATGCAGAGGTTTAAGTCACAACATTATTAAAATACTACTAAAATAATTATTAGCTTGTTTCTCTGATTTATGAGGAAAACTTAGGAAAGGTATATGAACAATTTTAAATCCATAAAATGGTAGTCATTACCTATTTTAACATTAATTTTTATTTATGAAAGTAAAACAGAGATAGTTTTAAAAATCAGTAATATCAGAAGGAGGACTTAGAAATAATCTCCTGTCTCACCCTCCCTATCTTGCAGTACCACTCCCTAGAGAGAGGCAAGCCATTTCTTCAAGTATTTATCTCTATATTTAAAAATAATATGCTGTCTTAGCCTAGATTTTCCAAAAACAGATTAACTCAGGAATTAATACTTTGATACTTTATTGGGTTGGGGGATAAGCCCAGAGAGGTGAAGGTAAGGCTAAAGTGAAGGGAAGCAAGGAGAGCTACAAAGCATTGCCATGTGACGTGTTACATGGTGGTTACTCAGCACACATGTCAGCTCCACATGTGACTTCTCCACATGGGCTGTGGTGAGTCACCGCCCCCCCCCCCCTAAATACTGCGTGGATGAGAAAAGGAAGGGAAATTTGTCTGCATGGTTTCCTCTTGTCTCCTTTTTCTCTTTGGTCACAGTTCACTCCATGGGGAGCTCCCTCTTCTGTCCTTCACTGTCATGCCATCTGGTTTTTGGAGGCCCCTCCAGAAGTCTTACTCCCTACCCTGTGGTACTGCATTCCATTGAAGTTCAGGAGTGGACTTGGCTTGGATAGGCCCTCAGCATGTGGGGTTTGTGGGCCATCCAGGTGTTGGATTTTACCTTAACTCTGGCCAGGGGAGCCTGGTAAAGTGGTAGAGATGGGAGTGGGGGGCTTAGCCCAGGAGGCAGCCAACATCTTTAGAAAGGAGATAGTAGGGTCAATGTGAGTGGTTGTATAATACACATACTGTAGTTATTCCTTGATTTACTAACTTTGGACATTAAATAGTAACTTCATGATATAAGCTGATGAGTATTTAACTCTCTTAAATCTCTTTTCTTTTCATTCCTACTCCAGTGTAGTTATATAATATTTTTTTGTGTCAAGCAATAGTCAGTGTTTACATTATCATGACCAGGTAAATTATGTTACTGCTCAGCCAAGTAGTGACTATAATTCAATTTTCTTTCTTACACGACTTTTATTTCCCCCAATTATCATGTTTTAATTTACATTGTTTTCTAAGAACTTGTTTGAGTATTTTTCATTGCTGACAGTGATCTGTTTTTCCAAATCCCCACACATAGGCTGTCAATTTCATTTTTTTTCCCCTCCCTTTATGACCTCTTTCCCAGAGCCCTGAATCCTCCTGCTTTAATCTGGACGGGATTGTTTTCCAGGCCTGAGGGTGTGGAATCCTTGTTTTCTGGATCTCATGTTTTCCCTTTTCTTGGATACTCCTTTGTTTTGCTTGAGCCATCTCAAGTGGCTTCCTAAAATAAATATGGTAGGCACATCTAGCACTTCTCCATAATCTGCTTTCCTTCCTTCCTGGACAGATGAGAGGGTGACACTTCATTGCCTCTTTACAGCTATGGTGGTCATTAACTAGTTCTGGTCAGTGGGTTGTGAGTAGAAGTAATATGTGCCAGTTTGGGCAAAAGCATTATCTTTCCCCATGGAGAAAAATATCATGCCTTGTACAGAGAAGGTCATAAGGCCCAAATTAAGACTGTGTTGATAAATTGCCATGGAAGATGGTTGACCTGGAAAATCTCTTGTACTCACATAAATTCCAAGTATGCCAAGAGAGAAATCTTTGCTTTATTAAGCAATTGAGATTTTTGGCATTGCTGGAATTCTGGTCTCTCCTGACTGATACAAAAGGGTTCATGGGAAATACATTTCTGAGCCATTCCAATCTGAAAAGATTGTTATTTCCTCCTCACCTTTAATTAATAACCTGGCTCCATATAGAATTCTAGATTATAGACAAGTTTGATTCTATTTTAATTCCTATTCCTTTGTATGCAACCTAGCTTTCTTTCTCTGGAAGATTTTAGGGTCTTCTTTTTATCCCTGGTGTTTAGAAATTTTACTGTAATGAATCTTGATGTGAGTTGGGTTGTTTTGTTTTTGTTTTGTTTTTTGCTTTTATTGATTGAAAGTCAATGTTGAGATCTGTGCTATTCATCTCCGATAAATTTTGTATTATACCTTTAATAATTTTCCCTATATTTATTTCTGTAATTCCTATTTGCTCAATGTTATATAGTCTTTATATATATATAATCGATATATAATCTTTTTCTTCATGTTTTTCCTCTAATTTTATAGCGCCTTTGTTTTGTTTGTTTGTTTGTTTGCTTTATTTTGTAGAAGAAAGCCTCAATTTTAATTTTCAAATCCTCTACTGAATTTTTATTTATTAAAATTTTTTTTCTTTGTTTTCCTTCAAGCTTTACTGAGGTATAATTGACAAAATTACATAAATTTAAAATATACAACTTGTTCATATGATATACGTGTACTTTGTGAAATGATTACTACAATCAGGTTAATTAATACATTCATCATTTCATGTAGTTACCATTTTCCCCTGAATTTTAAAATTCAGTCAGTTTTATTTTAATCTCTAAAAGCTGTTTCTTGTTGTCTATTACAGAATTCTCTTTTTCTTTTTCTGAGAATATGAAGACTTTCCCTTAATCCCCCAGGCCTGGTATGTTCAAGTTTGGGGATTGGTTCAATTTCTCAGAGAACAAATGTCTGGCCTTCTCTGATAGGAAGAGAGCAGGTGGTTATTGGTTGCAAATTGTGGGAGAAAAGTGTATCCCAGAAGAAGTGGATTGGAATGCTCATAGGGGGACAAGTGGGGAAGGAGAACATCTGTAAGAAAGGCAGCCTGGTGTGAGGTGTGGTGAGTAGGAATCTCAGTGGGGTAGGGAGGACATTTATACAGAGTGTGGCCCAGCATGAGGTCTCTGCGTCTGGCCAGGGTGAAAAGGTCATTCTCTGGGGCGGGGGCTATTTGCTATAGGATGTTGGAACCCAGCAGCATGAGGAGAGTGGTATCAGAGTCTGAACTGGGTGAGGAAGGCTTCTATGTCATGATAGAAATTGGATTAGTTTCCTATGGCTGCTGTAACAAATTACCCAAAACTTGGTGGCTTAAAACAACAGAAATTTAAGGGCACCTTGGTGGTGCAATCGGTTAAGCCTCTGGCTCTTGGTTTTGGCTCAGGTCATGATCTCATGGTCCTGAGATGCAGCCCTGCCTCTGGCTGCCTGCTCAGTGGGGAGTCTGCTTAAGATTCTCTCTCCCTCTCCCTCTGTCCCTCCCCTGCTCACACGTGTGCTCTCTCTCTAAAATAAATCAATAAATCTTTAAAAACAACAACAACAACAACAGAAATTTATTTTCTTAAGGTTCTAGAGGCCAGAAGTCCAAAATCAGTTTCCCTGGGCTGAAATCAAGGTCCCATTAGCACGGTCTCATTCCTGCTGGGAGCTGTAGAGGAGAATCCATTTTTCTTGCTTTTTCTAGCTTCTAAAAGCTGCCAGCATTCCTTGGCTCATGGCTCCATATCACCTTGGCCTCTGCTTCTGTCATACTCCGTCTCTGATTCTGATGCTCTTGCCTTTCTTTTACAAGGACCGTTATGTTTACATTGAGCCTGCCTGCATAATAGTGGATAACTTCCGCATCTCATGATTTTTAACTTTATATCTATAAAGATTCTCCTCCTTTTTGTAATAGTATAAGGTAGCATTCACAGGTTCCAGGATTAGGTTGTGGATAACATTTGGGGAGCTATATTTAAATCTACCACAGATACATAAAAGAATATACTTGTAAATCATTTGTGTACACACACACACACACACACACATAAACACATGTGTACATACACAATACATCTGCCTTCATTTAACATTCTCCATTAGTTAAAGAACTGAGCAGTCAAGGATTTGTTGTTTATTTTGCTTTCTATGTTATTATTTTGAATGAGATATTTCTATTTATGGCCTCTCCAGCTGCATACATTTTCCTGAACAGTCCCAGGTAATTAGCTTCCTGGAATGTAATGCTGTGTGGCAGGTTCCTCGAGTCTAGCTCTTTTATGCTTACCTGCTTGAGAGAGTTATCATCTCTTAAGAATTGATGGAAGAAGATGCTTCTTTAACTTTTCTTCAACATGTGACTCCAGATTAAGGGATTTTTCTTGGTTTTTCATGAGTGGAAAGCTTCATCAGTTTTACCTCTGGCCAAAACCTGACTTGCTGTGTGGACTTCATTCATGATCAACCCTGAATTCAAATCCCAATAACTAATATTAAAATTTGAATAATAGCTAACAATTATTAATTGCTTCTTAGGTGCCAATCACTGTGCTAATCCTTTTTTATGGAGTAGTTCATTACTCCTCATGAAAAGCTCATAAGATAGGTACCGGTTTTTTTACATACATTTTATAGTTGAAGAGACAGTTATTAAACTGAGCTTCTAGGAACAACTCCCAAATCTTCATGTAAAATTGAGTTGCCAAGGAGCTGCTGCCCTGGTCACGAGGGGAAAGTTGCCTGTCCAATGGAAGCTCTGGCCCTCCCCCTATCAGCTTGAGAACCAGGCTCACAACATGACTGTTCTGCTCTGCTCTACTCTTTTCCTGAATCCTCATTTTTGAATGCAGGTCTCCTGTTTGTGCATCTGATTGATAGAACCAGAACTCACACGTGGAACCTAAGCTGTTACAGAGCCTGGGAGATGTACTCTTTAACTTTCTAGGAAGGAATACAGGAAGGCAATTGCAATAGGCGTGGACCAAACTAACCCTCACTTTGTTACAGCAAAACATTAGGCTTGATTTATGTGGATGTGTGCCTATAGCAAGATTACAAATGCATTCTGGAGTATGTCTCACTTTAGTTTCTACCTCTGAATTCACAAAATCCTCATATTGATTATCTTTAGTACCTCTATCCAAATGAGGTCTAGTCTCAGGATTCTTTAAGCCCCTTTTCTCTTGTTCTTTTAAAAGCTCTAGTAGTTTCCAACATGAATAGTTTATTTCATAGCTCTCTTATTTAATTTCTGTACAAAATTAAAGTTTCTCAGTCACCTGGAAAAGTATAGCTTTCCATATTTCTGCTTCTTAGTGATACACATGTTTTGTGGCCAAACTTGGTATCTAGCTAAGACTTTGTAAAAGAGGAAACTCATGTCTCCATTACTGTTTGTTTTCTTATCAAATGAAAGCTGTATCTCTGCACTGTCCAATAGAAATATATTGTGAACCACGTGCATAATTTAAAATTTTCTAGTAACTACATTAAAAAACTAAAAAGAAACAGGTAAAATTATTTTAAGAATGTATTTTATTTAGGGTGCCTGGGTGGCTCGGTTGGTTGGGCGGCTGCCTTCGGCTCAGGTCATGATCCTGGAGTCCCAGGATCGAGTCCCGCGTCAGGCTCCCTGCTCAGCGGGGAGACTGCTTCTCCCTCTGACCCTCTTCCCTCTTGTGCTCTCTATCTCTCATTCTCTCTCTCAAATAAATAAATAAAATCTTTTAAAAAAGAATGTATTTTATTTAACCCACTATTTCCAATAGATTATTAAACATGTAGCAAGCATGAAGAATTGTTAATAAAATATTTTACATATTTTGATAGTAAGTCTTCTAAATTTAGTATATATTTTACCTTAACAACACATCACTGGCCACCTTTCAAGTGGTCGATAGCTACATGTGGCTAGAGGCTACCTATTGGACAGTGCTGCTGTAGCTAAAGAGAACCGCTTACTTGGTTTGGAATGGAGCAGTGTTGTGTTTTTCGGAACTCAGTGTTTTGTATCACTGTAACTCAGAGGTCCGTGGAAGGGGAATTCATCTATTAAATCACTTCTTCCAGTGGTGTGGACATGTAGCAAGAAGCTGATGGCACCACCATA
Source organism: Zalophus californianus (assembly GCF_009762305.2). Lineage (NCBI taxonomy): Eukaryota > Metazoa > Chordata > Mammalia > Carnivora > Otariidae > Zalophus > Zalophus californianus. The sequence goes on from NC_045599.1 coordinate 80,153,344, forward strand.
CATTCTGCTCTGACTTAAGGATTTTTAGCATCTTTAACCATGTGTGGCCCAAATGTTGTAGCTAAGGATGACTTTGTGACTGTGGTTTAGCCTAGACTTCTTAGTACCAACCACCTGGGACCCTTATTTCTTTGAAAGATAACTTTGATTGGGTTGGATTTTTGATGCATGAACTATAATGTGGAGAAGTACTTCTTTCCCATTATTCTCGTAGTAGTGAAATGGTGAACTTGTAGATCCTTTAGGTGCAGTGGGCCTGGATTTGCTCTTTCTTCCTAGCCAAGATAGTAATTCAAAATATTTTGCTTCTTCATGGAACAGAAGGTCAGTACCTCTAGAACCAGACATTTACTACTTATCACATTTCCCAGCCGTGCTGCCTGAAATTGTAACAGCTCCTGTCACTCATGTCCTATGCAAGTACAACAAGCTTGTCATTGAGGCCAGTAGAATCTATTCTACCCCAAATTCAGAGTGCTTTTTTGCTCTCACTTCTTGTTGTCATTATAGAGAGTTCTCAATGCAAGGTCAGTAGCTTTTGGATTTTTTGGACAATTAATATTTGGATAGCTTTTCATATGAAGTAATACAGCCATTCCCATAGCAGAACTCCTGCTTCTGGTGACCAAGTCATTATGCTTTTGGAACAGATCTCCTTTCGAAGGAGTATCAGGAACTCACTGTCTTATGACAGTTTCCAGTTTGCCAGGGTTCAAGCTATGGTTCTGTGTCTGGGAACTGACTTCAGTTCTTTAGGAGGGAATAAAAAGGAACCTAATTCATTTCTCTGAAGGTCACTGTCTTTTCTCTCATCTCTACCTTTTCTACATTATTTGCTAGAGTTTCTTGCTATGCCATCAGGTTCTCTAAGTAAATCTCTGCCTCTCAGACCACTACTTCTATGTTATATAGAGAGCTAGTGTCTCCAATTCCTTTATTCTCAGGTAACTTCCAGACAACTAGATTTTACGGCTTCTAACAGATTTCAGTTTATCTTGAAAATGAGGATTAAAAAAAACCCCATTCTTTTCACTCTTTTTTTTTTTTTTTTTTTTTTTAGGGGATGGAAACGTCAATGAATTGGTTGCTTGAGCCTCTCTCCCCCTGTTCCAACACATTAACCTGTAAATGGCCAGGCAATTCTTTCTGGGTCATATTAGTGATCATATAGTAAGGTTTATGTTTAAGATAATTTGGAGTCTCCTTGTTCTTTACTGCCAGGGTAGGTAGTCACTCCTCTTTTTCATCATAGTTTTTCTTTATGATCTCACTTACCTTTTTTGTGTCTCTGCTTCAGTACAAAGTAAGTATTTTACTTTGTGGCAAAAGAGTATAGTGAATGTCTGTTGCCTGGACACAATTGACCTATTATTTTAGGACTTGTGCTTTGAGTTATTTTTATTAAAAACAAACAAACAAACAAACAAAATGGTCTCTTGAGAAAACTGGCAGCTTTAGGGGTGAACCTTGAGGCCTTGAAAGAGAACAAAGCTAACTCATGAAGGTGTTTAACCTATTAAAAGACCTGTTAACACTGGCAGTGATCAACTGAGTCCAATAGTTGCAGAGTAAGGAAAAAATTACTTAGCAACAACCCTTTGTTATCCTAAAACTATTCTATGACAGTGTATCAATCCGTGGTAAAAGTTCCAGGAGTGGTAGGAAATCAGCACCCAGTAGGACTTTCATTGAATGTTCAGCCTAACAAGAGGTATAGGGACTAGGTAGTGTCAAGAATATGTCATGCAAAATGTAGCACATTTCATTTTAAACTATTACAGTTTGTTGAAGATAATGATGTGAAATTTATGTCATCACAGCTTGAGTAATGGAGCTTTAATAGCTAGCTAGCTGGTTTAGGATGCCAAACTGCCTAGCAAAATATTTGAGACTTCAATATTAGAACAATGCTTACTTTTAATTAAGAATTTATTATAATTCATTAAATCATGCCCCCTTCCCAGTTCATCTGAGTTATGGTCTAAAGGCCACGCCCCCCAGGATACCCCCAGGTATCCAGTATGACCTTATCTCCATACTGGGCCCAGTATACTTGCCAATCTGACTCCATCTCCCCGGCCCGTCTGCTGCGAAAGCTCCTGCTCATGGTCAGCAAACTTATATCTATAAACTCTTTTCTGATTATTCACCTGTTTTCCTTGTTCCAGCAGAAATCCGGCTATTCCCAAAGGGGCTTCTTCTCATCACCGGGGTCTCAGTTTAATAGAGAGACCTCTCTTGCCCATCCTATCTGACCAGCATCATTTTTATTCTCTATCTGTACAAGCTAGTTATTTTCCTTCTTGCACTCATTATCTTTTGTACTTATTAAATTCATTGATTTATTTCGTTGCTTGTTTACTGCTCGACTCTTCCACTAGAAGGTCAGCTCCTCAATGAGGACAGAGATCTTGTAGACCAGACAACTCTTTTCCAGGGCCTGACATACATAGAGAATGAATGAGTGAATGAATGATTACAGAGCTGAATTTTTGATTACATTTTTTAAAGATTTATTTATTTATTATTTGAGAGGGATAGAATGAGAAACACAGTGGGGAGGGGTAGAGGGAGAGAATCTCAAGCAGACTTTCCACTGAGAGTGGAGCCCAGTGATGGGCCTGGATCTCACCACCCTGAGACCATGACCTGAGCCAAAATCAAGAGTCGGACGCTTAACTGACTGAGCCACCCTGAGTAAATTTTAAAAAACTAATTTTAACTTTTGACTAAATATATAGATATATGGTCATCACTTTTCCCGGAGAGAGTATTTATCAATTGGGTGATGGCCTATTGCTGCTTTTACCAATATTCAGAAGAAAAAATAAGTCCCATATAGGTTTGTCAGGTGGCCGCATTTACTTAACTTGGTTTCGGAAGCATTAAACTTTGTTGCAGGATGGGGCAATGTCTTATTTGACATAGCATATTTGTTTTTTCTCAGTAAAAAAGTTGGCAATTTTTAAACCATTTCTTTTTCTTTTCACTTTTCTAGGAGTGCACTGACTAGCACCTGTAACTTCTTTAGCTGAACTGATGAATACACAAGTCTAAGCTGCATTTCAAACCAGGTATAAACAGATCCTAGAGTTAAAACATCATAGTTACGAACTGAAAAATGAATGCCAGAGGTGAAAAGAGGAACCTCCTACTTTTAAAATACTTTTATAGGATTGTCGTGGAAGGGGTACCTCCATCATTGCTACCAGGTTTGAAGGGACATTTTGTTCAATTAAAACCCTGTCATGGAATTTAAAATGTCTGTATTACTTCAAGGCTGAGGAATTCCTAAATATGATTTTAAAAAAGATGATAAACACATGTACATGTGCAGACAAACAAATTCCTTTCAAGAGATCAGGAAGATGTTCTCATGAAAATAAAGGGGAAAAGGGAAAATATCATCATCAGTAAGTTTTTGTGGAAGTCCATAAAGATAATTCACAGTAAATATAATAATACTGAAAGAACTAGGGCTGTATAGAACTGCATCTGTCCAATTAGTATCAGATTTCACATGTAATTAACACTCCAGAGGAAGGTGAGAGAAGCTGGAATGAAAAGTCCATGTGAGAGTAGAGCAAAACTATTGGATCACATTACCTTATGTTGCTGCAAAGAACAGAGAAAAGATTCCTAAAAACAAAATTCTAATTTATCTTACAGCATAGAAAAATACAGCGAGGATCATTTAAAAATAAAGTCATAATTACAGTGACTACAATTGAACAGATTCACTGAGCAAAACATTTTATTTATATCTACAAGTTGAGAAACTGATGAAGCACAAAGGACAAATATGTATAATCAGTTGGAAAGTTGTCTGAGAGGGGGATTTTAGCAAAATAAAGGATTTGGTGTGGTTCAGTGGCATTCACCCAAGAGAGTTCCTGTTTCAGACTCACGTTCACAATGTAACGCTTCATTGTTTGCTGCCAAATCAACACAGTAGTGGAGCTCTATAAAAGTTTAAGTTTGCATCCTGTATTATTTGAACAGTGTCTACCAAAAGAGGTCTCTTGTTTTATATTTATAATTTTAGTTACAGATTACTATACCTTTCTCATGATCTTAAACTGTATTGTAATTTCTTGTGTAACATGGTAACTTTTTTAAAGTATGGGGTAATTGATTACACTCTTGTGAACTCAGAAAAGAACAATCATTTCTCAAGCACTATTGTTTAAGTATACTGGTTTTGAAACTTATTTTAGGGCTGAGTCTGCATTGTGCAAAAATAAAGGTGAGGAAACTAAATATTTGAAAAGCCAAATGACTTTGCAGACAATACAGCTGGTTGGCGACAGAGCTGGAATAGTGTCATAGGCTACCGGTTAATAGTGGTGATCAGTGGCTGCTTCGACTGTGAAAAAGAAAGTCCTGTCTCTGACACAGGAATCTCTTGTCTCCTGCAAGCATCCATGGAACGATGGCAGGCTTACTCACTAAATTGTATAGTCATTTTCATGGGAATTCTTTGATCTCTAGGGCTCCTCTACACCATTAAACCTCCTTAAGTAGGATAATGACTTCCCAAAGATTCCATTTTTCTGAAATTGCTGCCTTCCCCCTCCTATTTCCCTCCCTCCCTCCCACCTTCCCTCCAAACAAACAAAGAGTTAGAGCTTCAGAACTCCCAGAATCTATTTTCTTACAATGTAAACCCACCTTCTTGGTCATGAGTAATTGGTCTCTTTGAATTTCTGAGAATTGGGTATTCTGTCATGGGGATCTGGACCTGAGAACATAGGTACTGGAAGTTGTGAGCTACAATCATGTTCCTCCATGTGGATGACAAAGCAGAGAACACCATTTTGTATATTATTCATAAGATGACATGTGTTTTACTTTGCCTGAGACATTCCCTTCTTATATCCATTGTCTCAGTATGATTATGAATAGTGTCTTCTTTCAAAATGTCCTGATTTGGAAGCTAAATTATATGGTCACCCTGATCATTCAAGATTCTGATGGCAGATGATAGAAGCTGAACTTGAACAGCAGCTGCCCAGATAGCATTATGGGTTCCACTATCCAAAGTGAGAGACATAACGTTCAAGCACTTGGAAAGAGTGGAGGGACAGCATTTACTGCTATGTGGGAGCAAGTGTCTCTGAACTGGGAAGTCTCCTATATCTGTTCTATGGTAAGGGGGGAGCTCCTTTTTGAGTTTGGTTCTCCTGTAAGTGTTGCTGCGTAGGCCCCGCATTATTGGTGATATGCAGAGTAGCTCAGCCTAACGTGTTGACCCTTGATATGATTGCTACAAAGGCTATTCTACCTTATGCTCTGGCTGCTGACTTTATGAATAAGCGGGCTGGGCAATCTTCACGTGTGGATGCCGGTAAGAGACTGTGACCGTCATTGGGATTTTGACCAGAGTTCGTGCATTCATTCTCTCTGTGCACTAAAGTCAACCTGCAGAGGGAAAGAAAAATGAAGTGGGTGCACAACAAGCAGAAGAGCACAGAGAAATGATGACTTGGGTTTTCTCCTATGTTTCCATCCCCAGAGGCTGCCTCTGAGGTGCATTCTTGCCTTAGTCTCCAAAGATGACACCATTTCTTCATAATTATAATACCTTCAGGCTTAAGTTCTCTACAAAACCTTTCTGTAACTAGCAATCCTTAAAGTCCCAATCCAAATCAGAATCTAAACTCAAAATTAGCAGATTTAATGTTCATCGGCGATCAGGTCAGTAGCTGGAATTCATGTGTTTGTGCTTTTACTGCATGAATATTGAATGCTTAGTGTATGCTGGACATTGTGCTAGCTTCAGGGAATACAGTAAGACAGACATATTCCTACCTGCATGGAGTCATCAAACCAATAATTACAGATGTGAGATCCTCCCCACTCATCTTCAAAAGATTGATCAAATAATCCACTAGCGTAATTCAGAACTTTGTTTATGCATCCTGGGTATTCATAGCCTGTGAAAAGTCACTGAAGTGAAAATCTCTGCTCAAGAATGGGTTCCATTCTGTTTTTGTGTATGGTGTAAGAAAATAGTCCAGTTTCATTCTTCTGCATGTGGCTGTCCAACTTCCCCAACACCATTTGTTGAAGAGACTGTCTTTTTTTTCCATTGCATATTCTTTCTTGCTTTGTTGAAAGAAAGACAGGTTTGGAAACATATGAGGGATATTTTTTAACCAAAAATATACATGCATAAATATTATATATGTGAGCTCTGAGGTATTATTAGAGTGGTTACTTTTTTAAAAATATGCTTTTACATCCCACTATGGATATGTCTTTGAAATGGTTTTACATGGTTGTTCCATGGATTAGAATAGAAAACAGAATTGTACTATGTGAGTCAAACCTCTGGAGAAAGGATTTTTTCTCAAAAGTCGGGGTGGGTGGGGGAGAGATTGGCTCAAGCCCAGGAAGAAGCTTGAGAGGTGATTTGGAGGCAAGGGATCATTGAGATCATGTTCTCGGGATAAGTGGGCGAGGCAAATAAGGAAATAGACTGATTGCGTGTAGTGTTCCCTTCTTAAATCATTGTGCTCTTTGATATTTCTTAATTTATCTTCACTAAATGTAATTCCCAAGTACAGAACAGTCCAGGGGTTTTCCTTTACAGCATGCACATTAAGTCAACAGATGAGGCAGAACAAGAACTGGAGTGAGACCAGCACTACTTAGGCCCCTCAGGGACCTCCTGAGAACAATTTGAGCTTAGTTTAGGGCTTCTAGGAATACTGATGGAAAATCTTCCAAGTTTATCAAGGACTTGGGCTAGGAGAGTTTTAACAACTGTAGGCCAGTCTTGACAACTGTAGGGTTCTATTAATAGGCAAATTATGTGGCATATGACTCAGAAAGCCTGAAACTGTACTTGGCCCTCTCTATTAAGTCCACTTAAGGTGGAAACCCTGATAGAATGCTCCTTCATCCTCTCCACCTGAAGGTAGTGAGGTGAAGGAGACAAGATGTATTCCTTCAGGAATAGTCCACAGAGATGTGAGGTCTATGTATAGCCAGCTGAGAAACCTTGCTAATGATACTGATAATCGTGTTGAAAGTTCACTGGAGCTACTCACTGTTCCAGTGCTTTTTGTACACTGTTCATTTCCCATAAACACATGTGACAGATACTATAATTATCCCCATTTGTAGATGAGGAAACTAAAGCAAGGAGAGTTAAGGTAACCTGTCCAAGGTCACAGCTAGAAAGTGACAGAGCTAGAATTTGAACTTGGGCCTTCTGGCGGCAGAGGACATGCTTTTATAATTTTTCTGCCTCTCCTTAATGTTAGTAGGCTGGTGGCAACTAGTTCTTGGCCCACATTAGGTGCTTAATGAACATTTATTGACCAACTGACCATTGGACTCATGGCAAGCTCTCCTTGATTTGCCAAAAGGTGGGCTAATCCTAAAAAGTGCAGTCAGATAGTGCATATGTAGAAGCCAGTCCCCTCCCTCTTGTTTCTATTAAAGATAGAAACCTTGTGGATCTTGAGAAATGTTCTTAATCTTAGAACTAAAATGTTCTTGGGCGCCTGGGTGGCTCAGTCGTTAAGCGTCTGCCTTCGGCTCAGGTCATGATCCCAGGGTCCTGGGATCGAGCCCCGCATCAGGCTCCCCGCTCAGCGGGAAGCCTGCTTCTCCCTCTCCCACTCCCCCTGCTTGGGTTCCCTCTCTCACTGTGTCTCTCTCTGTCAAATAAATAAAATTAAAAAAAAAAAAAAGAACTAAAATGTTCTTTTTGAGCCACATATCCCTTGAAAATCATATTAAAGTTTAAAATTCTCTCCACATAAAAATGCTCACACACAATGTTGTTGTTTTGCATAATGTATGGGTTTGTTTAGATCTCTAGAACCTTCCAGGAATAACAACAGTAGTTTCTGAGGAGTATCTTTGAACTTTGAACGTTGATAACTTTCACTTTCAAGGGAGTTATATGACTGCTTAATTCGGGGAAAATTGTATTCACATTTTATTGAGGTGGTTGCTTTTGTTGTTCTCCTTCAGGGGAAAGCTCTGTGCCAGGGTTACAGTTGGCTGTGGTCACTAGCTGGCTGCCTGGTAACGGCACAGTTTATGCATTCCGTGGCAGAGCTCCAGAAAGGCCGAGCGCTCTGCTGGGGAGTGGATGTATGAGCTCCAGGTTTCTAACATGAACATTACTGATGATGCCCCTGCTGAAAGACCTCATTATTACCATGGCAAATACCGGGCAAACAAAGGGACCACTGTCAGAACAGAGGGCTATCTGTTATTGTTAATTGAATATTTTTGATTATGGTATTAAGTTGGTTAGAGTATTACAGCATGTCTTTTTTGGGCATGGGTTCATTTGTGCAGCTTCTCTTAATACGGGAACTAAGTAGCACATGCTTACACGCTCACAAGCCTCCTTTATCTGAGTTGTGCTGAACGACCGTTGCAAGCTGTCGCCATCTATTTGAAGAGTTCACGGTCTTTTTGGGGGGGCAGAGGTGAAGAGTATAGGAGAATGGCTTGAATTTTGCTATCTTTTTCACATTTAAGATTCTCTGTAAAATGCCATTTGAATGAACATGAAGTCCTTCATGAGACCGTAGAGATGTAAACATGATGTATTGCTGGGATCGGCGTGTTTTAGTTTTCAGGCAAAGACTCGAAGTGTTGGACAACTTTGGGAAGTGGCTGATTACATCATCTGTGTGAAACCACACCGCATCCTTGGTCACAATGAAGGGCTATAGGATGAGTGGGAATAACACTGGATGGAGGGATGAAGACCTGGGTTCAGTTCCAGTTCTGCCATTAATAACCTATGTGATCTTCAGCTGGCAACTCCCTTCCTGAGCCATAGCCTTAAGGAAGAGGGGTTGAGCTGTAAGCGTCTTGGGAGCTCTGAAATACTATTATTTTGTGAAAAGATAAGACCACAAGTTTTTTGTTGTTGTCGGAAGCTGTTCTGGAGCGCTTGAATCTGACAGTTGAACTTCCTGAAATTTTTTTTCCGTGTTCTATTTGTAAGGGCATGGGACTTCCAAGTGCATCACAGCATCGTGGATACACACAAAGAAACGAAGTCGATGCTCAGAATTCACTTTTGAATTTCTCTGAATGTTACTTCCAGGATTAAGAGCAGGACATTCTTGATTTATTTTATGTTTTCCCCTTGCAGTGTGACAGATATTCAGGTAATAATTCAGGTAATAATATGATGCATGCCTTTGAGTTTTCTCCCCTAAATTTAGCCTAATTCCTTCTTTATTTTATTTTTATAATAATAGTTGTTATTATTTTCTTTCTTCTGGAAAGTCCTGGGAGCCAGTCGATTGTGAGATGACCTGACAGAGAGGACCTTGTTGAGTTGAATTATTTACTCACCATTTAAGCCACTTCATTTCTATGATCTTAATTTTTCCAAATATCAGCTTCCCACATCCGGCCTGTAGGCACTCTAGGAAGCAAGCCTACAGTCAAAGGACAGAGCGGAACATTTAGCAAAGAGTACGAAAGAGAAATTAAATCAACTTTTATTTATTTATGCTTTCAAAAGACATGGGTATGGGACATACTATGTTTTGATGCTAACCTGTGCAGCCTGAGGGGCAAAAACATGAGGGGATTAATGATGTTGACATAAGTTGTATTTCCTGAATGTCATATTAGATTTTGGAGCTTTGGTTCAAAAACAAAATTATGACCTTACCACAAAGTTTTAGTGTATCTGAGGAGCATTCAGTTGACTACTATCTGATGAAAAATGTTTTTGTTTCTCCCGACAGCAGGTTGGTGATGATTTTGTGGGTCCCTTCTCTTAAGATGAGGGTTTCTTTCACATTCTGGTCTCCTCTAGAGGTCGGTTCATGAAGTCTTGAATAGCCTGATGCAAAGGAAGCCACTTCTTGATTGATGCTTTCAGAGCTGTAATCCAGCTGTAGAAATAACAGTGCAGGTCATTTAAACAATTTTTAAACGAACAGGTCATTTAAAACAACTATTGGGCTGTAGGAAGGTGAAATGTTAAAAAAATCTTTTAAATTTATTTCCTAATTGTTTCTCTTGGTTATTTCGTTTGAAATTAATATAGCAAAACCCGATCCTTAGGTTTGGATTGAACAAAAAGGTAAAACATCAAATGTGGAATAGACAATGGTAGCAAAGAAATAAAACTATGTTGATGTAAATTATAGGATCAGAAGAAGGCACAATATGATTAATGGAGCTAGAGGGCTTTTACAATCATTACTAGTATTTTCCTGTTTCTATTTAAATTTCAAGTTCAGTTGATTAAATGTACAGTAATCAAATATTGCCATTAGGACAAAATACTCCTTTTTACATTCTGTTCATCACAGCGAACTCTGCAGCTTAGCTCTTCTCTTTTTCTACTCCCTTCTTTTCATTTTATTGGATGATGTTTTGTAAAATGTACCTATATATAATTTATTCTAAGGGTAGTTAATTTTTTTTTTTTTTAAAGAATGGTTTGGGTCAGGTAAGCTCAGGTAGTGGGAGGTAGAGAAAGATAACCAAGGATTCATTCAGCACAATGTGTCAGGAACATTAATAAGTTAATGCGCTTTGTGATTCTCTGAGAGGGGAGTAATGATTTGTATCATTTCTTAAACTTACCTAACTATTTTGGGGGAGTAGGGTATCTTGTGCCAGAATTGCCTGAACCACACTTTGTGAAACTCTGCTCTTATGCTTTGAAATATTTCTCTAGTGACTCAGTGTTGTTTCCTATTGATAATATCCACTCATGGATTTGGCAGTGAAATCCAACTATTCAGCCTCCACTCTTATCAGATAGGAGTTAACTTTATTTCATTGACCCCTTTTCTAATACGCCAGCAGGAGCCTCATCTTCAAGAGAACCCTCTTAGTCTGCCACCCAGATTGTAGAGCACAAGCCCAAGGAAAGAGATCTTGGCAAAATATCTAGCAATTCTATATTCATTAACCTCCCACTCTAGCCTATCCTTAGGAATGAGAGGAGCAGACAGGGTTTACATAATGGGAGACTAGGGAGACTCCTCCCTTCCCTAAATGGTTACTTGCTGGAAATCCTGAAATTCTACTTTTAGAGTTTTATTTCTTTGGGTTAAAGCAATGTATTTGGTTCTTGTAAATACCCCTGAAAATTTTACCATGTTCTCTGTTTTAATAAATGACTGTGGATTTCTTTATTAGATCTGTTTAACCCAGACAATTGGGAGAAAGTGTCTGGATAAAGGGAGGGATGGTCATCAGGCAGGTGAGGGTAGGAATGGGAGGGTACTGGATGTCTTGGGGATTGAAATTAGATGGAGGAGGATCCTCTAAGTCCAAGAGAATACTTCCTCTGCCTCATGGTTTTGTCTCTGTTGACCCTACTGTTCTTCCCTCCACCAAATCATCATAAACCCAAGCGCCCATTTGTGTATGCCAAGATGGATAGTGAACATATTGAATTAGATAGGTAAGTTCTGTTTCCTTCAGTGGCTTATAGCAAAACGAAACAACTGACTACATTCAGATGGACATATCAGTAAGAGTTATATGAAAGAAGGCGAGACAATGAATCTGAATTAATAACTTATAATATTTACAGATAACTGTGTTAGTGGATTTTTTATGTTGAAGTCTGAGTCAGCCATTGCCTTGGGAAGAATGGTGGATTCCTTTTCCATTGGAAAAAAGTACTCCTGGAAGAGTCATCTTCTATGCATTGAAAGAAAATAAAATCCTGGGGAATATTAACTCTAGAGACTTAGAGGGAGAAAGAAACTCTAGAGGCAAAGAGAGGCAGAGAGTTAATTGAAGATGGGAGTTGAAGTTGGAAAGTAAGGATAAGGGTTTGCTAAGAAGACTCTTTCAGGGCAAATGAAGAAGAGGAAATATGCAGACCTTGACTTACCGTTGGTTCTCTGTCTTACTTTCTGCACAGAAATAGAAAGTCTTGAACTCTTCGGATGGAGGTTTGAGTTCAATTACTGACTGCTTGAAGCTTAGGGTCTGTTCATTCACCCTATATCCTTGTAGATACAGGCCACCTACAGAGGTGAAAGAAAAAAAATGAGAAGAATAGAGGAAGAGGAAGATGGAGAATAGGAATCTGAAAAAGCACCAAGAAAAATTTTTATCTGCAGGAACCTCTAATCTAGGTGTCTTATTTTACAGATGAAGAAACTGAGACTCAGGAGAGTATATAATTTAAGGTCCTCCACTAATGATTAATGTCAAGACTGGTAATAGAGGTGGATTTCCTGGTTTTCATTTTTGTGGTCTTCTCACTGCATGTTCTGTATTTAGCTTTGGGTTCCTGTGGGGCTAAGCTAGCCACTTTACCGGGAAGACATATTTTGAAATAAATTTCTTGGTATCAAAGGGTGACACCTGCAGTATCACATTAGAGGAAAATTAACTAATATTTGCTTGGGCAGAACCATTAAGACATCCTTCCTGAATAATGAGATTGCTAGCAGTTTCTAAAACCAACACAGATTCTCACCCTTTTGTGCAAATGCAAAGCACATTTAAAATATGAACCCACAGGGTGATATGAGGGAGCCAACCTGAATTAGAATGAGAATAAATGACTGGTTTTAGAAGATAATTTCTTCCCCATGGTCCTTTGAATCCATGTTAGTGGGTATATATTGCTTGGTCTGAATTTTGTGTCCATTATTTAGGGGTAGGGAAAGCATATCAGTTTGGGGGAAGATGCTGAAAAATTAAAACCTTTTGTGTTTTATAGTGTCTTGATGCTCTGAGGTAACCTGAATCTCATGTAGATACTCTAGGCAGCATTGCTAATATCGATGATTCGATGTTTAAACCTCTTTCTTGCTCTTGCTAACTCTTGTTCTCCCATTTCACCCCAGGATCCACGTTAGTGCACTGACAATTACCTATGCCAACAAGGGACTGTGAAGGGAAAATTTGATTCCTTTGAATATGACTGACTTTTGTTTTCCTTTTGCTTATATTTGGTACCAGTGTCTGGAAGTCATACATTTTTTTCTTTTTAAACACAAAGAGTGGCTTTCAGACTTTAAAATTTGCCTATTTTATAGAGGGTGTTTAGATGCAGTACTACATTTAAAAAATATTTTCATTTAAAGAGTCAGTTTTAAAGCTAACTGCTAGAAAGCACTCATTTTAGAAATGGTTAGATTTTTTTCCCTTTAGTAGGCCCCGGTAAAATGGTGTTGGCCAAAATCCGAGAGTCACTGCTGTCTTTGTGCTAATGTACACACCATAAAATTCACACATTTGAAGTGTGCAATCAGTGATTCTTAGTTTATTTATGTAGTTGTGTGACCATCACCAGAATCCAATTTTAGTACATTTCCTTCACCTCAGAAAGAAACTCCATACCCGTTATCAGTCACTCCCCATTTGCTGCCCCATCCTACCACCAGGTGATCTAACCTCCTCTCTGTCTCCATGGATTTGCTTTTCCTGGAGCGCTTAATATAAATGGAATCATACAATATGTGGTCTTTTGTGACTGGCTTCTTATAACTAGTATGCTGGTTTCCAGGTTCATCCATGTTGCACCGTGTATCAGTTCTTCATTCCCTTTTATTGACCAGTGATATTCCATTGTATGGGCTTACCACATTTTATTTATTAGTTCATGGACATTTGAGTTTTCTTCACTTTTTGAGCTCTTATGAATAATGTTATGAACATGTACAAAATTTTGCATAGATATATATTTTGGGGTACGTACTAGAAGTGGAATAAGCAATATGCTGGATGTTTCAGGACTGTGGGCTACCTAAAGACATATCCAAGGGTTAGTTTGCTGTCTTAATTCTCTGCTCCCAACAATAGTACAAAGTTTTTATATTACTACACTGGTTTCTGACCTCTTCCTACTTGTGAGATTTCTCTTTCTCGTATGTCTGAGCAGATATGGATACCCTCTCCCGCCCCTACCCTTTTTGAGAACAAATAGAAAGTTTTGTCCAAAAAAGATGTCTGCTACAAACAGGAGAGTTTCTGACCCCTTGTCTAACCAGTTAGAGGGTAGAAATGATTGGCAGTGAAAACATCCGATTACAACCCCATTACCTCATTTGAGGTGACCTCATTGGACCAGTCTCTCTGTTATTAAGTAGCAGCAATAAATAGCAAGATGGCACAACATTTGGACAGAGATTTCTCACAAGAACTATGCAAGTATTAAGTGTTCCATTTGTTGCAATAATGTAAAATGTATCTGAGAAGTGCACACAGACCTTGAAGTGATTTATTCAAGAACAATAGTTAATAGTCACGATTTGTTACTTTCAGCTTTTGCTGGAGAAAAATAAAAGGAAAAAATCATCAAGTATATGGCGAATGACAAGGGGCTTCAGGCTCACGAAGAGGCATTTGAGTAAAGGGCTTTTGGAATACTGATGCAGTGGCTCTTTAATATTAGCCTGCACAGGCAAGCCAGTAATGCATATTGTTCAAGTATAAGCACTTTCCTTGACAGTAAGCAGAGACTGATGCTATTTCTACAACTCTTGACAATACACATTAGAGGCATGCTTACCTAGGTGAAAGTAAAATATGAGATTCCCATCTAATGTGGTTTTCACAGAAAATGAGGGCCATATTGCTTCTCACGTCGTATACTTTTCCCTCATTTCCTGTTATCTTCCCAGCTTTTTCTTTGTTGTCCCCAGGATTGCCTCGCTACATCAGGTGACTGTTACAGTCAGTAAGTTATGTCCCAAACATTACAGATACCTTTAGAAGTGAGAAATATCACACGAGGTCTCCTGGATCTCACATCAAGAACATAAGTGAATGGAGTAAAATAAATATAAAATAAAATGAAAATAAAGCAGGAAGGCAACTGAGATGTTGTGGTCAGGGGGGACATGTCTCTGTGAAGTGGTGACCGCAGAAGCCTGAACCTAATAACAAAGCAACTGATATGGTAGATGTAGGACAAAGATCATTGAAAGGAAAGAAACATTTTTAAATACCCTAAGATTCTGAACATGAAACTGCCCATTTAGCAAGCATGGATGCAAAGACAGTGTTTTTGTACTTGAGTGTTTTTCCAACCCTTTTGGCTGTAATCCAAAGATGTTAATAAATGCAGAGCTCTACACGTTTCATAGTTAGCCCAAAAGTTTTGTGAAACACTGGGATGTACCATGATATTTTCTATGCAATTAAACTCTATTCTATACTCGTCACAACTTACTATGTTGACTGCATGACTCACAAATGGGGTAAAAACCTGTAGTTTGATGAATAATGCTATAAATAGCAACAAACACCTGCTTCACAGGGCTGGAGAACAAGGAACCAAACAAGGGTGGGATATGCAAGAGCCAAGCAGAGCTTGGACAATACAAGTAAGGGAGGAAGTAGAGATCAGACCAGTGCAAAGGTCATTCACTTAGCATCATCTAGAAGAACTGAAAATAAGTACTAGAAATCAGTATAATCTTTATGAATATAAAGATTCATGTCCCATGCATATAAAAATGATTACATTAAACAGTATTTTATTTTTAATTAATTGATTAATTTCTTTCTTTTAGTGCCTATAACGTTCATGGCACAGCATGGGTTCAGCCATTCTCAGTAAATTTCTCTGCTGTCTGTCCTCATAACTCCTGGTCCTTGTGATAAATCACTGGGACTGTGCGGACCGTGGCTATGGCAAGTCAGTGTGCTAATTTCCAGAGACTAGATACCCAGCACTGAGTACTACTTTAAGAAGATTAATATCTGGCAGGGAGTGTTCTCTCTAGCATTATGGCTAAGAGTTTGGGCATAGGATTTGGATAGCATTTGTTCATATTTTGTCACTTAACAGCAGCGGGGGGTGGGATGGGGGGGAACCACATCAGCGTGTTAGTTAAGTTCTCTAAGCCTTCGCTTCTCACTTTTATAATGGGGCAATAACAGTGGATGTTTTGCCAATATTAGTTTTAGATAATGAACATAAAGTGCTTATCTAAGTCCTGGACACATAGGAAGAATTCAGTGACACATGTTAACTTTCCCCCTCCAATACACACCGAGCAGTATGCCTCCATCCTGGTTTGGGTTTTGTTGTTCCAGATCATTGGCTACAGGCCTCAGGTCGTGATGCAAGTTAAGATGTACAAGAAGATTGAGAAGGACTCTTAGAAAAAGGATGTAGACCTCAATTCACAGTTCCAATCTGGGGAAGGGGAAAGCCCTCCCGAAGAGCTCCTGCACAGCCTCCTTCATGCTAGAGAAGAGTGAGCTGCTGGTTAACCCTCGGAGAGCTTCCATCTGGACCCAGCAGCTGTCAGGGTGAGAGTGAGGAGGAGGCGGCAGGAAAGCGCATTTTCTGGAAGAAGGTGCGTGCTCAGGCAAGTGGTATTTTTTATTCAAGAAAGAGTAGAGTCATGTAATCAAAGGCCTCTATTTTAGAACATGGCCTAGATACAACATTTTCTTTTGGAATTTCAGTAAGAAAATGTTCTTTTAATCCATATTTGAGATAATTTAAGCTAGAAGTTGAGGGCCTGTGGACATAGGAATATTTAAGATGTACCACTGGGTAAGAATGAATGGGTTTGGATTAAATATTTTTATTAGCCACAAAATGATATATTTTCAAGAGAGGAATTTAAAAATAGATAGAAATATGATAACTTCTTAGGACTAGAAAGAGTGTGGTATGGCAGAAAGGCTAGGCACCCGGTGGCCTGAGTTCTGGTTTTGCCTTTGAATTGGCTTTCTAATCTTCTAACCTTTCTCTATTATTAAGTGAGGGGAAGACAAACTACTCACACTTCATGGGAATAATGGCCATTCGGGGTGACTTGATTGTTCATTCATTCATGCATTCATTCATTAAAAATACATAATATAGAATCATCTTTGGAGCATATAGTCCCTTAGAAGAGATAAGGTGGCTATCTAGAGGTAACATACAAGGTAGAGGGTGATAAGTGTCACAAGATGGGTGAGTGCGGAAGTCCAGAGAGGGGACATGCTTTGTCTAGGACCATCTGGGATTGATTTATAGCAGGCATGGCTGGTGACTGAATAAGCATTTGAAGGGCAGATAGAATCTGGACAACTAGTGTTGAGAAATCAGTAGGTATAGACTGTTCCAGGGGAAGGAACTCGAACAAGCAAACACATGGTGTCAGAAAAATGCTCAATGTGAGGTGTGTTAAGGAAATAGAACATGACCGTGTTTGGTTAGAGTGCAAGGCACTTTAACACAAGGAATGGAAAAGAAAACCAGAGAAAAGGGTTTGGGGACAAAGTATAAAACTCTAGAGTGCTCTGGAGGCAACAAAGAACAATGGAAGATTCTGGAAAGATGTGTGAAATGATAGGAACTGAATATGAAGAAGACTTCCATTTTTTTCCCTCCTTGCCTATTTTTTCTTTTTCTTGGTGTAACTTAGGCTACCTGGTTTCAAATTCTGTCTTCACCATTTACTAGCCAGGGGAACATGAGCAAATGATATAACCTTGCTAAGCATCAGTTTCCCAAGTGGTAGGTGGGAAAGTAACCTATCTCATAGGAATGCTATTGAAATTAAATGAAGTGATAAGTAAAAACATTTAACAGAGTGACCAGTACAAAAGCTGCACTTACTACATGGTAACTCTGCTTTTGTTGTCATTATTTTTAGGCCATTCATTAGTAGCCCTTTTCCAGAGGGCCTCCTCTGACCTTTCAGAATAAGGGAAGCCACCTAGTGGTTCTCATTACTGTTTTAAACTTGGAGTCAGTAGCAATCTCTGGGCCTCAGTAGTTCAGAAGCACTTTGTTAGTATTTCAATTTGGAGTAATCTGAGCATTCAATCCTAAACATTTCCTTTCTCTCTCTGGAAATGGTCTCTTAAAAAATGAGCTCCATTGATTTGGTAATTAAAATGATTCAGACTTTTGCAGTGATATTTATTTTATTTATTTATTTATTCATTTGTTTATTTATTTATTTTAGAGAGAAAGAAAGAGAGACCCTGTGCATGGGGGAGGGGCAGAGGGAGAGGAAGGGAGGAGAGAATCTTAAGCAGACTCTGCCCTGAGCACAGAGCCTGACTCAGGGCTCGATCCCATGACCCTGAGATAACAACCTGAGCCAAAACCAAGAGCTGCACCCTCAACCAACTGTGCTACCCAGGCACCCATGCAGTGATATTTTATAATAAAAGTCCCAGTCCATGACTGCTTTGGAGGTTTGTTTTGTTTACTTTCCTTCCCATGCTGGTATCAGGTACTTAAAACTACGGATTTGGAGTTGAATAGGAACAGCCTGTTCTCTAAGTGCTTAGAGATGCTGGCTCTCTCTTAATAGTTGAATAATATTTTGGGTTATGTTGTAATGCTCTCAAATAGGTGAATAAGTGAAAGAGAATCATTGTATCATTCATCCTGAGTGATAAGAAATGGAACATAGTGTGACATTCGCCTTGTGCTTTGTTTGTTCTTTCCAAGGAGGCGGGAATGGTCACCAGATACTTCCTTCGCATTTGGCGTGACTGGCTAGCTTAATTAAACATAAGCATTATTGCTAAAAAAGAAAAAAAAATCAAATGACTGAGATTCCAGGATATTTACTACTACTAACTATTTAAGGATTATTCATTTGGTGAAAAAAAATCCAACTGCAAATAAAATGCCAGTAATCTCTTTTGTCAAAAAAATTACAAGAAGGCCAGGGGCACCTGGCTGGCTCAGTTGGTAGAGCGCGTGACTCTTGATCTCGGGGCTGTGAGTTCAAGCCCCATGTTGGGTGTAGAGATACTTAAAAATAAAATCTTAAAAAAAATTACAAGAAGGATAAATAATCTTTCTTGTCAAAATCAGGCACAATTATTTTATTATTAAATTATATTGTTTACCTACCCATTTTGTACATATAGCTTTTAAAATATATAATTTAATAAATGTATAAGATGTATCCATTTTGTATAGAGAGAGCTTTATATGTAGAGCTTAAGACACCCTAATAGCAGTTACCTCATATAATCTTCCTATAGTCCTGTAAAATAGCTGTTTCTATTTTACAAATGAGGAAAGTAAGTTCTAGGAAGTTAAGTAACTTGCCCGAGAAAAATGTACAGTTAATGTTCTTTTTGTTGCTCACTTGTCCAACATTAGGAATACTCTGAGAAAAGAGAGTTACTACCCAGAAAGATATTGGCATTGGTTCTGAATGTCATCAGTGACCATAAGAATGAAGGAATTTATTTTTCGGGGTTAAATCTACAGGATCAGAGTTAGCTTGGCTGTGTTTAGATCGCAGCTCCATTGCTTACTACTTGTAGTCTTGTCGACTTAAGTAGCCTTTCCAGCTAGTTTTCTTATATATAAAAGGAGAATACTAATAGTATCTCTTCATTGGAGGATCAATGAACTAATTTAGGCAAAGCACACAGTACAAGGCTTGGTAAAAAGGTCCATAAAGCTAGGATGTCACTACAACTATTATTGTAATGGCTATTATTTCAAGTGAAAGTTGAGTCCATACCTGAGGCCTGAGTAGAGCGAA
Source organism: Zalophus californianus (assembly GCF_009762305.2). NCBI lineage: Eukaryota > Metazoa > Chordata > Mammalia > Carnivora > Otariidae > Zalophus > Zalophus californianus. The sequence goes on from NC_045599.1 coordinate 80,172,795, forward strand.
TGCTAGCATAGAAGTACAAGCAGCCATCCTTCAGAATGCAGTAGTGCTGGACCCACACATCTGTACTTCTGTCCAGTTGGTGCAAAAGGCCCAGGCACTCTGGGTTCTTGATAGCCAGGGGTGGGAGGCTACTGTTGTGCAGAGTAACGTCTTCCCAGACATGGGTCTGCAGGTGTAGCACAAAGGGATCATCTGAGTGGTCCTCCTGTGCCGGTGGTCATTGACTCCCAGAGCCAATGATACCAGCACAAAGGCTGTTTGACTTCAGAGAAGGCACTGCCCTAAGTGATTCTATTGCTTAAGTCAGTCTAATACTTGAGCAACTAGCCAGAAAACCTGAATTTATCCTGTGGCTATAGAGAACTTCTTCCTTTCCATGTCCATAGACATCCTTTCTCTTTGGTTTCTATTTGAGTGTGAGGAAACCAAAAGAATATCAGTGGTATATAGAAAGGAAGGGGAAATGGGCACCTCAGCAAAGACTATGTCTAATGGCCTTGACTATAAAGGCTGGTCCCAGTGTGCTGTGTCACTGACCATTGGGAGTGTCCTGCTAGCCCTGTCCCTATTCCTGGTATGTCTACTGTGTCTAATAGCAGCCCGTGGTTCATGCTTCACTTTAGAACTCCCATTTGTGCAAAGGACCAAGTTCATTGCCCCAGGCCAGATTTGGCCTTAGGCTCTCATGGTCAGTGATGTGGAAGGCCATGATAAATCAAGATCTTCTGGGAGGCAGCCCTCCATCCACAGGCCTAAGAGGCAGGCTTTCCCCCGTAACTTGACCTGAGGCATGGGACACAGTGCTTCATCTCTTTATCATAATGACCTGCCAGGTGCTGGCCAGGCCTTCTTTATTTGGTTTCATTTTTGCTCTTTAGTTTTAACAGGGTAGTGCGGAAGATTTCAGGATGCAGAGCTGACTGTATTCTTTGCTGTGAAGTGGAAGCCTGCCAGGAGTTTGGGTGTTCCTTTTTCATTCTGCTATAGACACTCTGAGTGCATTAGCAGAATAGATCCCTCTTAAAAATATCAGGCTCATTAGGATGACACATTGGAGAGATGGATGAGTGTATCAAGCATTGTGTTCCAGGTAAAATGAAACACAAGTCCTGCTGTTTGTCATATGATGATGCCAGTGATTGTTCAGAAAGGACAGTTACAGGACACAGGGCAGTACGTGTAAGCTCAAACAATCCAGATTTTCCTGAATGTACAAGAGCCAGAATATGTAGAGAAGATAATGGATTGTAAATACCTTTGCCTGTGAGGAAATGAACGTATTTAAAGGAAATCTATAACCTTATTAGAAATCTTGTACATAGCATAAAAATGAAATAATTGGGTATTAAAGCAATTCCCCCACCCCAGCCAGGTGATAGCACTAGCTCAGAAAGGGGACTATCAAATATCTTAAGGGCTAAAATGATGACTCACCTGTTGATGTTATGAAGTTATCACTTTATAGGTCAAGCCTAAATTAAAAAGTATATTGCTTCAAGACTGGGAGGTGTGAACAGGTAGGAACAGTGAAAGGTGGGCTAGTATGTATCCAAAACAAGGATATGAACATAAACCACTGCATTTCTGAACACAAGACATTCATTTTCTAATAAGCTGCTCAGCCAACAGCACTATCCCAAGACATCCCTGAGATCTTGTACTTAAGGAATGAAAAGAAAACAGAAGCCGTGGTTTAACCTCCTGGACTGCTCTGTGCGAAACGGAAATCCCACCCCAATTTGTGCCTACCCGGAAAGTTCACTGAGAGAAATGTCACACGAACCCGTGAAAATAAAAAGAACAGCAGGAATGCAAGTTCCTTTATAGAATCTGAATAGAAAACCCTGTTAACTTAAAATCCTCTTTCCCAGCTTTTAGAGATCTGAGAAGTCCCAGGGTGAACTGCATGACATCTGACTTGATCCTTTCCCCCTCTGAGAGAAAAGCAGAATGAAGGCAGAGATGAATATCACGGACACCTTACCTGGCGGACAGGATGGGTTGCTTTGTCCATTGCCTCGAGCCACCTGAAAGACAGTCAAATGAGAAGCACTCTCCTTTGGGGGCTGGATAAAGTATCATTTGGAGGGGCTTGCTGTTCTCCCTGGAAACCCATCTTCCAGACAGAACAGTCCTGAGGCTCAGAGATATTTCACTGCTTGAAGATCATGGTTGAAAGGCCACACATTCTTACAAAGTTGGTATTATTAGAGGGCAAAATCCCACCCCCAGCAGGCATATTTAAAATAAATTATTGTTATCCTTCTCCTTTACTATAGTTTAATTAGTGCCTAAGAGAAAATTCATTCACTCTTTATTTTACCAAGGTACGTGAATTTATTACCACCGGCAGGGCTAGTAACAATTGGTGTTACTAAATGGAATGCACAGGCTATTAACAATATGGAAAGACTGGCCAACAGTCCCTGTTCTGAGCTTTGTCCCCAAGTGTTCCTTGGACAGGCCACCTTTAGGGCATCATTAGTGCCCCTAATTGAGGACTGCATTTTCTTAGTCTTTTCTCCTTAGCCAAGTACCAGCCTATCCACCCCACCTCATTGCCAGTCTTTTTCAATTTTCTTTTAAACCCTGTAACTTTCAGTCAAACCCTACCGCTTGCTTTCTTCCCCAAAGTTTGATTTATTCCGTCTGCCCTCCCTGGTGACATTTCTTCTTTTGCAGGCTTGTCTGACACTCTGCCACCCCTTCATCAACTCCTCCCTCATTCCTAACTCGAGAGATCCTCACTCCCTACCCTTAATTCCTAGGCCATTTTGTCTTCTCCTGTAGCACTTCTCAATTTCTATTTTGCATTATAAATATTCAACTAAATGCCCTGTCTTCTTGGTTCAGAGCTTGTTTGAAGGCAAGAATTAGGATTTAAACATACTAATAGTCTGTGGAGAACTTAAAACAGTGTCTCAGACACATTAGCTAGCCAACAAATACTTTGTCCATGAATTAAGTACAATCAAGTTACTATTATCATATTTCCCTATTTGTCCTTTAAAGCAGCATGCATTTGAATAAATAATGTTCCAAAAATAGGAACAGTATATTTTTTGCCTAAGAGGTTTCAGACCTAGGCCTCTCTTTAAAATTCGAGCTGAGTCTAAATCCTCTTAAAGAGACATGCCATTGACACCAAACCTCTTACCTTTTTGTCATTCTTCCTTACTCCATCCGACCTTCCCCCTAAATCAGCAACACTTAAACTGAAATTTTCATTTTGGTTCACTGGATTGGCCAATGATCTCCATTCCCTTAGGGTGATACACTGAATAATGATCATAAGCCACTAAATGCTTAGAGTTTGTAGGCTACCCTCTTAGAAAGCCTGCATGCTTCTACCCCTCCAGTTAGGTTGTATGCTTAAAAATGTCTGCTGGATTCATTCAAAACTACATTATTATGATTTATTTTGCTCACCTCCCTGTAGTGTGCTAAATTGCAACCCTACCGCATTATGTTTATACTTGGGACTATCCATCCGATTAGCCTAAAATAGATAAATCTGATAACTTTGGGAAGCTAGATATGAACCGTGACAGTACTAAGCTTTTTTAGAAAATGTGGAGATCTAAAGTAAATGAGTTAGGAGAAGATGTTTCTGTTCTTTAGAGATTGTTAGAAAAAAATTGGGGGAATAATGAAGAACCAAACTTCTCATCTTCAGAAGAAGTTGATTGACTCACACTGTGAATTTCCTGTTCCCTCCTCCAATCCCCCAAATCTATAAGACTGCTATTGAAGAAGCACTCCTCCACCCAAGTTGAAACTCATAAGATCAAAAATTAATGAATTACCTTTTCATTTCTTGGTTTGAGGTTGCACAGAAGCAAAAAGTTCTACTTCCAGACTGAGGCACACAGTTAAACACAAATGGTTTTCCCAAACTGCTATCAGTGCCAACTTCTGCACCTTCTAATTTTATTATTTCCAGAGGCGGGCATTTTCCTTCATCCTGTAATTGTTAAGTCAGAGGTTCAGCATGGGCACCGCAACGAGGCAGGTAAGGAGGAAGTGAGTGAGGGAAGGAGGACTGGGGTTATTTTTTGAATTGACTGCATGTTCTGAAATGAAAATAAAACCCAAATGAGTTTTTGTTGATTATGTTCTCCATAATATATTCCATGGAACTCCAAATTTCTAGCTATGATATTTTTCCACATCCCTTTTGAATAGCCTCTAATAATATGAATTTTATTTATGCCACCTTGGGAAAATATAATTAATTATTAATGCCCATTTTTCCCATGAGAAAAGAACAATGTTAAAAGAAATTTATTTTACAAAATATATGTGGTTGGTAGTGACCTGAGATCTCTAGTTAGTGTTTACAATGAGCATGCTTATCGTGGCAGGCCCTCTTCTATATTGTGCACATCTATTAATTGGTTTTTCTTGGCAAATGCTGATGAGGTAGTTGCTTTTATCATCTCTATTTTATAGATCGGGAAACTGCAGCACAGAAAGAATAAAGAACACTTTTCTTTAAATGACAGTATTTTAAAATACCATCTATGTATGCAAGACTAAAATAATTTTACAGGTAAATATTTTGTTACATTTATTTTACAATGACATCTCAAAACATCCTGTCCATTATTCATGTCTTTTCTAAAAACAGCTGTATTGAGTTTTAAAAGTCATATACCATGAAGTCACTAACTGTATGGGTACAAATCAGTGATTGTTTTAGTCAGTGTACAGAGTTGTGAAACCATTGCCACCATCTAGTTTTAGAACTTTTCCATCAACCTCCAAATTTTCTTTGAGCCCATTTGTAATCACTTGTCACCCTTGCTCCTCCAAGCAACAGGCAATCACACATCTGTTTTCTGTTCCTATTAATTTGCCAGTTCCGGACCCTTCATATAAGTAGCATCATACAGTCTGGTCTTTGTGATTAGCTTCTTTTACTTAAGGTAATATTTTCAAGTTTCATCCATATTGTAGCACTTACTAGTTCTTCATTCTTTCTGATTTTTGAGCTATATTCTTTTTTATGGATATGCATCATTTAGTTCATCCATTTCCAAGATAATGGAGATTTTTCCTTCAATTTTGGTCTATTCTGAATAATGCTACTGTAAACATTTGTGCATGGGTCTTCGTCTGGGCACATGTTTTCATTCTTTTTGGTAGGTTACTAAGAGTGAAATCTCTGGGCTATACGGTAAGTTTATCTTTAACTTTACAAGAAACTGTCAAACCGTTTTCCAAAGTAGCTATACCATTTTACATTCCCACCAGTAGAGTCTGAGTGTTCTAGATTCTCTACACCCTCACCAACGCTCTATAGTGCTTGTCTTATTGATAAAACTGCTGTCCTACTAGGCATTTAGTAGAATCCCCTGGTGATTTTAAATTGCATATTTCTGATGCCTGATGGTGTGGACCATCATCCAGACCAGAGCTTCTTAACCAATTTTAGGTAATGACTTTCTTTGAGATGCAGAAGAAAGCTATGGACCCTCTTGACCCACCCCCAATACATGTATGTGTGCACACACACATGTGCACATAGACATGTGGGTGTAAACACGTGTGTACATGGATGCACATGTGTGTGCACATGTAAATACATATGTGTATATGTGTGCCTGTAAATGCGTATGCAAAAATTTTCTTGCAACTTATGGGTAGATGGATATAAGGATACTCTTCAACTAAAAATAATATCTCAGGGTTGTATGGCACTTTAGTTTATAAAACATTGCCACGGACTCTGTCTTTTTTATTTTTCATGACTATTCTATAAAATAGCAAGCCAATGTTATCCCCATTTTTCCAGAGGAAGAAACTGAGTACCCCGTGGTTACATAGACAGAAACAGAACTTAAACACTGGTCTTCTCGCTCTGTCTTCTACACTATTTCTCCCATGTGTTTGGCTTCCTGGGCCATGGAAATTTGGGAGACTGCTGGATCTTAGCGTCAGCACTTGAAGGCTGTGGTAGTCAACATTTTAGGAGACAGAGTGTCTCCTGAAGCCATCAACTTTTCTGGAATAGAGATGGAGATGCAGAATTTTGATCTGTTTTAGTAAATATAAGAAAAGTAGCACATTTTGTAATAATTGTACATGGTCAATACTATGACATCAGAAACCAGAAGAATATATTTTCATTTGCTTTAATAAGGATAAAGGCTTTACATGCCTATAAATAATGGCTATTTATTTATATCATTTTCTCAGGAGGATTGCAAACTACAAAAAGAAATGGGGAAACATAAAGCTGAGAATTTTATTCTCTTGAGAAGTGAGAGATGTGCTCATTTACTAAGAGCAAACGTTCACTGGGTCTGCTTTCCTTTGGGCCCATTATATAGACAAGATGATATGTTGGTCTCTCGGTATTAGTGCCATTAGGTTACTCAAGAGCTACCATGTTCTCCACGTCCTTTGCTGTAGGAAAATGCAAAGGACTACCCTTGTATGGCATGTGACACACAACAAAGAACAGTGCCTAAAGTCACTTATGAGGCTCTTTTTCCTCTGCTCAAGTATCAGCTTTGTGAGAAGAATGCATGATTGATGAATGGACTAGATTAAAAAATGCATGCTACTGTCTCTTACATGGCCTCTATCATGGCCCAGATTCCATTTGACTAATCTCAAGCGGCTGCCTCATTGCCCATGATTATGAGCCTGCTGTGGCCCTGGGAGCAGCTACAATTAAGACCATAGACACAGAGCCTGTGTAGTGGGTGTGGGGACTACTTGCAGCTGTGCTTACTCGTCTTACTCTTTTCTCTCAGTTTCACCATCCAAGAACCTTTAAACTCCACTCTTATGGAGACACAGGGTTTGGAAAAGGTTCTCCTTTTAGTCTGATCCTAACAGTGCTTGGTCTGTAGTTCTGTACTCCCCGATCAAATGTTTCTTAGGGATAAAGAACGACTAGACCTCCATTTTGTCTTACTGCCATGCCCTTGGGATCATCATCTCTTCCCTTAAGCAAAACTCAACCCTCAGTTTAATTCTTAAATGGGTTCTGTTTGATTCCTTCCCTCTGGCTCTGGCAAAAGTCTCACTTAAGTCAGTATTAAAAACAATAAAGATTTCTTTAAGACCAGTTCTCCTTTCCAAGGCATGGAAAGCCTCTAGCTTCATTTTTCTCTTCCTGAGCCAAAACAGAGATCCAGCTGATTCGTGTGTACAAGATTGAGTAAATAGAAGAGATGCTGAATAGAACAGTACCACGGGGGGCGGAGAGGGGGCGCCTGGGTGGCTCAGTCCTTAAGCGTCTGCCTTGGGCTCAGGTCATGATCCCAGGGTCCTGGGATCGAGCCCCTGTCAGGCTCCTTGCTCAGTGGAGAGCCTGCTTCTCCCTCTGCCTCTCCCCCTGCTTGTGTTCCCTCTCTCGCTGTGTCTCCCTCTGTCAAATAAATAAAAAAATCTTTAAAAAAATTATTAAAAAAAAAGAACAATACAATGGAATTGTTTAGCGAGGTCCAGAAGCTATCGACTGGGAATAAAGGAACTTGGGCCTTGGTGGCCTTGGATACTGTTGACATTGCCTATCGTGGAAGTGAGACTGCTACGGAAATAATCCCGAAGGTCAGACTGCTCAGAAAAGAGAAATAGTAAATAATAATAATGACAAAACCCAACCCAGAGTGAATCTATTTCTAAATTAAATTATTTCTATAAAAAATACGGACAAGGACATTGGTATCCGTCTGCAACTTGGGCTCTCTAGTAAAATACAGTTACCTACAGAGGTTCTTAGTTATTTGCTTTGGTCTAAATTTTGGTTTAAGCTTGGTAGAAATATTTTGTGGTTGTGCCTCTTTGTCTAAGGAAAGGGAAAATGTGGGGACACTATACCAGCATATTTCACTTTATCTGAAGGTGCAGCCATGAAAATCTACAAACTAAGAAGGAGGAGAAAGGCATCTTTAGCCATGAAAAAGAGCTAATTCTCAGTGGGGAAAACAGAGCCAAAATATATTTAGAGGGAAAGAAAGCATGTCTTAAAGCAGAACAGCACATGAAAGGTACATAAAATACACATCTAGAGAGCTATATTTAAAGCTAACAGATTGAAGCAGAATTGAGGAGTGTCTCTTAGTGCCTCAGTAATGATGACCAGAGCCTTTTATCTGTAGGCAACAGTTTGGAGGCATCCCCTCCTCACTGGTGTCTGAAAACCATCACTCTTGGATAGCTGTGAGCCTCTGTCCATGCCATAGCTGATTGGATCCGGAGGGTGGCAAAGCCTGCCAAGGTAAGAAGGAGAGACACAAGGGGGCTTTCACTGTAGTGACATTTGCTATCTTGGTCCTTGGTTAAATGGAAGGAAGTCTTGACCCTGGGGGCTACACTCCCCTCACGACACCACTCAGCATTATTAAATAAACGTATGTATTTGTTTATTTATACTTCCCTTTTTTTCCCCCTCCAAGTAGGCAAGAAAGCATGGATGAAGAACAGAGGACAGAAGGTAAAGAGAGCATGCAAGTCAAACTCTTGTTTGTGGGTGGTACTGGGTTCCCTGTCAACGCTTTGTGAATTTAACATTTCCCATTTCACTTTTATCAAGACATTGAGATGATGACAATTTTCTTCCCCATAGTTGCAGCAGCTCTTGTCTGACTAGAAGTGTAGTTACTGCTCTTTCCCTCCTTCAGTAGTGCCTGGCTGCCACCACACCAGCAGAGGTAACGCTGCAAACTCGGAATTTTGTGCTTTTCTTTTCAGGTCGCCTGGAGTGCGGAACCATGCTTTGGGAATGATAAATACATGCTGGCAGCGTCATGTTGTTTCCTGGCACCGGGGAGATTCCAGCCTCCAGGAGGCACAGGCGGCTTTGGGGGCTGGAGGAGTTGACGTGCACACAGACCTACGAGTCACGCTGCTCCCAGACAGACAAGCTTCATGCGGAGAAGTTAGTGAGGTGGAGGGGTGGCAGTGACGTTGGAGTCCGAGCTGCCTAGGCTTTACAGCTTTGGAGAGACACTTCTGGCCTCGAGCACATGTCTCATTTGTCACTATTATCCTTGGCTCCTAAACTGTCCTTGAGAGCATAGCAACTACCACCCAGTCAAAACAGTAAGACTGGAAAGAAGTTAATCTGAGTTATCCTTGTGACCTTTCCAAAAGTGTCAGGAAGTTACCAGGCGAACTATAAAACCAAGATAGTCTACATCTTAGGCTCTGCCACTGAATGTTTGCCCTACAAGCCTTCCCTCGGAATTTGGTGTGTTTTTGGTTTGGAGATGGATTCTAGAGCCAGACAAGCTGGGTTTGAAGCCTCATGTCTGTGGCCTTGGGCAACTTACTTAAAACTCTGTGCTTCAGTTTCCTTATGAAACAAGATATAGGTAAACTGTTCAGAATACTACCAGGCATTTCATAAGTGATGTATAAATGTTAACTTTCGTTATTTTTATTTATTTATTTTTTGTTAACTTTCATGATTATATAGAAATTTGATGAAAGTGGGGAGTAAGAACTGGAAAACCTGTTAACCAAGATTCTTTTCTTTTTTAATCAATTTATTTACTTTTTGAAAAGATTTTATTTATTTATTTGAGAGAGCGCATAAGCAGGAGTGGGGGTAGTTTGGAGGGGCAGAGGGAGAAGGAGAAGCAGACTCCCTGCTGAGCAGGGAGCCCTATGTGGGGCTCAATCCCAGATGTGGGGCCCGATCCCAGAACCCTGAGATCATGACCTGAGCTGAAGGCAGACGCTTAACCATCTGAGCCACCCAGGCTCCACCCAGCATCTTCCTTTGTAGGAATGAGGCGAGATCATCTATGTAAAGTGCACATAACAATGAGGTTTCTTCCTTCCCACATCTGGGCTCCATTTTCAGTTGAAGTGCAAAGGAATCATCGCGACAATATCCCTAGGACTCTGGACTCTGTAAGAGGAAAGTTCGGCTCCAGAACCAGCAGTGGTTGTTACTGAAAGGAGGGCTGGGCTGGGCTGGGCTGGGCTGGGGCATGGGTGGGGATGGGGATGGGGCTGGAGCAGAGGAAGAAGGCAGAGGGGAGAAGGGGAGGGAGTCTGGGTGGTGTCACTGTCTTAACTTGGAAAGGAGTTGTGATGATCTCAGTCGCTGGCTCCTGTGCCTGGATTCCTGTTAATCTGCCCCTTACTCAGAGATTTGGAGGATTCAGTATTTGCTTCTGGTTATACCTAGACCTAGAATCTCCCACAGCCCACAAATAGAGGCTGTCGGTTGCATGAGCCAGGCACTTACTAATGGCTCTGCCTTCCTCTGTGATCATGTCCTGAGGCAGCTGCCTTTTGGCCCAGTCATGCCTGGATTAACATCCCGGCTTTAATGAATTTCTTTCTCCTTACTAGCCTCTCTCTCTCTCCCTTCCTTCCTCCAGTGCTTACTGACTGTCTGGACCTTCTGCCAGACTTCGCTCTAGGCACGAAGACCCACCATGGACTTTATTAGCCTTAGACTGATTTGCTGGTCTTCAGCCAATCTCACTCATGACAACAATTCCTAGGCCCCTTTTCTGGCCATGTTCTTAGGTCCCGGGATTCCCAAACCCAATGTGCCCATTATTACTCATGGTTTTTTGCCGGCCCCATTCTGCCCTATTCTGACTCTCATTATGAAAGGGGTGACCAAGTTCTTCTGAGAGGGAGTGTTCTGGTTCTCAGGGGATTCAGATGTTTATCCAGACACACAATAGCATACTCAGCCCTTCAGAGTAGAGGAAAAGTAGTTCTCTTTCTCTAATCTCTTTGCAGATCTCCCCTGCTTTCATAAGTTGGGGTGTGTTATGGACTAAATGGTTGTGTCCTCCCCCAAATTCAGACGTTGAAACTCTAACCTCCAGTGTGATGGTGATAGGAGGTGGGGCCTTGGGAAGGGATTGGATCATGAGGCTAGACCCCTCATAAATGGGATTCATGCGCCGGAGTTTTTTCCGACCCTCCAGTGAACTGCATTGCCACTTCCGCCATGTGAGGACACACGAGACAGCCATCTATGAATCAGGAAGCAGATCTACACTAGACACCAAATCTGCCAGAGCCTTGATCTTAGACTTCCCAGTCTCCGAAACTGAGAAATCGACGTTTGTGGTTTAAGGCACCCAGACTACGGTATTTTTGTTATAGTAGCCTGAACAGACCACGGTAGGGTGATCACCTAAAGCAAGAATTCCGTTTTTTCTTTGAAATATTCCATCCCAACCTTATATTTCATTCCTAGTGATAGCACTTTGGTCCAGGGGCTTGGCATCTCATGCCTGTGTCGTTACAGCAGGCTCCTGGTTGGGTTCCCAGTGCCAGTCCAGTCCTGACAAGTTAATTTGAACTGCCTGATACCACTCACTCAAGGTCCATTTCCGTTGCATTCCCCATGGTACTTGTTACCAATTTATTGCCTCTCAGCTCCAGATTTGTCCTTCATTGCCCGGTTTGTGAGAATGGATCTAAGACCTTAATATTTTAATATTAATATTAAGCATAAAAATTATAATATTTTTTCTTTGCCAGCTGGCGTGAAATTGAACTTTGCCAGTATGTAGTTCTGGAGGGGCATTGCAGGAAGAAGGGTTCTTCCTCCTAGTTCCTGTGGGTGGTGCTGCATTTTTTCCTCTATTCCTCAGCCCTAGAGGTTTCTTCCCGTGCTAAGTGCTTGTAGGATACAGCTTCCCCAGGGTGCCCCAGCTCTCAGTTTGGGTATTGGTAGCAAAGTGGGGAGCCCCACATGCTGAGGCCTGTGTGCTAGCTCAGATTTCTGCTCTGTACACCCTCTCCTCAGCCCTGTGCAGCTGGACAGGTAGGAAACAGACCCCCTGTGCCTACAAGGTACTTAAAGTATACTAGGTTATTATAGAGGGAGGCCTCTCCAACTCCCAGTTTCAGCAGCACCTACAGTGACACTCTAGCATCATCTGTGTACCCAACTCACTCTGCATGCCCGAGCCTCAGCCTCAGCTCACCTGTGCCCTGGACGTTTGTTGCTGTAGCAGTTCCTCTGCAGACACCAAGCTCTCCGGGCCTCACACCTGCAGCAGTGCTCAGTACCCTCAATACTCCCAACTCCCTGCATACCTATCCAGCAGCCTTGGCTCACCTGAGCCCCAGGGGTTGTTTCTGCTACCCAGAGACTGTGAACCAGCCCAGCCCTGCCAACCCAGCAAAATCCTCCATCAACCAGGGACTGCAACCAACATTCTCCAATGAGGCCTGAACCCCTGTTTCCAAGTTTATGCTTCCTTGAGTACTCTCTCTCTCTTTACCTGAAGATACTTTCAGAGTTCTCTCTTTTATCTTTATAATATCCTTCATATCATTGGTTAATAGTTCTTTATGTTAAACTTCCTCTGTTTAAATTACTGTGTGCAATGACTTATTTTATATGTCAAATTGGCTAGGCTATGGTGCCTAGACGTAGGGTCAAACACCATTCTAGATTTTGCTGTGATGTATTTTTTTAGATGTGATTAACATTTAAAGGAGTAGACTGGGAGTAAAGCAGATTACCCCCTATGATGCGAGTGGGCCTCATCCAATCAGTTGAAGGCCTCAAGGTAAAAAGACGGAGGTCTTCCAGAGGAAGAAGGAATTTTGCTTCCAGACTGCCTTCAGACTCCCACTGCAAAATCCACTCTTCCCTCGGTCTCCAGCCTGCTGGACTGCTCTGTACAATTCAGGCTTGCCAGCCCTTACAATGAGCCAGTTCCTTAAAATCTCTCTCTGAGGGTGCCTGGGTGGCTCAGTTGGTTAAGCAACTGCCTTCGGGTCAGGTCATGATTCTGGAGTCCTGGGATCGAGTCCCGCGTCGGGCTCCCTGCTCAGCAGGGTGTCTGTTCTCCCTCTGACCTTCCTCCCTCTCATGCTCTCTCTCTACCATTCTCTCTCTCTCTCAGTAAATAAATAAAAATCTTAAAAAAAATCTCTGAGTGTGTACACACACACACACACACACACACACACACACACACACACACACATATAATGTTTCCTTGACTAATACACTGTATTATTTCTGTCTCCTGACTGGACCCAGATTGATAGACTCATGAACAAATCAAAAATATCCAGTCAAGGGACGCCTGGGTGGCTCAGTTGGTTAAGTGTCTGCCTTTGGCTCAGGTCTGATCTCGGGGTCCTGGGATCGAGACTCACATTGTGCTCCCTGCTCAACAGGGAGTCTGCTTCTCCCTCTCCTTCTGCCTCATCTCCCTGACTTGCACTTTCTCTCTTTCTCAATAAATAAATAAAATCTTTTAAAAAATCCCATCAAGTCTTTCCTGCTGATTCTCAACCCCCTCTATAACCTGTCCCACCATGCCTATCAATTTAATTAATCATCCTCAGTGTCCATCCCAGGAACACACCCCCTCATTCCTTCTCTGCCTGTACTCAGTTTCCCTCACCATTCATGTCCTCCTGTCTCTCCTCTTCCTGTTCATATTCTAGCCAACCTCAAATTCCTCTCCCTTCGTGAAGGGATCTTGCAGCCATCACCATTCTCTCTTTCCCTGCAAAGCCTGTCTGTGCCATATCATCGAGGGCTAAACTATATGGTGCCTCCTTTGGGTGTGTGTGTGTGTGTGTGTGTGTGTGTGTGTGTGTGTGCATGCGCGCGCACACGCTAATATTTATTGAGATCTAGTTCTTATGGTGAACCAGGCCCTATGCTATATACTTTTAATTGTTTGATCATCTCATTTAGGAGTTTTTTTGTTATATATGCTATGTATGGGGCTATTTATTCCTCTCACACTCACTATATAATTAAAAATTTTCTTCTTTCTTTAAGGAACCAAATGAGATTAGCAAATCAGAACTATGGCCTCTCGTTCTTAAGTAAGACACCACAAGACCAGGGTACCCATTTCTTAGAAGATAAATAACCTACATATTGGGAGGAGAGGACATGTAATATGTCCTGTGAGAAATGTCTCTGTGTATCTTAAAATTATAGTTGCCTGCTGGTTTAGTATTTCTAATAAATAATGGAAATCTTCCCATTGAACCTGCCTTGATGGAGACAGCCCTTTCTGAGATCCATTGTGAAACCACAGAGTTGACTGGGAGTTTCTAGCAAACTCCTTTCTGTCCAACAGAAGAAATCTAAATGGCTCAGATCTTTGGAAGAGGGAAAAGAAATTTCACCAACATACTGTTAAAAATAATGTAGATGATTTCTGAATGTCATCTGGCCTTGTCTTGTGTGAAGAATAAAATGGCAGCATACCGGCCCTGATTCCTCCCATCTGAAAGGATTGTATTAATACTCCTCGTTGATTTTGGCAAGGTTCTAAAACAATCTACTGTGAGGGTTGCATTATCCCCATTCTACAAACCAGGAAATGGGCACAAGTGAGGTTAAGTAATTTGACCAAGGAAATGCAGGTAATAGGTAGTAAATCCAGGAAGTGAACCAAGACTTACCAAATGACAGCATGAGACTATCTCAGTGAAATGAGATTTATTCCATAAAGGCCAGATTTACTATGTCCCATGCTCACATTCACCTTCGGAGGTCAGGGCTATTGTTATCCTCATCTTAGAGTTCAGGAGAAAGGTTTGGAAAAGCTCACTGAATTACCTGGGTCCACCCAGGTAGCAAGTTAGCGGGACTGAGGCTGGATCCCAGTCTGTGAGACCCAGAGCTAGTACTCTTAATCTCTCGTTCAAAAGACTATTTCATGTGGGTCTTATGGACCCAGGTAGATACAAGCTCCATCTGAGCAGGGATTATGTGTTTAACCCCAGATATTAGCCAAGACAGGGCTGAATCCAGAGGAAGTACTCAGTTAAACACACAGTGATCAAAGCAGACAACTGTCAAGGAGACCATAGTCCTGGTATCCCGCACCAGTTTCTGTTGGGATAAGAGTGTTCTGCACTGTTATATAACCTCTTCAGAGACAAGTTTTCCTAGTTGTATTTTCTCCTCCCTGGAATTGTGTGATGCACGCTTGTCTGGTGGCTTTGGCCTTTTCTCAATCCTTGAGGCCCCACCAAGATAGAGGATTGGCCCTGGAGGACATGCTACTCAGGACAGACAACGGCTAGAGCCAAAGGGTGGCCATGAAGATGGTGCTGCACGCTCTGAACTCTGGTGCTCTGGTCCTGGCTCTGCTGCTTCGGGGTTCCCTCACTCACTAACTGTCACCCAGGAGTGAAGGACACTATGGGCTGTTTATCTTAATTTAGGGAATGATCCTGCAGAGTGCTTTTGCTACTGCTTGCCTTTAATTCAGAGATCTCATTGATTAGTCGTCCTTCCCCTATGATGTGGGCAAAGAAAAATAACATAATGGAAGAGGTATTCTAACCGCTGACTAGACCAAAGCTTTGGGATAATACGTTGGTTTAATTTGTTACTCTGTTCCACTTTTGCACAGAAGAAGAATTGACCAGGTATTAATGTTCTCTTCAGTGGAAAAACCTTTAGAACCTCAGTGCTAAATGGTATTTTCTTATAAAATGCTTTAACTCTATGAGCTCTACTTTTATTCTACTTCTACAGATAAAAAAATGAAACCTGCCCCAGTTTTGTAGCTTAGAGATACTATTCTTGGAATTGGAGACTGTGATTTATTGGAAATATTATTGAATATAACAGCAATAAGAATGAGTCTCTTTAATTTTCTTCCCATTTGTTCCAAAGATTGTGTTAGATGCTTTTTTATATGTTATATATATATTATATGAAAGTTATATATATTTTAAATCCAACAATATCCCTTTTGGATCTGTGTAGATCCTTTCGGGCCAATTTGGATTATGCAAATTTTGAATAGTATTATGTAAACATGAAGCACAAAATCACAAATAAGGTAAATACTCCAAAATTAAAAAAATCAACAAGAATTTCAAAACTTGTGGACCAAGTGCACCCTGTTTACTTTGTTGCCATAAGGTGGTGCTTCTTTAGCTGGTAATTAGAAATACCTGCCATTCTCTGTCAAGACTAGTCTTGGATTCCATCCACTGTTGGAAAAACATTCCTTGCATAAAATACAATTGTGTTGAATTGTAATGCCAGAGAGCCAAGAGCAGTGCTTCCTTGTATATGGTGAGCAATTAGTAAATGATCATTTAGTGGATTTGAACAGCATAAATGTGGTCAGAAACAAGCTGGTTAGTCCTTCACCTTTGGCATGTGAGCCTGACCACTCTCTCAGTTTATCCTCTCAATCTGGTTCTTCGACTCCTTCCTCCCTCCTTCCTTCCTTCAGAAAACTAGCACACGTGTGAAGGGTTTTTGTACATACTTTTTATTCCCAAATAATTGTAGATTCACAGGCAGTTGAAGAAATCTGTACGCTTCACTCAGTCCCCCTGACACACACATACACCATCATCTTATAAAACTATGGTAGCACATGTGTTTCTGAAGGTCAGTAGCTCACTGAGTTTAAGTTCTGAGGGAAACAAATCTATATACTGAGATGCAGTTACCTTCTCCTCAGGCTTCAATCCATGGTGGGTTTCCTGGGCATGCCACCAGGGCCCTCTGACAAGGCCCCGCAAGCAGAAGGATGCAATCAGCATCTTGGAATTCTTAAATATTTTATCTTTGAATTTCTGTTTTGTAAGGAAAGATGGAATGATGGAGCATGTGCCAGAGGCTTGGAGCCTCTGTTCACATGTGGTTCTACCCGCCTGCCTCTGTGGGATGGACTGCTGGCCGCCTGCTCTCCTGCTCCCTCCACCCCTAGGCTCGACTGCTGACTTCCCCTGCTGTGGGTGCTGGGTGTGGGTGCCAGAGGGTTGGGTCGAGGGGAAGGCATCTGGTGCCTGGGAGGGTCTGCACTTGCCCGGCATGTATCCTTATGTTTGAAGGAGTTATTTCATATTAAATAATAACAAAACACCATGACAAGTCAAGACAGAGATGGCTGAAGAAAGGACAAAGCTTATAGACTGCATTTTGAACAAAGGGCCCTATGTTTTCATTTTGCACAGGACCCCACAAATTTTATTGCCATCCCTACTTCAAACTATTTTATAGCCCAGCCTCTTACAAGAAACCCAGGCATGAAGATGAATATTTATCAGGAAATGGGAAGCTTCCACAGAAGCACAGAGGAATATTTGTCAAAGGCAAAAATAGTTCCCACTGAGGCCAGAGAAATCTTGCTAAGACACCTTCTTATCAAGTCAGAGACTCTAAAACCTGCAGTCCTCCCTGCTCATAGAATACACTCCATAGCCAGAGCCTGGTGCCGGGCTCTCCAGAAATGATCTACACTCATCTTATCTTCGGAAATTCAGGTTTTACCAGTCCTTGATTCAAAGCTGTGCTTGCTTCCAGCTGAATGCCGTTCATGCTTTCCCACTTCTGTGCCTTTGCATAAGCCGTTTTACTCTCCTGAAATGTCATTTTACCCATTCTTTGAGGCTGACCTGTCACTTTTCTCCTAAAGCTCCCAGCCTGTGCCTTTGCACCTGTTTCCTCTGCCCGTGTCATTCCTTTCCTAGGTCTTGTATAGCTAGAGCCATCTTGTCATTTAGAGAGAAGGTCACCTTTCCAGAGAGGCCTACCCGAAGACCTACTCGAAGCTAACCTCCATCTCATCCCATTCCTATTCCATTAATTGTATTTATCACTGTTTAAACTTTGCATATTTAATTTTTTTTTTTTTTTTTTTACTAGTGCAATGATCATTTTTCCCATGAGAGTAGGGACCTCTTTTGCCTTCTTCACTTCCATAGGCCTTAAACCATGCCTGGCATATACTTGTTGAATGAAGGAAGGGCTCTTTCCCCTCCTCCAAATACTGCAGCATATTGTATGTCATATTTTCCTTGCATGTTTTTCCTCCTCTTCTATGCTATTAGCTTCTTGAGGGTGGGGAATGATTCGTTCTTATTCCTCACAATACCTAGGAGAGACCTAGGCTCCAATAAGTCTTCACTGAATGCATATATAAAAATAAATGGTGCAGAGGCAGAGCATTTCTTTTCTCTTTCAAAACAACTGGACACAGCATTAAGCCAGAGAGATCAAAACTAATTGCTGGAACGAGAAGCACATGCCATTTAGCATTCATTGCATCTGTACCAAGGACAGCCTTGGAAAAGTGTGTAATCAACTAACAGCACATCATATCCAGAGTGACCTCTGTGTTCATCACAAAGCTATTCTCTTCAGGCAATTGGTTGCCTTTGTGGCCTGTGGGATGAAAAGCTTCCTAAAATAGAGACTAGGGATGAAGTCTAATTCTGATGGGAGGGATCAGAGCTAGAGGGCACCTTCTTTGTGAGCATCAGGCATCTGGGTTATTCTTTTGGCAAAGTAGTTTATTTTTCATTATTGATAAAAATGGAGATATTAATCCACAAATCATCTTGGGGATCTAGGGAGCATGAAGGAGGTAAGGTGTGGCGTTAGTAGAGAGTGACAGGTTTGGGGCAGAAATGGGACCAGTAAGTCAAAACGGCGTACTTAAAAAAACAGAAGAGTGATCTATCCTGGCTCTCCTGGGCAAGGAGAACATGAGGCCTACTGACCGGCTCATCTGGGTTGAGGTGAGGCTTCTTAAGTTCTGTGATAAACGTGGGGAGCAGCAAAATACCCTCAGGCAATGGAGACCAGGGTGAATAAACATAGGCCAGTGGATTTGGAGGCCAGGGAGAGGATATGCAATGTTCTGAAACTCATTTGCCCAGCTCCCTCTTCCCTTTTAACGGCTTCTCACCCTTAGATGCTGAGCCCTTGGCTTCCCCAAGAGGGCTCCACACTGCCCTCTGGGAGAGTGAGGAAGGCTCCCCTCCTCCCTCAGCTGGGCAGAACCCTGGGATGGGAAGCCTCTACAAGGAAAGGATGGGCAGTTTCATTCCTGGGGAAAGTTAGGGATTAAAAGAGGGTTTCTTGGAGGGGAGGGGCAGTGTGTGACACATAGGAAAACACAACTATGCAAACTGTGAGACATCTGGGAACCATGCTGCGGCTCCTGAGACCCGTCTGCCGGGCTCAGATACCTCCTTAGGAGGCTAAGATTGGCTGGGGGTCCTGATGGAGAAAGGTGTAATGACCTGGGGCGGTGGGGCCAGAGTTGGGGAGGGGATTTTCGGGAAATCCTTCCGGCAAGGTCCCAGAAGTCTTGGTGGAGGCGAAGGCTTATTTTAGTCTTCTCCCTGGGGAAGGAAATGCCTGTTGTGTGACAGGGCAGCATGGCTGGTCTCCCATGGGACGCCCCCATTCCCCCTGGTCCTCAGTCCTCCAGCTGGCGTTCCACACAACTCTGGGCTGCAGGGCAAGGACTGTGGGCAGAGGCCACAGTCTGAAATCTTGCCTGTGGGAATGTCTCACTGTAATAGCAGGTGGGGCCCTGGCCTGCAGGTGGCACGAACGAGCGGAGGAAGGTGCTCCGAGGGGTCTGACAAATGCTACTGGGGTAAAGAGGCGATTCCTTTCCTTCTCTTTTCTGCTACAGAGAAAGTCATTCTTCTTTCTTCTCATAAGAAGGAAATTCTGCAGAGCCTGGAATTAGACCACAAGCATATTTTTCTCCTCAAGGTCATTCACTTCTGTGGCAGCTGCTGTCTTGTGCCTTGCTTTTCCTTTCTGTACGGCAGTACAAAACCAAAGAGGTTGCTTTGGACTTGTTCAACCCGGGCTCTGAGTTGTTGTTGTTGTTGTTGTTGTTGTTGTTGTTGTTTTTCCCATTGGCTAGATGTTTCCTGTTGGTGAGTAAATTATGTATTTGTCAAATCAGTTACCTAGTAAAGCAGCACTTGCTTCCTAGGACTGATGACTCTAGTGTGCTAAATGGTACTCAGGGGTTCCGGCTCCTGCCAAAACAAAGACTGGTTTAGGAGCTAAGGGACTTTGGCAAGTCCTAGCAGTCCTACCTCCAAAATACATCTCCAGCGTGTCTCCTTATCGCAGGCCTATGGCACCATTACTCTTGGACAGACCCGCCTCCTCGGGATTGCTGTAATAGCACCTCAGCTGGCCGCCCAGTTCCACCCTTGATCCCCCTTCCAGCCAGTTCCACCCTTGATCCCCCTTCCATTCTCCACTCAGAAGCCAGGGGCTTTGTATTCACTTTTTATTGATGCTGTAGGGAACTGGCACACATGGAGCGGCTTAGCACATGATAAATTAATTTTCTTAGAGTTCTGGAAGTCGGAAGTCCGCAGTCATTTTCACTGGGCTAAAGTCGGGGTGTTGGCAGGGCTGCATTCATTCTAGAGGCTCTAGAGGAGAATCTTTTTCTTGCCTTTTCCAGTGTTAGAAGCTGCTTGCGTTCCTAGGCTCGTGGCCCTGCATCACTGCAACCTCCGCTTCCTTTGTCACGCGTCCTTTTTTTGAGTCTGACTTTCCCACCTCCTTTTTATGGAGATCCTTGTGATGACATTGGGCCCACCCGGATAATCCTGGATCATCTCCCCATCTCAAGACTCTTATTTTTTTTTTAAAGATTTCATTTATTTGAGAGAGAGAGAATGAGCAAGAGAGAGAAGGAGCAGGGGGAAGGGCAGAGGGTGAGGGAGCCCGATGCAGGACTCGATCCCAGGACCCTGGGATCGTGACCTGAACTGAAGGCAGACACTTAACCAACTGAGCAGCCCAGGTGCCCTGTCAAGACCCTTGACTTAAACCACAGTGTCCTTTTTGGCACATAAGGTAATATATTCACAGGTTCCAGGAATGCAGATGTGGAATCTTTGGGTAGGCGGCACAGTGTGGGGAATGGGACACATTATTCTGCCTACCTGGGCATCATGTCACTCACCTTGTTAAGATCTGTGACTTCCCATTGTGTGTAAAATAAATCCATACTCCAATACCTGGCTTACAAGACCCTGCCCACACCTCCAGCCATTTCTCAACCAGCCTTTCCCTGACTCCCTGCTCCTGTCACACTGGTTTGTGCCTGCTCCTCTTTGAACCCCAGACCCTCTCCTTTTGCGGATCTTAGTGATTGTTACTCTCTGGCTGGACTGTTCTTGTCCCAGCTCCTCACACGGCTGTTTGCTCTCTTACTTTGGGTCTTTGGCCAAATGTCACATTCTCTGAGAGATGGCAAGTATATAGCAGAAGTATTTCCAATTATGGAATCCATTGTTTATTGGAAGGAAGAATATAACATTAATTATGTGGCTAGGACCTTTTATTGCTTAATCCTCAAATGCCCTATTTGTCAAGCATTCTGGGTCCACCTTGACAGAAGAAGAAACGCTGGCTTAAGTAACTTACCTAAATTTACAAGGCTAGTGAGTAGTAGAGTGGAATCTGAATACAGCCTGTCTGACAGCAAACCCAGTACCATTACTACACACCTGTATATTATAGATAGCGTCACCAATAGGGGAAAGCTTAGACTGTGGACTTACACTTAAATTCTGACAATGCCACTTAGTAATTATGTGACCTTGAGTGAGTGCCTTAGTCTTGGCGAAATTCAATTTCCACATCTCATATCTTTGTGAGGAAAAGTAAAAGAAATAAGATATACCAAGTATGTAGCACAATGCCTGGTAGTAAATACTTAAAAATAGTAGGTCTAAAATATTATTAATAGAAACCTGCTACTCAAGAAGAGAGAGATTTTTGCTTTTTTGCTTCCCTCTAATTTAAAAGAAACTTTAGTGAAAAAAACAAATAATCCAATTTAAAAATGAGCGGAAGACATGAACATTTTTTCCACAGAAGACATCCAGATGGCCAACAGACACATGAAAAGATGCTCAACATCACTCATCATCAGAGAAATGCAAATCAAAACTACAATGAGATATCACCTCACACCTGTCAGAATGGCTAAAATCCACAACACAAGAAACAACAAGCGTTGGCAAAGATGTGGAAAAACAGGAACCCTCCTGCACTGTTGGTGGGAGTGCAAACTGGTACAGCCTCTGTGGAAAACAGTATGGAGGTTCCTCAAAAAATTAAAAATAGAACTACCATGTGGTGCAGTAATTTTGCTACTAGGTATTTACCCAAAGAATATGAAAACACTAATTCGAAAAGATATATGCACCCCTATGTTTATTGGAACACTATTTAAATAGCCAAATTATGGAAGCAACCCTAGTGTCGATCCATAGATGAATGGATAAAGAAGAGGTGGTATATATTTATACAATGGAATATTAAGCAGCCATAAAAACGGATGAGATCATGCCATTTGCAACAACATGGATGGATCTACAAGGTACATGCTAAGTGAAATAAGTCAGTCAGAGAAAGATATATGATTTCATTCATATGTGGAATTAAAAAAAAACAAATTAACAAAGAAAAAAGAAACAAATAAATAGGCTTTTAACTGTAGAGAACAAACTGATGGTTACCAGAGGGGCAGGAGGGTGGGCACATGGGTGAAATAGGTGTAGGGGATTAAGAGTTCACTTCCCATGATAAGCCCTGAGTAATGAGTGTATAGAACTGTTGAATCACTATATTGTACACCTAAAACTAATATACCACTCTATGTTAATTATACTGGAATTAAAATTTAAAAAATAAAATAAAAGAAGCTTGAGTAAGAAAACATGAAAGAAATGTCCCCGGTTAATAGTCTCCCATATTTTTATCATTACTTCTTCCTGTCACAAGTATTCTCAAGCTGAAACTCACGGAAACAGGTTCCCCCATCAGTAATGGATACTTTGTAACTCACTCACAATCTGCAGGGCAGAGTCAGAATTTATCAGTGTTGAAATGATGTTCTTTTGGGACACTGGAAGCTGAAGAATGAGAAATATTCCAAGTGGGTGAAGGAAAATGTCCTGAGACCCAGCACCTTGTTTCCACATGAGATTGTCTCCCTAGTGAAATATTTCCAGAAAGCTACATTTTTTCTATCCCACCAGGAGGGTAAATAAAACACTTATCTTAGGGCTCCCCTGCTAGCAATTTCTTTTCCACCTAATGCTTAATGCTGCCATGTTAAAAGACAAATCTGTAAAAAATGTTAATACAAATATGTCATATCTTTGCTTAAAATCTCCAACGAGTCCCCATAACTTTGAGAATAAAGCCCAAACACCATTCACGGTTTGATAAGGCTCTCTACCATCTCATTTTGATCTACTTTTCAGAGCTGTATTTCTTGGCACTATTCCCCATTCCATCACTACTGCCTCAACACACCCTCTGCTTTGTAAAGAAGGTGCTGTTAGTTGCTCTTCATTCTCACACTGGGAATTAACTGCAAGAATGTAGACATGTTCATGTTCGCAAGTGCACCACGAATCCCACATCCTCTACAGTTGAGAAGAGAGTTCCTAATGTGGTCTAAGATCTCACTAGCCCAAGATTTGGATTGACCAAACCTAGGGGTAGTAAATACCTTTACAGGCAGCAAAGATGGTATAGAGAATGCCAACAAAAGCAAAGAGCTTCACAACTTGCATTTAAAGTGTCAATGTATTGATTGATTACCAAATAGCTTGTCTGTCCTCATGGAAAGTTCAGTCATTCGGTCATTTTTCAACAAGAGTCAGCAATTATATCTCAGCCTTCTTGCGTAGAAGATGTCCTAAGAGATATGTCTAAGTCCCAGATATTCATGCCTCTTTTCTTTCATTTCAGTTCAGCTAACTTTTGTTGAACACCTATGACATCTAGGCACTTTCTTAAAGACACAGACACATTGAAGTATGGAGGTGGAATAAATTAATTATAATCTGGCGATACTGACAGGATCTCATGAAGAGAGAAGAGAGCCAAGCAGAAGGAATGATATGAAGAATGGCATAGGAATTGGAGCAAAAGAGTATTCTGGGGTAGCAGCAAGTGGAAGGTCTCTGGATGGAGCAGAGTAAGCATTGAAGAATGCTATGGGGGGTAAGTCTGGAAGTTGTATTCATATTATGGAGACTCTAAATGCCAGGCTGACGAGTTTGACTTTGTTCTATGCATAGTAAGGAATTACTGAGACTTGGAACAGACAAGTGACACGATCTCCCATTACTTACAATAAAATATAGAGAAGAGTTGGTTGCATGTTTCAGATGCAGCAAGTTCTTTACTGTAGGTCTTTCTCAAAGAATATATTTCCCAATTTCTTTCTGAGCAAGTGTTATAAGCTCAAAAGAGTGTGTTCTTGAACAGATACAAGAAAAAAGGACTGTGTTGTCTGAAAGTCTACATTTTGCTCTTTTATGTTCCACTGAATTTACAAGAATGTCAACAGAAAATTTGTACCTGGTTAAGACTGGTAGTATTTAGATGGAAAATTTATAAGAACTTGAATGGAAGAAAAACTGTTTTAAAAAGTATGACTGGGCTCTAGCCAAAAAAAGTCCATTGTAGTAAATTTATCAATCAAGTTCAAAATAAGAGCTTACAATTAAGTTTAGGAAAGTCCTATTTCATGGAAATGCAGGAGCACTCTGACCTTTGAGGCTACACTGAGTTCTGGCTAAGCCACTTAGCAGCTGAGTGAGCTTGAGGAATATGCTCTCCTTTCTAAGGCTCAGTTTTCTCAGCTCTAAATGTGAGTAATAATGTTAACTACATAAGTGGATCATTGAAATTAAAAGTTTGTTATGAGCTTACCAGAGTTTTATTTGTTCGTCAGAAACTCTTAGTAAATATTTGCCATTTTTTACTGTAGTACTCTCCTCCCAGTTTTAATAAAACTTGACAATGAAAAAATAATAATCTTCTGTATTTCACTTCCTTATTCTGCTAATATAGTTTTTTTAAGTTTTATAAGGAACAGAACAGTTGGTTCTCATTATTCATGAATGTGCATACTTGCTAAAATTTATTTGTAACCCCCAAATTAATACTCACAGCACTTTTATGGTCACTCATGAACATGTGTAAAGTTGCAAAGAATTGAGTTGTCTGGTATTCCCAGCTAAGGCTGACCAAAGCAATGTTCTGTCTTCTTGTTTCAGCTCTAATTTGGTAAACAAGTTCTTTTCCTGGTCTAATTAGGCCATATATTTTGTATTTTTACATTTTACATTTAATTTTGTCTTTGTTTCTTTCTGTTTTGGTGATTTTGCTCTTGTGGAATTGTTGGCCAGAGTTCCTAAGCACAAGAAGGCTACGGTGTGCCTCAGTGGAGAGCTTGTTAGAGCTTGTCGTCTGTGTTAGGTCAGCTTCATTGAGGCTTAAGTTATGGTGCTGTAGGCTGCAAATTTGATGTTAAAGAATTAACAACATATTCTAAATAAAGTGTATTTAAACAGAAACATACATCTATACTGATGGGTTGATGAAAGTGTTGTGAGCAGAGGCGTGTGGGAACCTAACTAACCCTGTTTCCCCTAGGAGGAATGGTTCAGTACTCACTCATTCAATGTTTGCGGTCATGTCATAGAATATAACTCCTGAGAATAATGAGAATCAACTGTGTTTTTCAAATTTGTCCTTAAAACAGCGACTATAATAAGTGGTGTGTTAGTTGTTTAATCAGTAAACACAATAAGACTATGCAATTATAAAAACACTACTTAAAATTTCTGGCAACTTGTTATTTCTTGGGCATTTTATATGGCACAATTATACTTATTTCATTTGCTTACGCTTTTATAGCTCTTTGTTATAGTCTCCAAATTTTATACTATCAATTTCATGAAAAATCAATTAAAACAATATATAAAAGGCTAGTGTTTTCATTATTTTATTCCTTGGATATTTGTTCCAGGCTATTTTTGTCTTAATAACCTTCAATTAAATTTTTGTTTGTATTTAACTTCAATTGGTTGAGCTTTTTCAGTAATGGTCACAAAATCCTGATAATGGTGGTATTAATAGAAACCAAATACATCTTTTAATAGTGAGAATGTCATTCTTAGTGAACCAGCAGGAAAGGCTGTGTCTAGGTTCTTCTTGTGAAAACTGAGAACAGGAGCCCAAGGGCTATGTGCTCATAGATCAGCAGGAAAGTCTAGCTCCAATACCTTGTAATATAGATTTTCTTTCATCTCAGGCAGTTAAATACTTTCGAAAAGATCTGTAGAGAAAGATTTTTTCACAATTTGTTTTTGTTTCAACAGTGTTCCTTAAAAGAAATTCTTTATTTTAATTTACACATAGTTATTTTCTAGGCTTTATGTTCTTTTACTTGTAATTTGTTCTTGAAAAAAATTAAAGAATTTGTGGACACTATTCTCTATATAATAGCCCACTGTGTTCATAAAGACAATTGAAAATGTTAACTAATAATCTTTGCCGCCTAAACTATTGGCCTTTGGCAGTCAATTAAAAAAATTTGAAAAGGACATCATCCAAATTGATTAAGACCTTGGTATCCAAGGTATGTACACCTCAGGGACTGAGATGCAAGAAGAAAATAACAGAATTTCTATTTTTAGAACTTTATCTACAAATGTAATTATAAATTAAGCTTTATTAATATTTAATATATAGCGTGTCCCTACTATATATTGTCATGTAGGCTGTATTCCAGGCAGTTAGAGTTAGCAAACTATACCCAAGTTTCCACCTCCCAAGGATAGAGCGTGAGGTCCATATTCGGAGGCATTGACGGCGTGCCCATGGCTGTGTGTTCACTTTCAGCACATTGCAATGTCAAATTAGTATATGGGTAAGGGAATTAAGAAGTTAGATTACCTATATTTTAAAAAAATCTTATAAGACTTTCTAATGATATGAGGCAGTGATTTTGAAAATTTTGCACAACACAGAGGTTTGCTGGTTATGTTACAGGAAGATAACATGTCAAATTTAATATTCATTGTACGTAGTTTTTTTTTTTTTTTTACTAAATAAACAACCAAACCAAAAACCCCTCACTTGCAGCTTTCTGACCTTTTGTGATGACAAGTAGTTAACAGTAGTGTGTTACCTAGCAGATATTTGAAAAAATAAGCAGACTTGATTTGCCCCTGCAAGGTAAAGGTCACATTTTAATAATGGATGAGAAAGGAAATGCTTTTGAAAGAAACTCATGTTATGAAGAAAGTATTTTGGGAATATTTCTCTCAGTAATGATTTAGTTGCCATAAAGAGTGGGTTTCACCTATAAAAACTCATTATCTCTACATTTAAGGGACTTGGATTTAAAAATCTTCCAAATAAGATGTTCTGAATCCATTTGTTAAAAATAGTAAAATGCAACACTGCCCAGATAGTTTGCATGGGTGAGTGACTGACATCAGGGAAGACGGAAATTTACTAGCCAAATTTAAATGAAAAACTTTTGCATGATCGGTGAATGGGATTGAAAATGAGTACCATGATTTAGGAAGGGCAGCCCATAAGTCACTTCTTCCGTTAGGATCTCTAGCTTTGTAAAGTGTGTATTTAAGTTATGACAGCCAGTAAGACTATGTGTGAAAATAAACTGAATTCTGGGCTAGGCCTTTGAATCGCTGTCTCACAAAGGGCTAAACCAAGATTTTTTTTTTTAAATAAGATACATTAAATGAGTTGGTCTCAACAGTATTTTTAAGATGAGAGAGAACATAATGGCTCTTTAGAATCTTTAATAAATAAAAAGGTTTATTGTTTATTTTTCATCCTTTTAAATTTATATTTTTGTGTAAATTTAATAATATCAGAGCACATATGAGTGTAATTTATAAATAAAGTCCCATATAGTGGGGATGTGTGCCCAAATTTTTCTGAAAGGTTTATGTACTAAACAAGTTTAGGAATCACTAGTCTGGACTACCCATTCTAAGAGTAGAAAATGAAAATGAGTTCAGGACCTTGGATACACTTTTCAATTTTCTTTCCCTTTTATTTCAAATTTTTGTTTAAATTCTAGTTAATTAACATACAGTGCAATATTGGTTTCAGGAATAGAATTCAATGACTCATCGCTTACATACAACACCCAGTGCTCATCATCACAAGTGCCCTCCTTAATACCCATCACCCATCTAATCCATCCCCTAACCCACCTGCCTCCATCAACCCTTAGTTCTCTCTCGCCCCCTTTTTTTTAAAGATTTATTTTATTTATCTGAGAGAGAGAAAGAGAGCACAGGGAGAGGAAGAGAAAGAATCTCAAGCAGACTCCCCTGCTGAGTGGGGAGCCCAACACAGGGCTCGATCCCACGACCCTGAGATCATGACCTGTGCTGGAATCAAGAGTCAGATGCTCAACCGACTGAGCCACCTATGCATCTCTGTTCTCTATCTTTAAGAGTCATTTATGGTCTGTTTCCCTTTCTTTCTCTCTCTCTTTTCCCCCTCCCATATGTTCATCTGTTTGTTTCTTAAATTCCACATGTGAGTGAAATCACATGGTATTTGTCTTTTACTATCTGAATTATTTTGCTTAGCACAATATATTCTAGCTCTCTCCATATTGTTGCAAATGGCAAGATTTCATTCTATTTGAGGCCTGAGTAATATTCCATTATATTTATCTCCCACATCTTCTTTATCCATTCATCAGTCAATGGACCATTGGGCTCTCTCCATAGTTTGGCTATTGTTGCTAATGCTGCTATAAGCATTGGGGTGCATGTACCCCTTTGAATCTGTATTTTTGTATCCTTTGGGTAAATACCTAGTAGTGCAATTGCTGGATGAGAGGGTAGTTCTATTTTTAACTTTTTGAGGAAGCTCCATACTGTTCTCCAGAAGTGGCAATTTTCTTTTAAAAAATTCATTCCCAAAGAGGAGGTTTTAAGAAAAAAACATCATTTTGTATTTCAAAAAGAAAAGGCAATTTAACACCAGAAATTTAGGAAGGACATGTTTGCAAAAGGAAGGATAGACCCTTAAACTGAAGATAATTTACTTATGAACAACTTAATACATTGTCCTTTAAACAATTTTTTTCCCTGTGGCCTCTTTGAATAGCACCATGGAGCAGTACTGGCCTGTACACCCTAATTCTCACAATCTTCTTTTTCCCAAATGTCATATCCTTGTACTTTCTTAGGGTTTTCTTTGTTCTTTTTTAGAAATTTGTTTCTTAATGCCACATGGATTTTGACGTCTCCTGTGACAGTCATCCTCCTTCATGTCTTAGACACAGGGCTCAGGTAAGGCACCCCTGGTGCTCTCCTTAGTGAATCAGTGGCTTCACCAGTAGCCAGAGAGTGAACATTTTTGCATCTTCCATTTTAGTTTGCTTTCTGGATGCTTATGGCCCATCCTAACCCCTTCACGTTTTTGGTCTCACACAAATACACATTTGACTCCTCTTCCCTCAGTATATATTTGTCCCCATTCACCAATCACTTGTAATTATAAAGGCCGTCAGAATTCTAAGCCTACCTTTTGTGATACCAGAAATCCTTGCATCTATGGCTCCAATCTTAATGATCAAACTTCACTTGATTATTATTGAAATGTCAAGTTACAGACTTTCTGAAACAACCCCTGAAACCTCATTATTTACTTGCAATAATGGGAGAGAATATTTATGAAAATTCTGTGTACAATTTCCGGTTAATTATTTTTTCATTAGTCATCTGATGTGTATGTTAAAAGAAATAAAGACCGAACAAAACAAAACCACATTGAAATCTCCACAAAGTTCTACAGTATGCATATTATTTTCTCTCCATCACCAGTGCCATCTCAGTTACAGAAAATGAGATAAATTGGAAATAAAATCTGTTACATTATTCTAGTCTCATCACAATGTCAACGAAGAAAATACTGTGCTTTCATTTTCCGTGCGGGGCCTAAGCCTGTGCCCTTTGAAAAGTTATGTAACAGAGGTTATGAATTTATGCACATGTGCCAAGATTCTCAACACACAAGATCATTGAGTAGGAGCAGTCAGGTCACTCCTAGATGGAATTCATGTTTGGTGCATATCTTGTCCCCTAAAAATGCCTTCTTTCCATTGTTCAGGCAACAATTTCCTTCCTGCCTCTCCACATCATTGGATAGTCCACAGTCCTGTCAAGGTGCCTCCTGCAGCATTAATTTCCCAGCAGGAAATTCCTCTCTCACCTCCTGCTCCCATGTATAAGGAAGTGAATTAATCGAGACTGGCATTCACCTTTAGAAGTTGTTGGCTACCAGTATGCAGCAACGACAAACTGACTGGATCCAGGAATAGCATAGTATTTATTTAGCATAGAAAGAATTTTCCAGGAAAAAAAAAAGGACAAAATGGAGATTGAGATTACGTTTGGTTATAGAAGCATTGGCATTCTGAAGGTGTATGAAAGAAAGTTCATAAAATAGAAAAAAAAAGATGGGGGTGGGACAGAAAAGGTGAAAGTAGCTGTTGCTTCCATCTGGAATTTTCCCCCACATTATGTGTGCAGAAATCCTACCCACGCTAAAAATGTAAGTTCAGTCACCAGCCATTGTGAGCATAGGAGCTTTGTCCTATTCAACTTGGTTTTTAGACTAACGATTAGCTGTGTCCCTTGCACACAAAAGATGGTCAATAAGAGCATTTTATTTTATTTTATTTTTTTAAGATTTTATTTATTTATTTGACACACAGAGACAGCTAGAGAGGGAACACAAGCAGGGGGAGTGGGAGAGGGAGAAGCAGGCTTCCCGCCGAGCAGGGAGCCCGATGCGGGGCTCGATCCCAGGACCCTGGGGTCATGACCTGAGCCGAAGGCAGACGCTCAACGACTGAGCCACCCAGGTGCCCCAAGAAGAGCATTTTAAGTTAATGAACAAGACGTCTATACATGGGGTATTGGTCAAGTCCCAAGATTATAAATATCTAAATTTTGAATGGGATTCAATGTAGTGTGGTTCAGCATTAGGTTTGAAAGAGTAGGAGAGGGGCACCTGGCTAGCTCAGTTGGTAGAGGGTATGACTCTTTATCTCAGGGTCATGAGTTCAAGCTCCATGTTGGGCATAGAGTTTACTTAAAAAAAAAATAAAACAAAAAACAGAAAGGGAAAAGGAATTCTAATATTTGGGTAGAGAAAATAGGGAGTTGATCAGCAATGAACTGGATGGAGGTCTTTTCTCTCTTTATTTGGATTAAGCTGTTTTCATTTTATTTGGCTGTAGTACTTTATCTTGTTGTTCCTATTATTATTACCTCCCCACCTAATGAGAAGGAGAAGAGGATGGTGCATATCGGCTGAGAACTATGGTGGAATGAACATTAGCATCGGGGTGAGAAGTCAGGAGAATATCCTTTCCAGGGAGGCTATTTTTTTTAAGGTTCCTTTTTACATAATTTTGACTCAGACTTGCCATTTCTTAAATGTTGCCTGCCTTTCACCTGTATGAGATTCTGGTTGGAAATTATGCTAACCAAATGCAGCTTTCCAGTTCCCATAGCGCCCATGATAGAACAAGGCAGTCTCGTGGCTGCTGATGATACGAGATCTGATGAATTCTCTGTTCTCCATAAATTATTCAAAGGCAATTTCAACGTACCAGAAATGAATTTCCCTTTCTATGAAAAAGGCAAGTTTTGGTCATTTTCACCTTAAAATAACCTAATGGTACTGAAGCCTAAATAGACAGATACAGAATATTTCTCAAGAAATTTGTCCCTGACCTAAATTCATCCCTCTTTACCAGGCTCAAATGCAACTTGATATCTGTTAGATGAAAGAGCTGGGTGAGAATTAATATTAAACTGACCTTGAGTTCTCTCAATTTCTGATGAAAAGTTTCAAGTTGCAAATGTTCCTTCTGTGCTTTCAGAACACATTTTTCATAGCGAGAGCAGGTACTCCATTTGCAGGCTTTTTATTTTAAAATTTGTTGGGTAGTATTTTATGCAACTCATTTAATATCTTAATTCTTTGCAATATACAAACACCGCTGACCATCTCACAAACATGGCACACAACAAGAGATTTGGGGGCCATAGATCAGTTTGCCTTGTCATTGTGTTTGGCCCAAGGAAACAGGAGATGGGCAGTCTGTGCCACTATGCAATATTTAGGACAAAGATGACTCAGTTTAAATGGAAACATTATCCTAGTTCTGAGGCAAAGGGCAGATCTGCAAGCAAATACCCTCCATGTAAATGATGATGACAAATGTATCCCAAAGGGAAAAATGCAAATAGCATATGTACTTCATGAATAATTTGCCTTAATTGTCCATCCTTAAACTTGTACCCTAAGAATTTCTTGTGAAGAACAAATCACAAACTTTAATTGATGGATTCTCCTTTTGCTGGTCTAGCAGGTATTTTACTGAAACAAGGAGATAAGGCTATTCCAGGGAAAAATAATGTATTATGGAGCCATAAAATAATTTCCACCCTGACAAAGCCTCTGACATTTTGGTTAAAGCATCTGAGGAGTGTGAAGAGTGGTTGAAGAGACTTTAAGCCCGACAACCTTCTGGAACATCTCTCCCAAGGCCCCACTGTTAGAACTGCTGCCGCTGTTAAGTATTCCAGCCTGCTAGAAAAATCCGTGTAAGGAAGAAGTTACATGCCTTTTCCTCAAATTTTTGATGATAAAAAGTAAGAAAGAAATCAAGCATTAACTATATCGGGCAACCAGATAACCCTACTCTTTTTGTTGGTTTATTGGGGTTGTGTAAGTGCAAGAGTTAGTAAAACAAAACAAAACAAAACATAAACCAAACAAAAAAACTCCCCCAAACCCCAAAACCAACCCAAACCTCAGTACCTAATTACAGATGGGAGGTGGGTGGGCAAGAAGTCCAAATCTACTCTTGCTTTTTTGGCCATAGTTTTCTAAATCAAATACAAAGATACCAGTGGATTGAGGAACATACTAATTTTCTTCACCATTCCAAATGCATTTGCCATGTCCTCATTGTTGTCTACCGCAGGAGTTGAAATCACAACCTCCCTACCCACGATCTCAGTAATGGAACTTTTTCTCCTATGTGTCCCCAAGAACTGGATGAGGTGAGAGCTCAAAACTCTTGAGTTTCAGGAAGAGAACATTATTGCCCCACAAAATGACACCATTCATCAGAAAAATAATACTATACACTTAAAGAAAGCCTAAGGTCCTTTGTTTATTCAAATCCAGAAAGAAAAGGGCTCCTTTATGTATTATAGGTAAAAACCCCCACAAATTATCAAAGACCTATCTGTTTTTTATAAAGGGAACTATTAAAGAGCTCTTTAGAATTCCCTAATGTTTTGCACTTTTTTTTTTTGTCAGGCATTAATCTTTCCTTTTTCTCTCGGAGGTGTTTTAGCTTTTTCCTAGTTTGAAGAACAGTGCCTGTGCTAGCAGAAATAGAAGGCCACACTATTTGAGGAGCTGAAGCCCTGGTAAAATGTGAATTCTACAGAGCATCAGTTCTCGGCTTCAGTGTTAATGACATCCATGGTGTGTGTGTGTGTGTATTATAATCCATATTCTGATTATAATAAATCTATAGTTATTATAATCCCCATCCCATAAATTCAGATTTGAAAGACCTGACATGATGCCCAAAGGTATGGGACAAGTGCCTGGGTGATTCTACTTTGTGGTTTTCAGACTACATTTTGAAAAACAATGAGATGGAAATAAGCAGGCTATTCTAAAAGCTCTTTTAAGAGCTACTTTGAAGCACCTACCGTGTGCATTTGGTGCCCTCTGTTTGTCCCTTTATAAATCTTTCCTGCTTTCTTGTGATGCCTCCTGTCTGGCACATCCCCGCCACCCAGTGTCACACTGCTGGCCTCCATCCTCCCCCACCTCCGCACCAGGGAAGAGAGACACGCCTGCCCTGTTCCAGGATGGCCCCTCCCCCGTCCCTCACTAAACTGCAGTGCCTTCAGTATCTCTCTTTATACCACATAGTAGGTCTCAAGATGCAGTATGACGAACTACCTAACGCTTTTTAAGGATGTAATGATTGAAAACAGCTTAATATTCCCTCCTCAGACCCTTTGTATTGGTTGTTTCCTCTGCTGAAATCATTCCTCCTGATCTTTGTTTTATCTTAAAGAGTATCTTCTCAGACAGGCTTTCTTGACCATTCCTTGAAAATAGCCCCCCAACCCCATCCCTCTCCATAACCACTGTCATATCCAAATACTTGTCAGTGTCTGAAATTATCTTGTCTCTTTTCCATCTCTTCTCATAGTAAAGTGAAGCTCCACGAGAACTGTCGGCCTTGACTACTATTTTTACAGCGCTATCTCTGGCATATAAGAAGTTTTGAATAATTATTTTGCCAATAATGGGGCGGATGTGAATTTCTCCCAGGAATGTCTTTTAGAAGTGGATATGACACGATGACCTTGCCTCTAGCTCTGGGAATCCCAGGTACAGGGGTAGCCTGGGAAGTAAGCCGTTTCTGGGAACTGGCTTTCTTCTCATTTACACCCTGAACAGACACTTGGCAGGTGGGGTTTTGTTGTAGGGGAGAAGGCAGAAGAAGGTGGTGGGACAAAACCTGAAAGGTGATTTTAAATGTCCTGCTTCATTGGGACTTCTTAATACTGGATAAATAGTTCCAATAGAATATCACCCAAAGAATGTGGTCTTCTCATGGCAGAAAACTTTTCCTACAGACACTTACACCCTCCTAACCCAGAACCAGCTGCTTAGTGACATTGCATGGTCTTCCTAGGGGCAATTACCCAAAGTTGGAGGCTGATATCTAGTATTAATAGGAGTATTTCAGGTGAATATCAGCCACCTGGTACAAGTGCTGGATCTTCTCTTGTAAGTTATATAATATTTAATCCCCATTTTCCTATTTGGGAAAAGGAGGAAGCTGGCCTAAACTAATTTTCCAATCTCTTTCTGTCTTAACAAGAATTTTATGGTTCAAACCAGGATCCATGGTTGGCTCGGAAAAACCATCTGTGAGTAAACCGCACCACCTACTGGGCATCTCTTAAACTACAGATGAAGGTTCCAAGGAGGTATTGAAACTTAAGAGATGAGCTTATTGGAGATCTCACTGGAAAATTGCAGACCCCTTTTTATATTGACCACGTTCATATACTGACTCATTCCCTCCCTTCTGAATGCTACAAGCATTCCTCCATCAATGTGATATTTATTTGCTCCATTCCTGTGAACTCGAAAAACAATGTTCACAAATCTTACCTAATAGTTCTTAGCTTAGCCTCTCTTTTGTCCTGCAACTTTCTCTAGGGGTTGACACAGTTATGGTGTGGGGTAAGTGGGATGGGCAGCCAGTGAAGGCTGATATCTGGAGCAGAAGCAGATTAGCAGGGTAAGGTCCAGCGTGAAGTTGTGAACCTGAAAAATGGGTCAGGGCCTGTGGTTTCCAGGTAGTTGGCAGGCAGGCAGGCAGGCAGCCTTTTTAGCCAAGCGGACCTGAGTTTGGATCTGTACTCTCTTAGGGGCCACGTGACCACAGGCAGTTTACTTAGAATAGGGTAAAATGGGTCAAGGAGATGGCATCTAGTATTTGAAACTATGTGTAAGACCCTGTCGCTATTGGTTTACAAAAATTACTTAATTTAATCCGCATAAGAGGTAGACATCATGCCCCGTGAAATGTTGGTGGCCCATTGCTTTTATGATCCTACGCTTTTTTCTTGGATAATCTGGGCATGATTATAATTTCAACCACATGAGAACAGAAACAGATACCTGATTGCAGTGAGTTAGGAAAGAAAGTAAAAGACGCTATTAGACAACTCTTTCTAAGAGTTTGCCTTAAAAGGGGGAGAAGAGGGGAAGTTACAAGAAATATGGATTCAAGGGCATTTCCCCTCAGGATGGCAGAGACAAATATGCCTTTAGATCTAGAAAAAGTAAGATCAAAGCTGTAGGCAGACAAGGCCAGCCATAGCAAGGGAGGTCCCTCCTCCCGGGAAGAGGCTCTATCTAGCAGGAAATTACTTCATAGCAGCATTTGATTCCACTGACCACTCCTACCTTTTTGAAACACCTTCATCTCTGGCCTTTGGGAATATAAGACTTCTCTTGTCTCATTGTCTGTTCCTTTTCAACCTCTAATGCTGGATCCTCATTGCACACCAGACTTCTGACTGGCTCTGTCCTCAAACCAATGGCTTTGACCTTAACTCTCTTCTCTTGTAATTTCCATTCTTCCTAGTTTATCTCATAGCATATGGTGCCAACTTTATATGCAAATGATTAACACAACTGAATCTCTTGCCAGACTTCTCCCCAGACCTCCAACATCCTGTCTCTTCATATAGTCACCTGGACACCTACAGGCACAGAAACATTCTGGTAATAAGCAAAACCAGAAAGTGCCATCAGAAATCACCTATGTTGCTTCCTTCTGTTGCCCAATCAAACCAATTCTGTGAGCCTGGTTTTCATCTGCTTCTTGGATCAATTCTAGGGCAAATACTAAGAGTTACCCATTTCCTGATAACTCTTAGTTTACTAAAAGTCATGATAAAAAATTATTCTAAAATTGGGGGCTGTAGAGCTAGACTGACCTTCAAAGCCTACACTCCGTTCTACTTCATCTTGTCTCCATTTAGTTCCTTTCATGAAAAGAAATCGAAGATAAACAGGTCTCATTTACAAAGAGATTCAAGACACATAACAAAAATAATTAATCTTATTTCATGCTCCAAATTTTACTCTTGGTTCAAAATGAAGTCTCCCACACTATTGTGTGTTATTCAGTCCCTTGGGCTTCTCCTCCAACATAGCAAAGTAAATACACTGTGACAATCAGAACTCCTGGAATGGAGACAAGTATTTAAAGCATAACATTGTAAAGCCCAGTCTCCACTGCGCCCCATACCCACCCACATTTGTGTTCTTGCATACATAGATTCATAGGACAGACAAAAGCTAGCTTGTTCTGCTACAATATACAGAGAATGCCTTCTTTTGTTTTTAACCTGGTTGAACATTCAGTCTTATCCTTCACAAAATTCTATTTCTCTTCTGGTACCTATGGGTTAGATACACCCGACTTTTGGGATAGATGGCTTATAAGGTAAATATATCCATCAGTTATCTGTATCTTCCACTTTTTTCTCTCTGTTTGGTTCTACCCTCAGCAGCATTCACACTTTGGTATTTTATACCAGAAAAAGGACAACAAAACAAGTTTTCCCTCATACTTCCCTTTGGGCTGTCATCAGAACTGTTGTTTTAGTAATGGCAGACTAATTAATTAATACAAGCTCTATTGCTGAGAAAAATAGAAAAAGTTGAAATGTATATATAAATTCCTCTTCAAATACTTCAGAAAGCTTGTAAAACAATGAAGTATAATGGGGCTAAAATCCAGCAAGGGATGAGCCCAACACTGGGGCCACTTCATCTGGAAAGGGCTGAGAAGCTAAAGAGAGCTTTCAAGGACTTAATGGAGGTTAGACCCGTCAAGGAGGTGGTCCTGGTAGATCAGGCTCTGGCTTAGAACCCCAAGGAATGACCCTGGGAGTTAGCGTGAATGGCAAAAAGGCCAACCCTCACAAGGACTAAAAGCCGCCTTACAATTATTTTTGTGCTGATTAGATTAAGACGATCTGGGACTAGTGCCTTTATCATTCTAACAGAAACAAAACTGCAGAAATGGCAGATGACAGAAACAGACCTACCGGGGATCCTGATGAAGGATGAAATTTAGCATGACTATGATTACTATGTTCAAGGATAAAAGACAAGTTTAAGCATTCCAGCTTATTCAGGAAATTATAAAAACAAATCAAATGGAAACTGGGACTGAAAATACCGTTATTAAAATTAAGAACTTTTGGGGGGTTGATTTGCTATTAAACTAGACAGTTGGAAGTATATCAGAAGAATATATGCAGAATAAAGCACAAAGAGACAAGGAGAGTGTTCTTTTGGCTTTCTAAGGAGAAGTTAAGGAAAATGTTGCCAGGTTAAATGCTTGAAGATGCGGGGACAGATGAATGCCAATAGAACAAGGTACATATGTAGGTAAATATAAAAGAATGTTGATTGTATAAAAGAATGTTAATAACATCTTAGAGGATTTGCAATCTGTATAGAATTAAAATACATGGTAACACAAACATACTACTTAGGGCATGGCTAAATTACATGCTGTGATACCCATAAAAGAGTATAAGTACAAATTTATATTCAATGCAAATAAGTTTAAACACACGTTGTAATATTTTTGATAATCACGGGAAGAATAGTAAAAGACTTAATAACTACCAGGTTAAGTGGAATTGTAAAACTATTTAATTAATTGAAAGGAGTCAAGAAAGGTAAGGAAAAGAAATAGAATAGAGAGACAAATGGAAAGTAAAAATAATGATAGTAGATGTAAACCCAATTATATAAGTAATTAAATTAACTATAAATGGACTACATACTCTTCAGTTATCATACTACTTCTCTAGTCTCTTTCAGAGGCAAGCTTTTCAAAAAACTGGTCTGCAAATGCTGTTTCTACTTTTCCAATTTGCACTAATGAATTGTTTCACTCTGTATGAGCCAGATTTCTCTTACCAAAATTTCCAAGGACTTGCATCATGCCAAACTCAATGGATACTTCCCAATACTCATCATAGCAAGGCCTTGCAGCGACACTGGGAGACACTGGTAACCTTCCTTTTTGAAACTTTTTCAAAAATCTTGGTTCCCCGACACACGTTTGGTTTGTATCTCTCTGGCCACCCCTCTCAACCACCCTTCCGTTTTCCTTCTACTCTGTCCACCCTTGGGGTTAGGTTGAGGGCTCTCTTTTCATCTCACTTTATATTCTCTCCTTGAACAATCTCATCAATTTCTGTGGCTTTAAATACCACATATATGCTGTACTATAACATATGTAGTATATACAACACTATACGTTCTCTCTATAGGCATCATAGTTGTTCAAACTGAACTACTGATCTCACCCTACCCTGTATCCCTGTCACCTATTTCTCTTCAGTAAGTGATACCTTATCCAACCAATTACTTTGGCTGAAACTTCAGAGTCATCCTTGAATGTCCCTTATATCCACGTTCTCTGCCATGTTTAATTCATTGCCAATTCCTTTTGATTTTAGCTTTTTAAATATATCTCGAGATCTGTCTGCTCAGCTTTATTATTCCTACCCTGGTCAAGACTACTATGTCTTCTTGCTTAGACGATGGCCCTAGCTAACGGACTGGTATTTCTATTCGACCCTTGCCCTTTTCCAAATTATTCTCCACACAACAGAATTATCTTTTGAAAATTCCTTTGCCTAAGATATTTTGGTGGCTCTCTGTTGTAGTTAGGAGAACATCCCAATATCCCTGTGACCGACTCCGGGCCCCACAACACCAGCCTCCTCCTACCTAACTCTTTAACCTGACCTGCTGCCTTCCCCACCGTACTCCTGGCACTCTGGTTTAGCCACACTGGGCTTTCTCTGAGATCTTCAAACTTACTAAGCTTTTTTTCTCCCAGCTCGTGGACGTCTTAGATGTTTCTTCTGTCTGGAGAATGCTCATCCCAACTTCCTGTCTGGCTAACTTTTCTTCAATGCTCAGGCCTCTGCTAAAATGTCATGTCCTCAAGAAGGAATTCATTACATAGTCTCCATTTTCTTAATTTATACTAGACCCTTCATTTTACTTTTGTGCCAGTTGTGAACTTACTGATTCTCAGCTCCTGCTTTACTTCTCCACATACGCACCACAATAATGGATGGAACGCCTTCCCATAGTTCTTGTTCACAGTAAACGTGGTGCTCAGCTTTTTCAGTAGAGGGCGCCGGAGGCACATTGCAGGAGGAAGCATGCTCCTGGTCTTTCCAGGGGCTCAGGCTGGGTCTGCAGTGTGGGTATGTGGACACCTGGGGGTGTTCTGTCCCAACGTGTTGTCCCTGGAGTCCTTGCGGCCCCAGTGTGGCCTAGTGATCACCTTCCTGTAACCCTCTCCATGTGGACATCCTTCCCATGCTCCAAGTCTCCTGTCCACCCTGGTGTCCCGATTCCCTGTGTTCACTTCTCCTCCCCCCCTAGATTTGTCTCTTGCAGCCCTCCCCATCTCACCACCCTCCAGACATAGTCTTCCCCACAAGGACACCTTGTGCTCCAGGCCTCCTGCCACACGGGCATCCCCACTCCTGTCACGTACCCGTGCACAGGCTATCAGCTTCTGCTCATCTGCCCCATCTGTGATCCAAAGGGTTGCTTCCTGTCTGCCCTGTGACCGCTCACTCAGTCTGGCCCAGCAAACCAGTGAGCGGCCCTGCCCTGCGGCCCGTGGGTTCAACGACATTTCCCCGGGAGATCAGAATCCCCAGCCTTGGAGAGGGTCCTACTTCTAAGCTTGTCCTTGCTTGACTACTCCCCCTTGGTACCATATAATTTGTTTGTTTGTTTGTTTGTTTATAGCCTATAGTTATTCTTTTATCATAGTTTCATAATTCTTTATATTAAACTTCACTTGTTTAAATCACTGTGTTATTGTATCTTTGGTTGGATCCGGACTGCTACTGTTCTCCTCCCTCACCCTGTCATTTTACTTACGGTATTACTCACAATTGTAAATTTATTTGTGAATATATTCCTTAATATCAGTCTTTTCTATGTAACCATAAGCACAAACAGGGCAGGTACCGTGTATTTCTTGTATGTGTTTCCAGAGTTTAGCATAATGCCTGGCTCATAAAAGCACTTGATAAATATTTATTGCTTGAGTGACTACTGTATAGCTGAGTTCATTTTCTGCTAATTTATTCTGTTCTTATGATGCCCCTTTAACTCTTCTCTGTCATTGCTATCTATTCTAAAGATCAGACATCATAGGGATGCCTGGGTGGCTCAGTCATTAAGCGTCTGCCTTCGGCTCAGGTCATGATCCCAGGGTCCTGGGATCGAGCCCCGCGTCGAGCCCCGCATCAGGCTCCCTGCTCTGCAGGAAGCCTGCTTCTCCCTCTCCCACTCCCCCTGCTTGTGTTCCCTCTCTCACTGTGTCTCTCTCTGTCAAATAAATAAAATCTTTAAAAAAAGACATATATTCTGGAATTTGCAGCTCCACAAGGGGTCAGATTTTGATCCTTTATAAACAAAATAAAGTCTTATTTTTGTATTCTACCACCTCCATGTTAAAACCTAACTTGTGGCAATGATGGTCTTTGTCCAAACTTATATAAGATCCACATTTCCTTCTCAAAGAGGACTAGAAGCAGTTAAAAAAATTTTAATTTTAACCATGACACCGCCACACTTCTAATTTTCCACATAAATTCTAGCCCAGGATTCATACCCTCAAATCCTTACAGGGCCTACTGGGTAATTTAAATGACTGGGCTCAGTGCAAGGAAATGAGGAGAGTCAGGATTATGGCAAATTGGACAGCACATGCTTCACCTGAATGCATTTAATTAAAAAATTTATAAAAACATCGTGCAAGCCAAACATAACATCTGCAGGCAACACCTGTCCCGAGACTGCCACCTAGCAAATCCATACCTGAAGCCCTGGATCCAGGAACCATTCTGGGTTTTAAGAACCAGGAACCTTAAAATATGGGGTGCTTGACATAGGCTGCTTTATGTTATTTGTTTTGCTGAGGCAGGCCATCACAGAAAAGCTAGCATTGCCTTGTCACTGTTTCACAAGAAGAAACAAAAATTATCACCGAAAAGGTAGAAAGGACACATTCTCAGGATAAAGAACTCTCTATCCCATAAAAGAAAAACTGGTAAGCTTGCATTACTATTTTGATTTTTGCCTTCTGACTCTAGACGGGGACACACTTTGCCATGGGACTCGCCCAGGTTACAAATCAATTCCATGAGAATTTCCCTGAAAAAGCATAAAAAAGAACACAGAGTTTCCAAGGCCCCCTGAGGGGGTACGGGAGAAGGAGACGGGTTTTTGCATATATTTTGGAAAACTCTTCAGGGGATTCTGAGGCAATACCCAGGTTGGAAACTTCTGGTCTGTTTCATTTTAATAGTCAGAATAGAGAGAACAAGGCTGGACCATCATTTCTCATCCTGATTACAGAGAATCCTATTTTCCTGCACTGGAGGGAGACAAAGTTTTTTCCAAGTGGCAATGGCTCACATTCCCACAAAAGGCAGACACCCTTCGTGTATGTCACAAGTAAGTGACTCAACAGTCTAGGAAAAGGGATTCTTCGCAATGATTCAATATGCAAAATTATTCATCATTTTAAAAAAAGGTATTGATTTCCTTATTGATATATTCCTTTTCTTGATCCAGAAAGGAATTAGGGTTTTAAATATATATATGTACAAAATACAAAAAGGAAAAAAAAAAAAAGAAGCAGTTTGACATTAAGAAACTAAGGCAACGTAAAATAAAGTAAGATTGTGTCGTATATAAGGGAAACAAACCAAACTCCTGTTCTTTGCATTTATTAGAGGTAGGTCGCAGCTATGGTTCAGAGTGAAGCCAACAGGGCAGAAGACAATAGGAAGGAGTGAGCCCTCTCTTGAACCGGACAGCTCACATGCTCCTAGAGGAGGGAGTCACTGTTCAGCTCCCACCAACTGTTGCTTGGGAATTTTTCAAGAGAAGTCGGAAATCAGGATTTCTGTGGGAAATCTCTGACATTTATGATGTTTGCATCTGATTAAACAAACTAAACACCCTAGTGCTAAGAAAACACTTCTGTGGACGGGACGTGGCCCTCAGGTTGGTAGTGTGAAGTGTACACTAGAATCACTGGAGGAGCCATCCCCAGATCCACAGGCCCAGGTCCCATCCCACGCTTGCTGAATGAGAAACATCTGGGAGGAGGATCGGATCTGCACTTTCCCCCAAATATTCCACCCTTCACCTATAGTTAAAAATTGTTGCTTTGATGAAATCTGAGAAATGAAACAAGGTATTTCAGGCGGCTTCTCGGAGGCTTCAGAAGCCTTGCGAACATCAATCCCTGTAACCTAGGGAACAGTGCTCAGGTGCTGCGGTCCAGCGAGATGTTAGCCGCACTTTGCCTTAGCCCACTTTGATTTCTCCAGGGTACTAGGTATGCAGTTTGGTTCTTACTTTCTTGGCTTTGATAAGGAAATTTTCACAGAGGATCTGAAAATAGGAATAAACGAGATAGAAACTTATGCCAGCCTTGATTTATGCAGCAGCAGAGAAAATAAATTACAATTCTCTCTACCTCTGAAGAAGGAAAAGTACTTTAAAAGTCACGGGAGAGAACACTGTTTCCAGAATCCTACAACATGGTACCTTACGAGACCATACTTTGGTAATGGACAGACGGCACTTCCCAGAGTTTCTTGTTCTTACCCCCAGTTTACCTTCTTATGTCTGAAATAGAGGAGGCAGCCGTCATGCTTCAGCACAAACCACCTCTTCCTCCAACCCTTCACAAAACCCGAGTGAGTTCTCTTATGTAGGTAGCCGCGGCAGGTGGGCCAAGGGGTGTTGGGACAGCGACTGATGTCAGATCCCACCACCAGAGTCAAGATGTCTGGACCTAG
This sequence comes from Zalophus californianus, assembly GCF_009762305.2. Classification (NCBI taxonomy): domain Eukaryota; kingdom Metazoa; phylum Chordata; class Mammalia; order Carnivora; family Otariidae; genus Zalophus; species Zalophus californianus. Next base: position 80,215,911 of record NC_045599.1, read on the forward strand.
AGAAATGAATTTGGGATAGTTCAGTGCCTGAAAAAAAAATCTTACGATCCACTTGGAAAGATTGTTGCTTTTCAGAAGGAATGGAGGAAAAGGGGGTTATCGTTCGCATACACGGAATAAATGCAATAGAATCCTACAGTTGGAATGAACGGGAGAGCTCCTTAGGGATTCAGTCCCTCATGTCGATGAGGGAAATGAAACCTGGGGAGGTAAAGTAATTTTTTTGAGGACCCATAGCTCAGAAGGGGTTGAGTCAGACATGGGACCCAGGATTCCTGGCTCTTTGTGCTGAAACTTTGTATTCTACCATGTGGTCTTCTCAGCTTGCATCCTGGATGACTCAAGTCTGTTCATTCTCACTGTCTATAATAATGTCAAGCTAAATCTTCAACATATTTTGATTTACATCTGAGGAAGGAGGATCGGTGATGTTTGGCTTTCCTCTCTCGCTTTTATTCAAGATAATTGGCTTCTGTGCCCTGGGTTAGCTAACGGGAGGAACTAAACCATGCTAATATAGCTGTTGCCCATATTATTTCTGATCAAAATCAATGATAATGAACCTGGAAATAGACAGAAATTCTAGGAAAGCTGAGGCACAAATATTTTTATCCTTTTTTCTTTCCTATCCAACTTAGTGCTGTGGGTTTGACCCCGAGCTTCCAGGTACATGTCCTCTTTCTCAGAGTGACTTCCTTGGGGCCTGGACTTCAGAGGTGCCCCCTTTCCTATAGGATCAGTACGGTGCACAGCTTGGGGGAAACTGTCCCTGTCCCTAATAATATGAGGTCACCGTTTACCAATTGTGCTTTGATGCTACCAGCATGCAAACAGACTTTCATCATACACCTACCTCTTGATGCCTCAAGAAAATTCTCTGAATGTCACTCAGACAGACAGCACCCCTGACATGCTTTGAAGACTGCAAATGGGGTATGACTTCATTTACAATTCCTCTGAGAGGGAGGCCACATCCCTGAAGGGGGACATTTGGCCTTAGCAGCGCTGACTTCATCATGATGTCTGACATTGAGATTACCTATCTGTTTAGAGCTGTCTATGGAAATGGGGGTCAGTGAGGAGACTTCTCTTATATAAATGACAAGCTCCAACCCAGGGGATCATTTCTGGCTGAGCCACATGGCCCTGAAAATAAAGATTTGTCCCAGAAAGGCTGACACAGTCTTAACTTTAGCAGCACACAAAGCACCTTGGTAATTAAATAACTCCGTGTGTCAAGATAATTCTTCATTGCCATGTAAATACATTTTAATTTATTGAACTGCCCTTAAGCTCCTGTCAAAAACACATCCAGAAAAATTAGAAGAAATGCTCCAGATTGACCGGCAACCCACAAATGTCTTTGTCTTTGGACTTTAGTCCCCAAAGAACTGCACTCTGGACTAATATGCATAGTTGACACATCTGCCAATTTATTTATGTACTGCTGCAGTGGGCTGCCCCTTGAGGTCATTTTCCTCTTGCTTACACAGACTGCATATGGGTTTCTCTGATACTGATCAGGCTAAGCTTGAGTTTCACCTGGCCATAAACCTAACTTGGTCCACCAAAAAATTCTCTCTGGGACAGGGATACAGATGGTCCTGCTGCAGCATGGTGTCATCATATTAAAGCAAAGTTTTTCACATTCAGAGTTAGGACATGATCCCGATATGCAGGGAGTTGCTGAGTTCCAAACAGCTGCTGATGTTGTGATGGTGGTTTTACACTCTTTGCAGGTCCTATCAGGGGCCAAGAGGACGTGGGTCTGATAGAGAGACTTTAGATGTTGTACCTTATCTATAAATTAGATTATTTATATAGTCATTATAGTGTGTGTGTATGTGTGTGTTAAAAGAACTAATTATAAAGTGTACACAGTTAAACCCTCCTGGTTTTGTTATTATTCATCTATTAATTTCCTGGGAGCTAGAAATATGGCAATGTCCTAGTACAGTGCTCCTCAAACTAAATGTAGATGAAAATCACCTCGTGCATTTGTTAAATTGCTCTCTTCATTCAGTAGGTCTGGGATGAGTCCTGAGATCCCCTGTTTGTAGCAAGTTCTTGCTTGATGTCGGACCACAGCTTCAGGGGCAAGTAGCCGGGCATCCCTCAGTCGCCAAGAGGCTCTGCGCATGAGCACAGTCTTTGTCACCAACCGCTAAGCTTTTTCCTTCCCTTGACTACGATTTAGCTTCCCGTGTATGCTTTCCTTTTCAACCGCAATATTTTGCAACAGCAAAATTATTAGCTTTTCCCCTACTTGAATCTTTCTCTAAGTATCTCCCCACCTTGGAGAAAGGAAACACATAGCCATCGCCTTCCTCTCCTGGACAGCCCAGAAATCTCGCTCGCTCCTCGGGACACGGGAAGACAAACGGCCTGAAGCGAGAGCCAAGAGAACTATTTGTTTCGTGAGATGAACGAGGTTGAAAATCCATGTCTTCCGCAAATACAGTTCTTTGGTGCTGACGTCCTTTAAAAGACCAGCTCTCCAGCAAACTCCTTCCCCAGCACGTTGGCCTAGAGTTTTGGAAGTAAGGAGTTGTGGGTGAGGTTATTTACAGCTAGCTACAGGAGAGAGAAAAATGATTTCTTTTTCTAATTCACACTTTCTCCTTGGATCACTGTCTTCTTATTATGCCACCAATCTTACACCGTGTCAGAGTCGCACCTCTGCTGTTAGACAAACGCCACCACCCTCACAGGCGCGGAAGAGAAATGTGCAAGACGTGTGCCTTCCCCGGGGCTGCGCGCTTGGGCTGGCACTCGGTTCAGCTGCCCAGGGCCCAGACTTCTGTACTTGTTTTCAGTAAAGCTGCTCTTGGCGAAACAAAGGAGGCCAACGGGCCCAAAGGACTTCTGGGTTGATTAAACGTCATTGTTTTCCTTTCCTCTTTCTTTTCCGCGTGTTTCCTTGATGATTAAATCTTCTATTTTAGCCTGCGAGTAACTAGCCCTACAAGAGCCCAAACCAGAAGGATGAGGGACTTAATGAAATCAAGATTCACATGGAGCTATTGTTATTCCCATTGTGATCCCCAGTACTTGGTTAAATCTGTTTTAGTTTTCTCCTCGGCAAAATGGAGGTAATTTGTACAGGGGTGTGGAATTAGTATTTTTTGAAGAGGGTTATCATTTGATTAATTTTTATTATATTATTCTATGTTCTACAATTTAATATATAAATATATTATTTGATATTATTGAATAGGACTATTATTTCATATGAATTCTTGAAAACTTGATCTTGCAACATATGGTAGATCCCCTTTCTAATGTTTAGAAAGCTAGATTTCAGATTTAGTGTTTTAAGGAAAATGATTTGATGTTTAGATATCTAAATCAGCAAAGTAGCAATCTGTAACATAATAAGATTTTACCAAAGTTTAAAATACGTAGGAATGAAACTGTACAGAAATATATAGCAGTAAAAATAGATACCAGGCTTTTAAGAAGTTTATGCAAACAGGTACAAGACGCAAGTAGAAACATTTAGATTTTTAAAAACAACCTCGTGTTTACTTGTTACTCTTGCTGGATACTGACCTCTCTATATTATATGAATTTAACAAAAGGCTCTATTTGTTGTTTCATGATTATTGCTTTCTTCAACAACTTGGTGACTTTTTTCTCTTAAAGAGAAGCCCCAAGAGCATGTTTCAAATTCTACACATTCCAGAAATACTCTAACCAATTTACAGGCTTGCTAAAATTGAATGTGTAAAGCACTACATAAAAATTAAATTATTTCCATTATTTCTTTCCCTTTCTCTTCCTTTTTTTTTTTTTTTTTTTTTTTGGTTTTGTGGTAATGGATATTCCTCTCCCAGCCCCCACTGCCTCTCAGCAATCCTGTTTTGTTTTTTGTTTTTGCTTTCCTTCACCATTCCTGCCTATAAATTGTAGAAGTGCATGGAGCTAAAACTGTGCGTGGGTGGGTGCCATTTAGGAAGACTTCGTTTGTTGCTCATGAACTTGGGTGCAGACTGCTGAGCCCATCATAACACTCAGGTTGTTGCACAGAGTTGTCTTTGGAGTGCAGACCCCCTTTGTTTTGTTTCACTTTACTTTCTGCCTCCATTCCTAATTCTACTCACACATTCTGCTCCCTACAATAGGCACTCACAGAACATGTTTGATATAGGACTGTGGATACACTCTTTTGTGTATGTCTTTTTGGTTCACATAAATGGTATTATGCTAAGATCTCATTCTATTTCTGTCCTCTTTTTTTTTTCTCACTCTAAACCATGTTTTTTAGGATCTACCTATGTTGCATATGTACGTAAATGTACATCTTGTATATTGTTTCAAAGTGAGGCATAGAAGTGCAGAGTATGCATCTATTGTTGGTTTATTTATCCATTGTCCCCGTGATGGTTACTCAGACCGCCTCTAACTATTCTCTATCACACAGAACACTGCAATGAATGTCCTCGTGTATGTCCTCTCAGCAGTTTCTTTGGGCTTGTATCCACAGAAGAGCAATTGCTAGGACAAAGGATTTATAGGTGCTTCACTAGATGTTGCCAGACTGCTCTCTGAGATGCCAGTAGCACAGCAAGGGTACGTGAGGATTTTCCTTTCCTCAGAGCCTTACCAAAGCTGACTCTAATCTGATTTCTATTCCTGCCCCCCCCCCCCCAATCTGGTGGATCTAAAGTGTCATCTTGTTGTTCATTGTATTTCTCTGATCACTAACAAAGTTATTTTCCTAGTTTCCTTTATTGACATTATGCTTTTAACTTAAAAATTGAGGTCTTTAATACATCTGAGGTCCACCTTTGTATATGGCATAAAATATAAAGCATAACGTAAGAATATATGAATCCATCCAGTTTATGGTTCTCTATAAAAATGATATAGTAAAAATTTTGTCCTCACTGTGCTGCTACTTGCATCATACATCAAGTTTTAATAAATATTTGAGTGTGTTTCTGAGCTTTCTAATCCATTCCATTCCACTGGTCTATTTCTGTGAGTGCCACCCTTTTTATTAGTTATTATTACGGTTTTGCAATATACCTTAATATCTGGTATGAAAAGTTCCTTTGTCACTGCTAGCCCTATTCATAAATGATCTAGTTATTTGTAGACGTTTATCCTTCTACATATATCTGAGGATAAGTTTGACAAGCCACTCAAACATTTTTAATGAAATTTTATTGAAAATTTATTGAGTATTTGGATTAATTTTGGGGGAATTAAGATCTTTACAAAGTTTTTTTTCCACCCATAAAGATACTATATATCTCTAGTTATTTAAGTCTTCTTTTATGTACTTTGGTTGAGCTGTAAATATTTTTTCATGAAGCTCTTGTGTGTTCTTGGTTTGATTAATTCTTTCCTACCTGGTAGTTTTGCTGCTATTATTAATCATATATTAGTTTCCTTTTATTTTCCTTTTGGTTATTACTGCTGTAGAAGAACACTACTGATTTTTATAAGGAGACCTTGGTTTGATCAATCTTTCTCTAATTAGTTCTAAGCATTGGTGTACTGATTTTGTTATAATCATATAATCTGCAAATAATAACAGCTTTATCGCTTTCCTTCCAAGACCATTTACCTTTATTTCTCTTTCTTGTGTTATTGAATAAGTCAGGACCTTAGATATCACAGTGAACAGAAGTTGTTAAAACTGGCATTATTCTTCTCAATCTCAAAAGAAATATGTTTGAAGTTTCTCTATTAAATATTTTGTTGTGTATTACTTTTACATACTTTTTTCTTTTCATGGTTAGGTTTTTGGTAGACAACCTTTATCAAGTTATGAAAAGAAACTTCTATTCCTACTATTTAGGGAATTTAAAATATATAAACTTGTATGAATTTTATTACATGATTTTTTGTTGTACTGAGATAGTCATGCAATTTTTTCTTTGGTCCATTCATGTGATGAACTGTACTAAAATATTTTCTTAGTCGTTCTTATTTAGGGATAAACCCTACTTTATTATGATGTATTATATGTAATTTTAATAAACAGTTTGATTCAGGTATCTACTATTTTTTTTAGGTTTTGCGCTTCTATACACTCATAAGTAAAATGACATATTCTTTTACTTTTCTTTTTTTTTAAACACAAGAGACTCTTTTTTTTTTTAAGATTTTAGTTATTTATCTGACAGAGAGAGACACAACGAGAGAGGGAACACAAGCAGGGGGAGTGGGAGAGGGAGAAGCTGGCTTCCCGCAGAGCAGGGAGCCCGATGTGGGGCTCAATCCCAGACTATATCTATCTTGTTCTGGAATCAAGATTATAGTAGCCTCATAAAATGAGGTGAGAAGCATTCACTCTTTCCTATTTTCTGGAAAAACTGTGGAATAGGGATTATTTGTTCTTTAGAAGTTGGAATGTTTTCATCTGTGAAAGTGGTATCTTGCGCTTTTGAATGGAGGATGAAGTAGGGGTGGAAATGGGAGAAAAGTGAGGTGGTCTCTTTGTTTACTCTATAAATACCTTTATTGTGGTCTATATAAAATTTCTATTTATTCTTGCACTAATTTTGGCACTTTAAATACTTTTGGAAAATGTTCTCATTTATCTAGTTTTCACATTTATTGTTATATAGTTATTCAAAGTAGTATTTTATTATTGAAAAACTGCTTTTTCTTTTTTCTATCCTCTATTTTATTTATTTGCATCTTTTTAACTTTTATTATTTCTCAATTAAAAGCTGTGTTACAGGGCACCTGGGTGGCTCAGTCATTTAAGCGTCTGCCTTCGGCTCAGGTCATGATCCCAGGGTCCTGGGATTGAGTCAGGATCCCTGCTCAGTGGGGAGCCTGCTTTTCCCTCTCCCTCTGCCTCTCCCCCCCCCCCCACCCCGGCTTGTGATCTGTCTCTCACTCACTCCCTCTCTCTCAAATAAATAAATAAAATCTTTAAAAAAAAAAAGCTGTGTTACAATCAATTAGTCTTAGAGATTAAGCCTGAGGAAGAAGTAATCAACTCCCTAATCCAGCTGGGTTCAAGAGCCACCTAGATATTTCCCCCTGACTACGCAGAACAGGTGCTGCCATTTGTCTGGCTTTCAGTGGGGTGGTTTGGTCTTGGCTGCCCAGCGCCAAACTGGGGAGAAAAGCACTAAGAAGCTGTCCCTCAGCCATTCCCTGCATGAGGTATTGGGCTGTCTTCTGTTACCAGCCACACCTCCCCTCTCCCCAAACATACACAGGTAGGAAATGAACTTGTTTCCCTAAAAGTCTCTTCCGGTCCTTACCGTAGTGTCTCAGATCTACAGTTCACCTTTCTGCTTCTGAGGCATCTCCACTGTTGTGTTTGAGAAGGTTTGGCAAAGATACAGGGAGGTTCCCTGAGGGTCAGGGTATTGGGGTAGGGAGGCCCTGCTGGCAAGCAAGGAGTGGTAGAAACCGGATTATAACAGTAGATAAAGCCATCCTACACATAACCGCCAGGAATAACACTAGCTAGAGTCTTGAGTTTAGCTCTTCTCCAGTATCAATATTAGTTCGTCATCTCTTGGAAATCAAAAAATCCTCTAAGTTTTAGAGATGTTTTCTGCTTTCCATTAACTGATAGAGTGAAGCTGAATGGTTCAATATTACCAAGAACAGTAAGCTTCTTGGGGAAAAATAAAAGACCTAGGAGTGGAAATATTACCAAATTCAGGTTTTATTTAACTAAAAAAAATTGGAAAAATAAGTATTTGTGAGAAAGAACCTAGGAAAAGCCAAATCCAAAAGTAAGGGGTAAAATCCCCTTACTATAGGGGATACCACCAATTCATTAGTATAATCGTTACCATATTATCTCGATTTCTTATCTCTGCTGCACATAGGATAAATATTTGTGTAGGACTTACAAGGAGTTGCTGCAAGTGCTCACTGATAGTGTCCTTGGATTTCTGATGCACGCAGTACATGACAAGTCCTACAGAGCAAATGCTCAGCTAAATCCTACATTGAAAATGGCCAGAATATCTTAACAGGATACAAGATTTGTTAGTGATTTTCTTGTCCTGGTCTCCACTAAATAAGTCTCTCTCTGTGGCTAACCCTCAAGCATGATGGCATCACGAGAAAGGACAAGCAATACTTATTGTTCAGCAAGTTATACTTAGGGGACCTGTAGCCTCTACCTCGTGTGCCCGTTTTTGCGCACATTTTTATACCTCCCTGCCTGAGCGTACATTTCAGGAGCATGGAGGGCTGTATGTAGCCCTTGGGGCCGGGAATAGGACACCTCACCAAATAGTCCCTGGATGGAAACCAGCATTTACCGGTTGTATATTTTTAGGTCTGTGGGGAGATAAGAATTTGTAACATGGTGTCAAAGAAAGTAACTTGTTTTGCAGAGAGGAAGATGGTATTAACCTTTCCAGAGAAAGTGAAGGGAGGCAGGGTAGGCAGGGACATGTGTTATTATTGTTCTCTTGGTAGTTCCTTCTGGGTCAGAATTGCTTTAAAGGCAGGTCTTAAGTGGCCCTAGGAGAATCTGTAGAAACTTTAGACTTGTGATTTCTTTCCTTCTCCTGCTCTCTTTTTAAGATTAAAACCCTGAGGCTCTTGACTCTAAAAACTGATGGAAAGAAAGACACGAAAAGCAGAAAGAAAGACAAGAAAAGCAAAAAGAAAGGAGGGAGCAAAGAGGCAAGGGAGGGAGAGAGGACAGGAGGAAGGAAGAGAAACCGTAAATAATTTCTCATAATGAGAATATTATTACAATGACATTTTTTCATGGCAAGGGGTTTAAGGACACATTTTTGGAATAAATAGGGCACATTTTGTGGCCATTTTCTGGTTTTACTTTTGTAGCTGGCTGTCGATCCAGAAGGAACGTGGGGGCAGAAACATTTAATTCCTATGAAATATCATGCTGATGACAAGGTATTAAATGGAGCTTCGGGGGAGAAGGGCCTTTGCACCCACTGTGCTATTGCGCCCTCCCCATGTTCAAATTCCCTGGTGTACCGTAGCTCTCTGCGTCTTCAGGTTAACTCTGAACTCTGTGGCCAGCCCACCTACCTTTCCTTGCAAGGTGCACAGCTTCTGCGTGCTCCACGCTGGTGACCTCTGTGCCGTTGACAGCCAGCACCACATCTCCAATCTGGAGCCCAGCTTCCTCCGCGGCGCTGTCTGTTAAGTGGACAGACAACAAGGGTCTCATTGAGGAGGGGTCCCAAATTGAGTGCCCTGCTGTTTGTCCTCTTTTTAAAAGGCTCTTTCTCGAAAGGGCCTTTCTTTCCAACTTTAGACAATTGCCTCTGTCATTAATAAGAAGGAAAATGCTATCCTCGCAACCTCCCTTTCATTTCCTGGACGCAGTTTCTTTGCACATTCAGCCAGGCTTCTGCACGGCCTCTTTGCAATATAATAGCCAGGCTGCTCAGAAACTCAATCTATTCATCCACCAGAAGGTTGAACTGCTAGTTCTCATTCCTTCATTGCTGCTAGGTCTCTTTGTAACCCTGAGAAAAATCACTTAACCTCAATATCTTCATCCATAAAAAGGGGGGTGGGGGCAGTGCTTCTCTGCAGGATTGTTGAAGGAACAAGTAATTGAAATACTTACGAAGTTGTGGCAAAAACAGATCTTGGAGTAGTCGGAAAAAAAAATAAAGAGCCGCTTTTACTTTGATTGTAGAGGCTCCTTTCTGAGCCATCTCGGAAAGGAAACCAAATATAGACTAAGCCTTAGGATTTAGGCTTTGGAAGGTGGGGAGGACCTCTCCAGGGGCTATTTATTTTATCTCCTGGTTTTCTAGCATCTGCATTTACTGTAACATACCTAATATTTCTAAGGGTAAGAAAGGGTGTAATAAACCATTTCAAGGTTAATTCATTTTAAATAAGCTCTCCCATATATTGGACCAAGATTTTTTCTGTAGCAGTTTAAATCCATTTTATTCTTCTTTTTTACATCAGCTTATGCCTATTTCCTCTTTTTTAAATGGTTTTTAATGACTCTTATTTAAAGTTTTTTAAGTTTTTAATTTTAAGTCCAGTATAGTTAACGTACAGTGTTATATTAGTTTCAAGTGTACAATACAATGAGTCAACAACTGTGTACATTACACAGTTTTCATCACAACAAGTGTACTCCTTAATCTCCATCACGTGTTTAACCTGACCCCCTCCACCTCCCCTCTGGTAACCATCAGTTTGTTCTCATAGTTAAGAGTCTATTTCTTGGTTTGTCCATCTCTCTCTCTCTCTTTTCTTCCTCTGCTCATTTGTTTTGTTTCTTAAATTCCATACATGAGTGAAATCATATGGTATTTGTCTTCCTCTGATCGACTTATTCCACTTAACGTTACACTCTTTAGCTCTAACCATGTTGTTGCAAATGTCAAGATTTCATTCTTCGTTATGGTTGAATAATATTCCATTATATATATATATATATCTTCTTTATCCATTCATCTATCTATGGACACTTGGGCTGCTTCCATAACTTGGCTATTGTAAATAATGCTGCAATAAACATAGGGGTGCGTATATGTTTTTAAATTAGTCTTTTCATATTCTTTGGGTAAACAGTAATGTGATTACTGGATCATAAGGTAGTTCTATTTTTAACTTTTTGAGGAACCTCCATACTGTTTCCGCAGTGGCTGCACCAGTTTGCATTCCCACCAACAACGCAAGAGCGTTCCTTTTTCTCCACATCCTGGTCAGCACTTGTTGTTTCTTGTGGTTTTGATTTTAGTCATTCTGACAGGAGTGAAATGATATCTCATTGTAGTTTTGATTTGCATTTCTCTGATGATGAGTGATGTTGAGCATCTTTTCATGTGTCTGTTGGCCATCTGTATGTCTTCTTCGGAGAAATGTCTGTTCATGCCTTCTGGTCATTTTTAAATTGGATTATTTGTTTTTGGTATTTTTTTTTTATGGGGTTCTTTTTTGGTGTTGAGTTGTATCAGTTCTTTATATATTTTGGATACAAACCCTTTATTGGATATGTCGTGTGCAAATATCTTCTCCCATTAGTAGGTTACCTTTTCATTTTGTTGATTATTTCCTTTGCTCTGCAGAAGCTTTTATTTTGATGCAGTCCCCATAGTTTCTTCCTGCTTATATTTCCCTTGCCTCAGGAGACAAATCTAGAAAAATGTTGCTCTGGCTAATATTAGAGAAATTACTGCCTATGCTCTCTTCTAGGCTTTCAATGTTTTAGGTCTCACATTTAGGTCTTTAATCCATTTTGAGTTTATTTTTGTGTATGGTGTAAGAAAGTGATCCAGTTTCATTCTTTTGCATGTAGCTGTCCAGTGTTCCCAACATCATTTGTTGAAGAGAATGTCTTTTCCCATTGCATATTTTTGCTCACAAGAAAAAGGTGTAAAAGGCACCCAAACTGATAAGGAAGAAGTATTTTACTATTTGCAGGTGACATGATACTATATATAGAAAACCCTAAAGATTCCACCAAAAAACTACTAGAAGTGATAAATGAACTTAGTAAAGTAGCAGGATACAAAATCAATGTACAGAATTCTGTTGCATTTCTATATACTAATAATGATGCAGCAGAAAGAGAAATTCAGAAAACAATCCCATTTACAATTGCACCAAAATAATAAAATACCTGGGAATAAACTTAACCAAAAATAACTATAAAACACTGATGAAATTGAAGATGACACAAAGAAATAGACATTCCATGCTCATGGATTGGGAGAACAAATATTGTTCAAATGTCTGTATTACCCAAAGCAATCTACACATATAATGCAATCCTTATTAAAATACCAACAGCAATTTTCACAGAGCTAGAACAAACAATCCTAAAATTTGTATGGGACCACAAAAGATGCCAAATAGCCAAAGCAATCTTGAAAAAGAAAAAAAAAACCTGGAGGTATCACAATTGCAGACTTTAAGTTATATTACAAAGCTGTAGTAATCAAAACAGTATAGTACTGGCACAGAGATAGACACATAGATCAATAGAGGAGAATAAAGAGCTCAGAAAGTAACCCACAATTATATGGATAATTAACTTTTGACAAAGGAGGAAAGAAAAAGCAATGCGAAAAAGACTGTCTCTTCAACAAATGGTGTTGAGAACACTGGACAGCTACATGAAAAATTATGAAACTGGACCACTTTCTTACACTATACACAAAAATAAACTCAAAATGAATTAAGGACCTAATTGTGAGACCAGGAACCATAAAAATCCTAGAAGGAAGCATAGGTAGCAATTTCTTTGACATCAGCCATAGCAACACTTTTCATTTCTTCTCTTCTTAGATCTTAGTGCTGGGTGCATGTTCATGGACTTGCAGAGCATTATGCAACAATATTCGGCTGTCATTATCTAAAGTGTCCTCAAAGACTTTTAATCTTAAAGCATGACTCAATTGGTGAGGTAACATGACTTTGAATATTTTTAGGAATGACTATGGTTTGTCTAAGTCTCTTTATAATAGTAGGGGAGATCTTCTATGCTTGAATAAGCAATGGGCAATCAATGTAGGAAGGTTAAGCAAAAAGTAATAATTGATATAGCCTTTACTTACATAATATCATCCTTATAATAAATTAAAGCCTCTTGGTATGGTTGATCATTTGAATAAATTCCTTCCATAGTCTTAAAGGGCTCAAAGGACTTGTTCACGGCAATGCCTTCTGAATTGAATTCCAAAAAGAAAATATATGTCCAGAAACAACTTCTTACCAATTTTTGTACTCCCTGTGGTAACCATATATGATGTCTTATATATAGTGGTCTTCCAGGAAACACACAGTGAATGAACAAATGGATGACCTAAAAATTATACCTTCAAGAAACTTAGAATTACACTGGGGAAGATAAGACATGCACAATCAAAAAGAAAAGTAACTTTGTAATATGGTGAGTGGTAAGTGTAAAATAAATAACAAAGATAATAGGTATTGTGAAACTTCAGAAAAGGGAATTCTCACTCCTATCAGAGTAGTTAAGAAATGCTTTCCAAAGGAGGTGGAATTTTGTCTGACCTTGATGAATAAAATAGATTCTCCTTAATGGGGAGTAATGAAGAGAACACGGTGGCAAAGACTGCTGGGTGGTCACAGACTCAATTCCTCTTCTGTCTGGGCTCAGCTTTTCTCGGGCTCTCTTGCTGCTGAGTAGGCAATATGATTGAGCTCTAGCCATTGGAATGTGGATAGAAGTGGTGTGTGCCATGTCCAGGCCTGGCCCATAAAAACATCCCATGGACCACCCTTCATATTCTTTTCCCATCTTCCTGCCAGATGCAAATGCTTTCAAGAACAAATAAGTTTGGATCTTGAAACATTATGTGGGGCAAAGCCACCCTCCAACCAAGAATATCCACACTGGAAAATTAATGTGAGAGACTAATGAGCATTTATTATCTTAAGTCATTAATATAATTTTGTTGCCAAAGCTAGCATAACCTCAAACAATCAGCTGTCCATGAAGGACATGTTTTTTGAGCAAAGTTGCATGAACAGAATGTTTTAAGACATGCCAAAAATTTAGTGACTCAGAGCAACTAAAACGGAGGTTGTGGGTGGGTAGGGGCAGTGTGGAGAATAAGGTTGGAAAGATAGCCAGTCTGTAAAGGGTCTTGAATGTAAAGATGAATTTGTACTTGATACTTCAACAATAGAGATCCATTAAAAGTTTATGAGCAGAAAATATATATGCAGTGGTTTTTAGAAGATTAATTTTGAGTGGGAAAAGATAGAGATAAGCAGATAAGCAAGGCTATTATTATTATTATAAGAATTAAATATAATCCTGCAATGTGACTCTGGAAACAAGAGCTAGAAATGAATGGGAGGTGTAACATGCTGTCATAGGACTGAAAACTCTTCATTGCACTTATTTGCATATCTGCCTTCTACCCCTAATGGAGTATAAGCAGCTCAGAGGCAAGTAAAATTTCTTATTTGTTTATTTAGGTATTTCCCATGCCTAATAATCCCTGGCACATGGTAGGGGCTTAAAAAAAGTTGGCTGAATGTATGTGTTTGTTTTTTGATAAACTGAAATAACCATGGAAGAAAAAATAGAAAATGTTCATTGAGCTGGTAGAAAAATAACTTTGAAACCTAGGATATGAGAAGGGCCTGAGAAATTGATTTCAAATTTATAACCAAAAGGGGCAAGTATAAAGAGAAAAATAAAGAACATTGAGCACAAAATCTTGAAGAATAAAGAAGAGTCAAAGAAGAACATAAAGAAGATGCAGGTAGATCCCAGAGAACATAGAAGCAAGAGTATAAGATAAGTAAAAGCAAGAGAAGAATTTTAAGATGGAGAGAATGGTCAACAGTTGTACAGTGACAGCACAAAAATAACCACAATGATAGCATTTTAAATCCTAGTCTATTCGAGAAGTCAAGAACAAGGATGGAGGAGAAGTCATTAAATCTCGAGACGGGAAAGTATATGATAATTACATAATTTTAAGGAGTAGGATGGAAATGGAAGACAAATGTTTAAGCTGTTTGTGCTGATCAATACAGGCTAAATGATTGACCAGATAGAGTTTTAAACTGCTATGATCAAAGGTAGAAGACTTTGATAAAAGGTCTTCTCTCCCAAGTAAACAACAACTTTTTGACTTGAATGACCCATCAATGTGGAAATAATTCATTTTTTAACAATTTTGTTAAGTTATAATTAACATACCATATATTTCACCCATTTAAAGCATAAAATTAAATGGTCTTTAATATATTCACGGAGTTGTGCAACCCTCACCACAATCTAATTTTAGATCATTTATGTTACCCTAGAAACTCCATAACCATAGTGGTCATTCTATTTCCCCTAACCTCTCAGCTCTAGGCAACCACTAATCTCTTGTGGGTCTCTATGGCCTTGTCTATTGCATACATTTCATGTAAATTAAATTATACAATATTTATTCTTTTGTGTTTGGCATCATTCACTTAGCAAAATATTTTCAAGATTCATCCATATTGTATCATGCACTATATTCTTTTAAATTGATGAATAAATGTTTTATTACAAGGGTCTAGCACATTTTGTTTATCCATTCATCAGTGGACAGGAATTTGTGTTGTTTTCACTTTTTGGATAAATAATGCTGCCATGAGAATTTGTGCACAAATTTTTTTTTTTTTGTGGACATACGTTTTCATTTGTCTTAGGTATATACCTATGAGTGGAATTGCTGGCACAGGGTAACTCTGTGTTTAACTTTTTGAGGAATGAACAGACTATTTTCCAAAGTAGCTATATCATTTTACATGCCCATCAGCATTGTATGACATTATGGATTTCTCTACATTCTTGCCAATACTTGTTATTTTTGACTTTTTGATTAGAGCCCTCTTAGTGGGTATGGAGTGGTATTTCATTATGGTTTTCTATTGCATTTCCCTGGTGACTACTGATACTGAACGTTTGTGTGAGTGAGTGTGTGTGCGCATGTGCGCTTATTGGCTATTTGTTTATCTCCTTTGGAGAAATCTCTCCTCAAATCCTTTGTACATTTTAAAATTGTGTTATTTACCTTTGTATTATTTTGTTTTGCAAGTGAAAATGATCCTTGTTTGTAGAAAATCATTTCTGCAGTGTAACCCTTCTTGACAGCTCATTTGATTGCTTTTAGCTATAATTACAGATTGCATTGACTATATTCCCCTATTTTGCAATGCAACCTACAAATTTTCCCTTTATTAAACATGGTGAGAGTTTGAGGCAGTAGGGCTTCTTAGAAGAGGAAGATATTTCAAGGTGACCCTGTAATATACCACACAGTAGGTAATCAATCCTACTTGAGACTATTGTAGGGAGCAGATGGAAGTATATACATCCTACATTGCACAGGAAGGATTAAGGTGGTAGGAAAACCACACCATGATTTTCTAAGTTTGTTTCTCTAACAGGATACTTGACTGCATAGTCTTGTGTTTATTATAAAGAGTTAAATGCTGAGCTACTCCATCCTTTGATGCATATTTACATATACCGGCAAAACTGAAAAACTTGTCATTAAAAGGGGGGCTTGTCCTTTCACTTAAAAAAATTGTACTTTAACAGTAGTATTTTAAATTCTACAACTTCCAGAAAGATGGGCCTATCCATAATTTCCTCTATGGTTTACCCATTCCTAAATGTATAGTTTTCTTTTCAAATTTGCTTGGTATCAAAGTTGGAACATCTGTTTCTTTTGTTTATGCCAACAGATCTCATAAGCATTTAGGCTTTCATAGAAAATGTTCATGCAAATGCCAGCCGGGTGTGGGCAATTAGTTATGTAAGCTACAAGCAAACCCCCTCTCCGTATAGTTATGGATAATCATTTCCATCCCACCTACAGGTCTCCCTGCTTTATCTTTTTATCCTCAGTGTGTAATTAAGCCTCTCTAATGCATCCCGAACAATGTTTTGTGGTGTGAATGAGATTTTCAGAAGTGCTGAAAATACGTGTAATTTTAAAGTCCCTCAACCCCTCATTTAGCAGATTTGACTAGACAATGGATTTTCAGAGGTTGATCTTCAGCATTGAGGAATACATTTTAAAAAAAGAGAAGTAGACTCAGCAGCTACATGAATCCCTGCCAGGGCAGTACTTCCCGATGTTGAATAAAATCCTAGGTTAACTCTGTATTGTACCATTTCTGCTACGGTAGAGATCCTTCAGCGTTTCCTTTTACAAAACCTCAGGGCCTTCTAAATACAAAGTCAGTTGCAATGCAAACATTTTGATTTGTTTCCCATTTGAAGGGATGAGATACACTTACCTATCTCATTTGAACAGTTACAAAGGTTATCAGAAAATATCATAACATTTTATTAAACTGCATTTAGTTATTTTATCTAGAAAGACAGGCATGAAAAGTGTTTTGGATATTTTGCAAAACTCTGAGTCAACTTATTAAGTCAGACCTGTTTGATTTTTAAAGGGTAGTCTTTTTATTTTCCTTATAAGTTTTATTTCTTTGTTTAACGCTAATCTTATAAAGTCAGAGGTAGAAAGAAGAGAGTAGGGACAGCGAAAGAGGGATTGGGAGAGAGAAAATGGAGAGAAAGAAGAGGAGAAAGTAGAATGGGAAGATGAGAGACATCCATGAATCTGTTCCCTATGAATAAACATTTATTTCCTGAAAGCCAGAGGTCCTTTAAAAACATAGTAAAAACTCAGGAGCCACTCTAAGATAAAAACTTGCCTATCGTTGTGTCTATATAGAAATAATTAAGCCCACAATTATTTTTGCTCTTGTTAATTTGAAGGACATTAAGGGGTCAAACAAGGCTGACCTGGCAAAATTTGCAATTTTTATCTTTTGTCACCTGAGTTCCTCTTCTGCTCTCCACCCCACACTTGCTTGGGGTCTGCCTTTCTACCCCCAAATTCCACCAACATTTGGGTAAAACCCCTCTTTTCCACAATCATTAAGGGATTTATTTGCTAAATAATCATTTATATATTTGATTAACTGATTAAACTTTAATTGAAAAAAAGAAAACTTCACTTAAAATTCATTCACATCAAAAAAAGTAAACATATATCCATGCATTGCATTTTAATATCTAATTATAGAATAAAAAGTCTTTTTCCCAGATGAAAGCTTTCTTATAAACATGTTAGAATCTCATTAAATTTTTTTTAACTGATAAAAGCAAAAACAAAAACAGCTACTCTCCTAGAATTTTAATTAGGAATCCACATTTAGGTTAATTTAAGGAAGAACTGACATCTTTCAATATTAAGACTTAAAAATGATACAAAAGTTTTTCCTGCTGTTAATTTAGGTGTTCTTCAATTTCTTTATTTTATTATTTTCAAAGTAGTATTTGTTATATCTTTAGAACTATCTCTGTCAATATGCTTTTTTTTTCTTTCTAAGGCCTTTCTGTTCCATACCCTATATGGAGGTCACATATGTACACTCTCCAGACATACCTTCACCTGCCACACTTTCTGATAGTCTCACCTCCCACTGAGGTTACAATCTCACCAGGAAGTCATCAGTTCCAGCCAGTGACTGAATTTGGAGGCAGTACTGGAACCAGGCTCTTTCTGGCCAAGGCAGGATTTCTCGAAAGAACAGTCTTGGCTCTGGGGCTTCCTGAATCAGCCTGTCTCAGGATTTTGCAGAGTTACACTGCAGTTTGAGGTTCTAATACGTAATCCTGATTTCTTCTCTGTCTCCCCTCACAGGTGCCAGAGACCTCCATTATGAGGCCGTCAGAAACTTTCTCTATGTATGCTCTCTTTCTTTTGTCAGTTGTAGTGATTTCCTCCAGTCTTTTGCACATCTATTTTCATATTTGTGACTATTTCTCATACTACAGGAACTGAGCAAAAGGAACTCCTTTTATTATCTTAAAGAAATTTGCATTAATTCCCTATTTACTAACATTTCTGTAAGCATGAGAAGGTGGGAAAACTGACCTTCAGTTGGAAAAGAAGGAAAGGAGGTACAGGTAAAAAACTTGAGTACCTTTGAAAGTGTTGGGGTGAGATTTCTGATGAATGGAGAATAGAGAAGAGAAAGAGTGAAGAAGATAAACCATGCTTGCAAGCCTGTGAGGCAGGCTCAGGCAGAGGAGAGAAATTCTAAATTGGATACAAATGCAAAAATTTTGATTATTACACTAATCTGTAATTCTATCATTATTGTATGGACTTTTAATGACAAAACAACAGTGCTTTTATTGTCTAAGACCACAGAAAATTAAGATCCATCCCAGAACTCATCCAGAGCAGTGAAGAATGGGTCTGTAAGGTAAGCTTAATGGAGAGTATTAAGAAAAAGTTATTTAACATAACACACTGAATCCTGCTCAACCATACTCAAGTACTTGGGATAATGTCAGCTCAACTGTGTAACTAAGAGGAGTTGGTGTGGTTTTTAAGGTATTGAACATTTTTCTTAACAGTTGAGAATGGACTAGGTCAAATCAAGTCATGAAACAGTCAAAGGCAATTCCTTGCTAAGAATAATAGGATTTTTAAAGAATGTGATTAGATGAAAATAATAAATCAAGAAGAGACAGGACATGACCTTTGTGTGTACTACGTAATACTTCGTTGGTTTGTGTGACTTGTCACTCGTTGGGTGCAGAGTGTCATGGTGGTGGTACGACTTGAGGCTGAGTGGTTATAGAGTTCCTTGAGGTCCTCTCACATCTTCTTCATCTCTTCTCCATTATGTGGTGGCTTGGAGTAGGCAAAGCAGCATTATTCCACTCTCAAGTCTGGGGCGTGCCCTGGTTTCCTAGCAACTCAGGCAGGCAATGCTATCCCCTTGCATTTGGCTTAAGTGAAACAGTTCACATTGTTCCGTAGGGGCCCAGAAACCTAAGGACATTTGAGGGTTGAAGCCCGTCCCCTCTCTCTTTATGACCCTGATGTGCCATTAGAATGCTAGAACTGCTGAAATCGTTTTGAATCCAAATGGGAAGCTTGTAACACCAAGGAAATTGGGGTCAAAGAATTCATACCTTTGATGAAATTGAGCTACGGAAACAAATCAAACACCTGCGCTATCTCAGAACCTTCAACTTTTGTGAGTCAATCAATCCCCTTCATTGCTTAAACCATTTTCCATCAGATTTCTTTCGAGTTGCAACAGAGGGTCCTAACTGATAGAAGTCATAGGAAAAGAACTCTGTTTCCAGGGGTAGAAATTCTGAGGTCTGAATCCTGGAGTTTTCATGATATAGTTGTATAACTTTAGGCCAGTTCCTTAGCCAGTTTGAGCCTTCATATATTCATCTGTTAGATAGGAGTGATAATGTCAAGTTACAAGTTCTGTTGCATGGATTACATGGGAGAACATATATCAAATGCCCTGCTCATGATAGGTATCCAATGAATATGATGGCTTTTATATTTAAAGTAAATTCAATTTCCATTTTGATATTATAAATAAGCAAGTAAATTTCCTTTTTAAAAAACATCAGTGAATGTGTAATAGATATCCAAGTTACTTAGTACTAAATTAATCCCCTCTTGCTTAAAGGAGACTAATCCTCTACGTTACACAAAATCTATGCCATTGATCACCTGGTGTAAGTGGTAACTTGTACAAAGAACTTTCCTTAGGAAGGGTTCTAAAACTATAAAACTTTCTTGTTGCATTAGGATTATCTCACATTCGGGGCGTCTGGGTGGCTCAGTTGGGCGATTGCCTTCGGCTCAGGTCATGATCCTGGAGTCCCTGGATCGAGTCCCGCATCTGGCTCCCTGCTTGGCGGGGAGTCTGCTTCTCCCTCTGACCCTCCCCCCTCTCATGTGCTCGCTCGCTCTCTCTCTCTCTCTCTCTCTCAATCTCTCTGTCTCAAATAAATAAATAAAATCTTAAAAAAAAGGAATATCTCACATTCTACTTAGATACACAATATTTCTTTCTTCTATTCCCATGCACTGAGAATTTATTGGAAAATTCTGTTCGTATAAAAAATATGTGATTGTCTGAGCCCACTGTTTCCCACTGGTGTCACCCAGGACTGTGGAATGCTGGACTAGGAGGTGACAATTTCATATACTCAGCTGTCACCTTTCTGGCCTTTACCAGAGCTGAGTAGTCATCCACATTTTACAGATATGAGAACACATTCCCATGGAATAACAGAGCATACAATGGAGGAACACTCGAATGCTGACTGGCAAAGGAAAATGAGATGTGACCCTGGGTGATAATGGCACCAGAGAAGGAATTATGACACCAGGGCAAAGCAGGAAGGGTTGTAATCCTGGGGGGTGGTACTCCTCCCTTCTTCTCTGCCCCATGCTGCCCCAGGCTTTAGCCCTAAGGTTCTCACAGTCATTCATCAAACAGTTTGGAGCATCCACTCTGTTTCCTTAAGACACTGCACAAAGTACTGAGGATAAAATTATGTATAAAATAGTTTCTGACCTTGGTGAATTCATAGTCCAGATGGGGACCCTAATGTAATTCAGAGACCCCATAGTGGCCCTGGGCCTCCCTCTGTGATAACCTCATTAGACCTCCCCTATTGTAATATGCTTTATCTTATAGTCCTGCCAATCTTAGTCTTCTGGCTCCAGTTTTGTCAAAGCATTGATCTCAGATTATTCTCCTGTTATATAGATCAGGGAGCAAAGGATCTAACTTTGATTAGGTGTCTGTGAATTTCTAATTTGCTTGTTAGGAAATAAGGAAATCTGAGAAGCTGTAAGGGAAATAATTTAGGAGGAATGGAACTCCCCCCAGAAACTATTAAAGACAAATAGATTGGCAGCTGCCTCCTCATAAGACCGTTCTCTCCAGAGCTTCAGCCCTGTTTCCCCAGCTACAGGTAGGGCTCTTCTTTGTAGGGAGACCAAGGCCCTATGGTGTCCAGGGGACCATGTTCAATCAGGAAAGCATGGTCCTTTAAAAAGTATTTGATCATGATGTGGGCACTTTCAATCACCATGAGTTTTTGATAAACTGAGATTTAGAAATTGCTTCTATTGCATGTGTGTGCTTTATGGGACTATGGTATCGAAGGCTATTTATTAACTTGTCTGAGGTTTGATTGAGATAGTTGTTCTGGTCTGAATGAAAGCTGTTATAGTGAGACAACTTACTAGTATCCACTTCAGTTACCACGATTGGTTTGGAGAATTGAATTCGGAATCCCCAGGGATAATCACCAGTTCCTTTGAACAGCCTCACGGTTCGCTCACGAACTAAAGAAAAGGCAAAGAGAGCATTCTTTTGAGTTACTCTTTAGATACCACAAATATGATTATAAAAGTAGCTAGTATTTATTGCTTGTTTATGACATGCCAGACCTAATAAAAATGTTTTAATCACTTACTAGTATTATCTAATTTAATCTTTGTATCATCCTATTATTACTCTTTTTTTTTGGAGAGGAGGAAACTGAGGCACAGAGAGATTTTTTTTGTGTTTTTTTTGATGGGGGGTGGGAGAGAATGTTAGGCAGTCTCCACACCCAGTGCAGAGCCTGATGCGGGGCTCGATTGCATGACCCTAAGATCATGACATGAGCCGAAATCAAGAGTTGGATGCTTAACTGCCTGAGCCACCCACGTGCCCCAAGACACAAAGAGGTTAAACAATTTGCTTGAGTCACATGGTGAGTAAGGGGCAGTGCTCACCACCCCAAGGCAGCATGACTCCCAAAAAGCAGCTGAGCCTTACAGGTCTGAGTCACTCGGATCCATAAACAATAGGACTTGCAAAGTTATATATGGAAATAAGAAAACAGAATCCTCAGCTGTACATTTAAGTCTTACAGGAACCCAGGGAAGCCTGAACAACTGAGTTCCTCAGAATAAGCAGGAACTGCTGGGTGGACATTGTAGATATTGTAACTGTAAGGTTGTGCTGTATTAAAGGTGGACAGTTCCAGAGACTTCCACAGTAAGAATTCATGGATTTTTTTACATTAGTCTAATGATCTTTAATTAATGTGGCCCTGCTATTTCTCAGTCTGCTTTTCCATGAATCTTCTCCCTTTTTCTCCTGCTACCTCCACAGCATCTTTTCTGTATATGTGTAGGGATGTGTGTCTATGTGCTTGTGTGTGTATGTGTGTGTTTGTGTGTGTATGTGTTTATTTCTTCTTCATACCTTCTGCTCACTAGTGAGTTTGGCTTATTCATCACTTCAGCTCACTCATGGACCCTCTTGACTTTTCTCTACCTCAAAGACATTTTAACTTCTGTGCTCACTACCATAAGGGCATCTTCCCACTTCATATTTCTGAAAGTGAGAATCTCACAGGTTGAAAACAACTCTGCTCATAACTCTTAGGGCTGTTACTCTTTGGGGGTGACAAAAGGGCAGAATTTTAAGGCAGAAAATATGTCTCTGCAGGACTGTTCCTTTTGTGGCAGGACAATTTACA
The DNA here is from genome assembly GCF_009762305.2 of Zalophus californianus. NCBI lineage: Eukaryota > Metazoa > Chordata > Mammalia > Carnivora > Otariidae > Zalophus > Zalophus californianus. Next base: position 80,238,712 of record NC_045599.1, read on the forward strand.
TAATGGCAGGTGTGGGCATTGTAAGCAGTTTGTCTTTTAGTGTATATTTTACATCTTGTTTTTTATTTAGAAAAAAAGTTATGCCCTAGTCATGCTAGAATATAAAACTGAAATAACACATCTGAAGGTCCTACATGATCTCAAAAAGATCCATTTTTTTAAGTGCTGATAAAATTATCCAATGAAGAATGATAAACAAAAGGCTTCAAAATACTGAGTGTTTGGTTGTATTTAAGGTCAGGTTCACCAGAGAGAACCACTCACCTAATACTAGGAGAATTAATCTGTCCCCAACAATTATACTTCATTTTGATATACTTTATTGGATGATTTTTTCTTTTTCTATAAGTTAATATGTAAAAATGATAAAGAATAAATCATAATAAAGTATAACGATAAACTCCCTGAGTTCCGTAAGTGAATTATTAGTAATAGGCTTATTGTTAAGTCTGTGGGGGAAAAGTCAGGTAATTAATTATAAAGTAAGAATACTCATCTATTCATAAGGACAGGGCAAATTCACACCTTAAAATTATAATTTAACAGAATCCCTTTCATTAAAAAATAGTAGTACATTGGAGTTTATGGGTAATAAGTTTTCCTGCTGCTTTCCAACCATTCTTTGATATTTTTGTATTTCACTTCTCATGTCTCAGATAGTTTGAGATCTTTGAGATATTCAAAGACTGTTATGGAATGCCTAATGTAGGCAAAATATGGATAGAATTAGAAGCAATTAAGAGGTCAAAGGAACTCAAGAATTTAAAATGATTGACTTAACAATTATATTTTGAGTGGGAAAAGACCTTACTCCAGTTTTCTACTTGATAAGGAATCTCTTCCTTGCCATCTGACAGATGATCTGGGTGGGTGGGTCCCTGATTTTTGGAGACACTATTATTATAAATTTAAACTACAGTTTAAAGATTTCTGATTACAAAGTTTGTAAGAAGATTGCCATTATTTTATTAAATTTTCTCTCAGATATTCTGAGGTAAATGACTGAGTTTTTTTTAAATTAAATTTCCTATAGGAAGTGACAAATATAGTAAAAATTTAGGCAATATGTCCAAATGTGTTTGGATGTGACCTTCTGCTTGGTCGGCTAGGGAACAGAAATATCTGCTAAAAACAAGGAAATACGTGTCTCTGTCTTTAGTGATCCCTTATGCCTAATAGTGGAAGTCATTCATTCACAAACATTTAGTTAATATCTACTGTGTGTCCAGATGTTTTCCTTTGTGTTACGACTGTAATGGTAAAGATGGACAAGAGACTTTTTTCATGAACTTTTCATGCTAGACACTGGCTGCCAAAATTGGCAAACATTTAAAGAGAGGAAGGATAAAGTCTCTTTGTGTGCATTCCTGAAGGAATGTTTAACTTTCCAAAATGTCTGAAGAAAATACACTGTTTTTCTGCTGTTGAGAACCATATCAGGAAAACATGCCAAAGTTGCTGGGAAGGTACTAGGGTAACCCAGCGCTAAAACTCTGTCCTCTGCTCTATTCTATGCTCTTGGGAAGATTTCCATCATTTTGTTAATTTCCTTTTGGCAGTCATTTTATATCACTGTTTTGATTGCCATTTACTGGATCTCAGTATAATTTAAGGGACAGAAATAAGAAATTCAAGGACACAGAAAGGGATATTTTCACGATCTGCAATAGGCTGGTAGCCAATCAGAGCAGAAAGAAAATCAGAAATTCTATTTCTGACCTCTGTAGAAATCTTTTCTAACATCCCCACTTGTCAAAACGTTTTACTCCCTCTAGGTTACCCTCTTGATACTGTCTTCTGCTCTTGTCAGATTGATTACCCAACAGATATTTGTTTAATGGAATATTTTTCTTGTGTTGATTCAAATCAAATCATGTTTCTTGTTTTCATATTACATGAGACTCTGAAGATAGCTACTGCTTTCAAGGCTGTGGTGATAGTGCCTTTTCTTTTTCTTCAATCAGGCAAATTGAATGTCAACAATGTTTGTGAAAATATAAACAATTCAATGAAGTCTTGAAATGGTGAACTCAACTGTAGCTTTCTCCTGTGGGAGACCAGACAATCAAAATGTTTTGCAATATGTTCCCCTCCCATTCTCAAGACAATTTTCTCATATTTTAAGATTTACAGGCCTGGTTTCCCTTGCCACTGTCTGGTGGATAATCTGAGTGCCACACAACTGCTGAAAAGCCACAAATGAATGTCATTGTCTTTTCTGAGACTTTGTGGGCACATCTTCAAGTAATTTATCCCCTCAAATAACACACTTCCTTGGAATCATCTTGTTAGATGTAAAAGTTCAAATGAAGGGTAAATATTTCCATAAACATAACACCACTCATATATTAAAAATATCCTAAAATTTTTTGTTGCTCCCTCAATATGCTTTTTTTTAATTTTAAAGAGAGAGAGAGAGAGAGCACACAGGTGTGTGCACTTGAGTGAGCACAAGTTGGGGGGGAGGGGCAGAGGGAGAGAGAGAATCCAAATTGGCTCCGCTCAGCGTGGAGCCTGACGCGGGACTAGATCCCAGAACCCTGAGATCATGATCTGAACCAAAGTCAGACGTATAAGCTTAACCAACTGAGCCACCCAGGCGCCCCTCAGTATACTTTGATAGTGATGCAAACCTTTATCTATTTCTCCAATTTCTAGAAGAGCTCTTTTAGGGGATTAAGATTGATTTGTTTTTAAACTGTAAAATTTATTTTCACAAAATACATGTTGGTAGATATAAATTAGTATTGCAGTACCTTAAGATGGCATTAGGTTAAGATATTTTTCAGTTAAAAATTATTCATTTGCCTCTAGCTCACTTTTCCTCCCAATCTCTGTTTTCTTCTGTTGATCTCTCAATATCATGTGGTTAAGAATATAAACATCTAACTAAGTTTCAGTCCAATAAATGGCATTCTGAAACTCACTGGCCACACTTAAACGTTTTGTTTTTCTTATGTGTGACATGTATATCACACACATGAATGCATGGGAAATTTTTGGGCAAAATTGAACAAACATATGTGTATATGCATATGTGTATATGAGATTATGTAGGTGTGTGTGTTGTGAAATTTTTTGGCAAAATTGAACAAATTTTCTTTGTTTAACCAAAGCAAATAATAGGGAATCAACCAAATGCTTTGTTTTTTGATGACCATAAGCAGTTGTAGAAATAGTGATAATTATACTTTCTTACAGATATCATGTATCAGGTGTTAACCAAAATACTGTGAGGGAATAATTGTATTTATTCATCTTATGTTTTCATACCTGCCTGCCATAAACAGGCAATAAATATTCATAAATTTAGTATCTTAATAACAATTGTTTAGAATTCATAGAAAATATATATGAATATATACAAACATATATGTGAATATATATTTAATATTCATCCAAAATTCTCATAGAAAGAAAAATGGGTAAGAGATAGAAATAGTCAAGATGGATAGAAATAGCCAATTATAGTGATTACGTATATCATTTCGTTTCATTTTTTACAACACTGTAAATAGGCAGAGAGATAATAACAATAAATGACTTTTCTAAGGTCACATCGCTGGTAAATTTCCGAATAGTACTGAAATCCAGGACTTTTTATTTATCCATTCAACAAATATGTATTGGCTTCCTATGATTAGGCACACACTGTCCTAGGTGCTTGGAATACATCAGAGAACAAATAGACAGAAATCCTAACACCCCGAATTTTAATTTCAGCCTGTATTACTCAAATAAAAGTTAAATATAGAAAATCTTTTTAAAAGTTTATTGCTAGATCCTCATCATCTATTTTAATTTTCAAAAATTCCATTCTGAATTCTTTAAATTTTTAGATTTAGAGTCTTGTACTTTTCAATGAATGGTTAAGGTTACTATGATATGAATATAAATAAAGTCTAAGTGCACAAAATATAAAACTTGTATTATTTTATGCATGTGTGCAGGAACTCATTAAATTTACAACTTTGCCTGTACTGAACATGATAAGTACATCTTTGTAAAATGTGTCACTTCTCACTATGTATCTTTAACAACCTCCACTAGTGCCTAGACCATAGTAGGCATGATATTTGTTAAATGCATCATTGCATAGTTAATTTAAGACATTATTTTCAACCTGAATCTTTGCTTGCTCAAGTTAAATTGTTGACTATTCATCAAGGTCATTTATTTATACCAATAAAACATAAGTTTACAAAAGCTCTACACCTTAATTTTTACAGCAAAGATTGCATGAAATAATAATTTCACATACTAACACTTGTGATTCAGGTATGAGTCTTTTTTTAATCATTAAGCTATTATTGCATTAGGGAAATATACATAGTTTCAGTAAACTAAACATTTCATAAAAATTATGAAATTATTAGAATATTAATAAAGTCTGCAAAAGCATATTAAATGAAGATATAATGACTAAGTAATTACATTATTAAATGTGAAAAACAGGCTATAAAATCTTATGTATCAAGCTATATACATGATAATATAAAATGCATATTTCATGTGTATTTAAAAACAAAACTAGACCTATGTATAATAAATAATTTAAAAATGCAGAAACAATAAAATGGTTATATTTTGGTGTTAGAACAATAGATGTTACTTGTTCATACTCTCCAGTACATTATTTAAAAATAGTATTTTTACCCCTAGAATGGAAAATACTGAACCCTTCCTACGTTAATCTTTACTCCAACTTTGGAATTATAATCCTATGTTTGAATGAGCTCTGAAGACAGTTTTTATTTTAATAGCTTTAGATTCTTTCCCAATATTAAGAAGTACCTTGTATCTGTATATAGACTTCCCTCCAAACACTCCACCCTGTGTGCATTTTGCCAACTTCAGAGGCTCCCCTGGAGTTTCGTTACAAGTTCGCTGAGGTGTTTATTTTATACCATAACTGTAGAGTCCTTACCAGCTACTGGTCGGGGTTTTTTACTAAGACACCTGGGACTGTCCTCCAGGTTCCCGTCATCGCCTCGGAAAACCCACGCTGCTGAATGGAAATTCTCTGTGTAGAATCCTTTCTCTTCAAGATCAATTCGAAAGCCAAGATCCACAGAACAACCATCTTCTGAGGTGACTGAGGAACAGAGACGTGGATTAGGTGAATTATGCTCTGGCAGGAAAGGAGGAGCACACACGCTGATGGGCAAGAAGGAAAGCAGCTGAACACGTGCGGGGGCCAAGTCTTCACTCAAGGCAGAGTAGCATCCTCGAAAACAAGGAGCTAAATTTGTTGGACAGTCCCCTTGGGAAAAACGTAGATAATCCTAAAATATCATAAATAAAACGGGCATTGCTTGAGGGCCTAGATGCTGGAAGTCAGTACATTAGAGACAGCACTGGGAATCTTTTTGTTGAGGAAAATATAGAGAAAATAATTGTTCTGAGACTTACATATTAATGCTTAGGCGTTAAGAGGAAGCCATGTAAGACTGAGAAGCAGAATCTGTTTCAGAATTCCAAGCATAAGGGAAGAAACGCTATTATCTTTCTGTGCTTTGAAGAAGGCACTGCAAAAACATTCCAAAAAAACTCACTGTGGTCTTACATGTAGAATAAGGCCTATTGGGAGGCAGGTAAAGTTTCATTTGACAGTTTCATTCATAGCAATTTCGGTTTTCGATGTATTTGGAAGTCCCTTGGCTAGTGTGGAAGGCTGTGCTAGTTAAGACAATAACATTGCTTTTCTGTATTTGCTTCCAAGGGTTTCTTTGTTGCCTTGTTTAGGTCATTCAAACCTGAATAAAGTCATGCCCCAAGTCTTTCAGTCTTTCATGCATGCAGAATTAAGAAGCAGCATTTCAGAACCAAAGTATAATTTCAAGAAAAGCCAAAATCCATTACTTGCATTTCTCAGCTATCATGGGGTTGCAGTTTAGAGATCACGGTATGCTTCATAAACAACAACAAAACCCCTCTCTTTCAATCTCTTCTCATGGACTACACACAGTTCTTCCTATTCCTTTCCCTCAAAAAAGAGGTAAAATCTCTTCCTTCTTCTCCTCACAATGTCAAGCAGTGACCAGCTGGACTTCCACTGAAGGTCAGTTATAGAAAGTCCCCAGGAAGAATGGTTCTTCTCCTCTTACTGATTTACTCTGGAGAATCCCTCTAAATGGTTCCTGTCCTTGGCCCTACATTTTTGCATCTGTTCTTTTAGTACCAAAGAGTGTAAATGTTACTTATTGTCCTGACACACAGACAAATGCAATAGGTTTCTAGCTCATACATTTCTTTCAGTTGTGTAGAAATGGTCACAGGTGGTATGATGACAAAGCATGCAGCAGCATAGTCTCTTGCAGACAGTCAAGAACAAACTCCAATATCTTTATAAAAGTGTATTATTGAGGTTTAATTGACATACCATGGTTATATTAGTTGAACCCCGATATCTTTAATGCTTGTTCTTGTAGTTTTTAATTTTATACAGCAAATGAGATTTCATGAATCATTTGATATTAATCCACAGTTTAAATGGTTTCAGATGCATGCATTCATTATTTACTCATTTATTGAATAGAATTAAAAGAATTGTTCTGTCATGAGCAAGGGGCAAGTTAGGCACAATGGGGGTAGAAAGATAAGATAGGGGACTCATGAGGAAGTAAGAGAGTTTGGAGGAAGGAGAGAACAGTTCTGGATGTAGAGAATGGAAGGATTAAAGGAAGAACTCGAGGAGTGGGCAAAATCTCTACAGGAAGATGGGGTTGTGGATTGCTACGTAAACATGATATGGACAAGTGGATGGCAGTGAGGAAGTAGGTACTGAGAAGATAGACCATGTTGATTGAATAAATACAATGTTAGTGCGAAAAAATAAAGGGGATGGCATATTGGAGTGCTATGTAATGATAAAGTAGGAGTGTAAATTATATGAGAATGTTATCAGACATCTTGTTGATTGAAATAAATATGAAAACTTTAGGATACTTTGCATATAGCATATTTCAAATCGCTTCTTTCACATATCATATTTCAAAATCGCTTTTTTTTGCATTCATTTTTTTAAATAAGTCTGAGTGTGACATTTGGGTTTAAATGGTAGGAAAAGTAAACCAAAGAAATTATAACAATTTGTTGACCTATCTTTCTGAGCTTTAAGCATAAATCAAAGCTGCTTTCTACATAGTACTTACTAAAGTTACAGAAGCCTTAAAGGATTTTAAAGTATGAAAGCACCTTTCCTTATTTGATTTATATCTTACATCCTTGGCCTTAAATATTCAGTTACATTTTAATATTTATGAATATAAGGTACACAGATTCCTGGGCCTGTGGATTTATCTTTATTATTATTTTTTCCCCAAGCAGTAGGTAGGTCTTTAAATTATAGTGATCTTTGTTTTTATCAGCATGCGAGAGACTGTTACAGCAGCTCACTTATTTACAAACAGATTTGATTACGTGGATGAGCAGTTTTCTGTTCATTCACTTACCAAGACAGAGCTAATCAACATACCCTTACATAAACTGAGACATAAAATTTGTGATAAAATCCAATGAAGCAGCAAGCCACACACCTGCTGCAGGTTTGAGCTTCTAGATTTCTCAACAACTGCCCCTGTGGAACTTTGAGCCAAGTAAAAAACAAATCCAAATGTACCTTTGTCACTAAAACTTTGTCTCCAAAATTTGGCTTGTGGCAATGAACCTTTTAATAAATGAAACTTTTAAACAGAATGAGCTCTTAAATATGCTTGGTATTACTGAAATTGGATTTGCACTTCTTGGCTCTTGAAAAACTAAAACTCTTCTTTTTTCACTTTAGAATTAAAAAATAAAATAACTCAGTTCCAGATGGCTTTAGACATTCTCATATCTCTTTCATTCCACTGCATTACTTGACGATAATAATATGGTATCAGAGACCCTGTTTGGGCTTTCCCAGAGATGAATCAGGTTCAGATCTGAATGGTCCAGCCAGAGGTAGTGGGCTGGGTCCAAGAGCATAGACTCTTGGTTAGGCTATCTGGATTTGAAACCCAGTTCCACTGCTAATTTACAGCTGAGTGACTGGACAAGTCACTTATCCTCTCCATGACTCAGATTGCTCATTTGATAAAGTGAAGATAAAAATATAGTTCTTAGCTTATAGTGTTGTTGGGATAATTCATAAATATTTTGTAAAAGCTGACATCATAAGCACAATGTAATTGTGAGCTCTTATTTTTAGGAAACAGAGTTCTTTTGCCTGCTTGCCTCTCTCTCTCTCTCTCCATCCCCTCCTTTCTTATTTCCATGGAAACCAATGTTTGGAAAACACATTTCCATAATAACTTTTGTAGCTGAATGAAATAAGGGAAATGCTATCAAGTATCCTCACACAATTAGACCCAAATTCTCGCCACATCTGTTTGTGATACAGGAGGAATTTGAGATTATAAAAATCAGAGCTCCGTTTTGCAGGCCCTTTCTGACTTTAGCTTACAGCCTTCAAGTTATTTACCTGGTGTGCCTTAGTCAGCACTCCCCACAGCCTCAACAGTGTCCACATACATAAATATGTCATTCCTAATGTCTTTTCCAGTTATTATGTAGGAAGTCAGAGATGAGTGAGATTAACAGACTGAGAAACACCAGCTGTAACGATGCCCGATAAAGCTGTCAGGTTTTAAGTCATGGATTAGTAGCATATCCTGACTCTATAAATGAGATAGAATTTAAACCACACGTTAAACAATGTTAGCCCCAGCAACTCGGAGTGAATTGCAGCCTCTATTGAAGAGTTTCTGAAGAAACACAACATGAGGGTGTCTATGGCTTCGATAAACTGAGAAATAAAACGGCAAGACAGTTCAATTCCCTCGTGTCTAACGTGAAACCAATTGTTCAAGTTTTCATTCCAAACAGAGTTCACCTCAAGGAAAACATAACCATTGTTTTAATTTAAATGATTGTGCTCTTTTGGCCTGAGTCTGAATGTGTCAGTGACACAGCAGATTCCTGCTTTGTGTAATGTGGGTACTGGTAAATGATTAACACATGGCTCTCCAAAAGGAAAAACGACAAAACCACCACCCTGATTTGTAATGTTTGCCAGTCCCCGCTGCATAAATACTCCCACCCTCACCAATTTCAAGCTACCACCCTGACCTCACTAAATTGCAGTGTTAAGAAAAAGTGTGTGCGGGGAGCTACTGTGAACCACCGAGAGGCGGTTCCAGCACACCCATGGTAGTTTCTGTTTCTCAAGAAAGGCACAGCAGATATGAATGTCTAACAGCAACAGTAGCGGAGGACTTGTCCATCAAACGAAGGATGAAATGGACTGAAAGGATGCAGGGAACTCAAAGACACGGTGAACTAGAAGGAACGAGTCCTTCTATCTGAGAAGAAACTGAAAACTAGAGAAAATGGTCCCTTTCACTATGCCATATACAGATCATCTGTGGTTAATCAAAGCTTCCATGCAAACTAATTTTTTGTTTAGATCATTCATAAATTGTTCCAGGTAATAGTGGAAGCTACTGTTATAAGTGATAGATTTTTATTGCTGCATGTAACATTGTGTTTCTAGTTTTGTTGTTTATAACCAGATTGTTCTTCCCTCAGGTTCTTCCTTCTTAGCTTTTAAGATGGGTAGATTCGGATTACTGCAGTGTTAGTGGATTGTTGAATACCTCGATAATTTTGGTCACATGGGTTTAGAGGTACGAGTTGCAGTTGAATTTTCCGTGGTATAAAAGAGGAATTTCAAAGGTCCAGAAAGGGGAAAACAGAACTCAATCACTATGGGGATTATGTAAGGGAAGCGGTGCTATCAAAGGGCCTCCTCAGGTGACCACAGGGCGGCATAGGGACCTTCAAAGAAGAATGGGATCTAGAGGAGTTTTCAATAACAGCAGGACCTCAGTCTCCTCATTCCTTCCAGGCTCCTGCTGATCTTTACTCTTGGTCAAAGCCCACAAAAAGCCAGGGGGCAAATAAGCCCCTTGATATAGTCCAGAGAGGTGAGACACCTGGGGCCGAGTGTAAGGTGGAGAAGAGTGGAAAAGGGAGCTAGAGGGGCAAATGGAGGCTATTTGCAGATGTGGGTTCAAGATCGAGGAGTAAGCACAAACCCAGCCTCTAAGTTTGATAAGAATGCTAGAAAACATACATGTGGATAGGTCCTAATTCTTGCGCGGTATTTTATTAAAAGTGTGATAAATTGAATTACACATCTGTAGAAGCAAGGGTTGCAGCTGAATTTTTTTCTGCATAATAAAACAGCATTGCAAAGTTCAGAGGAAATCAGCAAAGAGATGGAAGGGAAGGGTGTGTGTGTGTGTAGCACAGTATGTGTTTTAAGACCTATAGATGTGTTGAAAAGCAAGAAGGAAGTTAGTACACCAGTAGCTGGGAAATACCTGAAATCCAGGATCAACCTATAAACCATGAAGTGAAATCATAGCAGAGAATACATGTAAGAAAAATTTTTCCTATTGAAATGTATTTGACATAGAATATTATGTAAATTTAAGGTGTACCACACATTAACTTGGTACATTTGTACAGTGTAATGTGATTGCCATTGTAGCGATAATTAGCACCTCTGTCACATTTCATAGTTATTCTTTCCAGTAGTTTTGAATAATGAAGTTCTAGTCTTTTAGCAAGTTTGATGATAATACAATGCTGTTGTCTGTACATTTTATCTCTAAGACATATTTACTACTCATTGCAGGTTAGTACCTTCAAACAACATCTGTCTTTTCCTCCTATTCCCCAACCCTTGGTAATCACCATTTTACTCTCTGTTTTTATGATTTTGGCTTCTTTGATTCACATATAAGTTATACACTACTTGTCTTTCTCTGACTTATCTGTGAGAAAGATTTGATGTAGAACTGTGGGAACACCACAAAGAGTGAGGGAGCTAAAGATGCCCCGGGGTGCAAACAACTGGGTGATCAATTGGACCACCATAGCAGAAACAGCAGGTAGTTTGACGTCCCTACATCACTCACTTTGAACTACACTGTGGGTGAAGAAACGGCAGTGATTGTACCTGTCTTTAGCCATGAGCAATGAGTGTGTGAAAAAGTCAAGGACTGAGAACAGAGGACACCCAGATGGGATATGGAATATCTTGTGCAGAAGTAAGTCATTTATTGCAACCTGAAGCAGGAGACAATGAGAGGAGAAAGGAAAATAGTATCTGAAGAAATGGTATGTGAGAATTTATGAGAGTTGAAGAAAGATATGAGTCATCAGCATGTAATAGCCTATGGGATGACAAACATGAAAACATATTTGAAATGCACACAGTGACATACATACTAGAAAAATTTTAGAATACCAAGGTTAAAGAGAAAACTGTAAGAGCTAATAGAGACAGAAGTGGGATTAATAACAAAAGTTTTGAGAATGAGATTGGACTTAGACTTCTCATCAGCACCAGTGCCTCAGGAAGACAATGAACCAGCTTGTTCAGTAGTTTGAACCTAGAATTCTGTACTGAACTATGCCAAACTGCCATTCTGAATTAAAAGGCAAGTAAATACATCTTCAGATATATCAGGACTCAGTTTATCTCCCAAATAATCTCTCTCAAAAAATTGTTACAGTATTATAGTAAGAAAAAGAAATTCTCTTAGAAGTAATTGGTGCATAAAGCAATGATAAGGAAAACTAATTAAATATTATTAAGTACTGGTTATTAAAATTAAAAAAAAATTTGAACCAAATTCTGCAATATATCAACATAGAAACTGATGAGGGGAAGGAGGAATAGAAGTGGAAGAAAAGGAAAAGAAACCTTCCAACAAAATGTGAAGCAGTGGGAATATTTTACTGGAAGTCTAACATAACAAAGGTATTCTCCAGGGAGGTAGTTCAAGAGTCTATGAACAGAAGAGGGATAATCAAACAACCCTATACAGTAGTATATGTGAAAATAAAAATTTAAGATTTTACAGATCCAGAGTCCTTGCTGCCAAGTAGAGAGAGGCAGCTGGATGAATTAGACATTGATCAAGGGACAAGAATGAAACACTATCGGGACAAAATGGACCACTCGAGTTGTATTCTTCACTGTTCACATGAATGTAAGAACACTGTGGTGGGATAATATAGCACAGTGTTTTATTATTTAATTTAATAGTTTAATAAATAAATAATTAAATAATTTTATTATGATTTTGCCCACACATTTATAGCTACATTCAATTCCTAATCTGTGCCAGCTCTGTGACTCACTCTGGATAAATTTTACTGCTGCCTTCAGGAATTATGCTTATGTCATTCTATCAGCTTTTCTGTAGGAAGAGCCTAGGATAGTCACCAGTGTCTCTATCATAAGGACTTCATTCTCTGCAACACAACTCTTGGGTTCCTGGACCCAGTGGTAATGTGTGTGTGTGTGTGCATGTGTGTGCATGTGTGTGCATGCACACGCATGTGCCACGCCAACAAGCAATTCTCAGGACACTTAGCTGAAAATTCCAGCCCTCTGACCACTGTGGTAGGTTCCTCTGGTCCTCAGCCCCACCTAGGTTACCTAGGGCTTTCAAAAGTCACCTCATTAACATAACAAAAGACACCTTTATTGCTCTCTTCATGGAAAATTCTAAAGATTTTAGAAGCTGTGAGCCAGGAACCAGTGGACCAAGATCAACTTTATATGAGGATGAATTTGAATGACAAAATATATATTTTATATTTCTTATAAATCACAGTATTGCATCAACTCTTTCTTTTTTCCTTTTCTTTCTTCTTTCTTTCCTCTCTCCTCTCTTTCTTCCTTTCTTTCTTTCTTTCTTTCTTTCTTTCTTTCTTTCTTTCTTTCTTTCTTTCTTTCTTTCTTTCTTTCTTTCTTTCTTTCTTTTTTCTCTCTCTCTCAGGTTTCCATATCAGTGTTTTTCATGAACAGCTGCTATGTTTTGTAAATAACATGGAAATGACCAATGTCTACTACTTGGATAAGTATCTTCTAACAACTAGCTGCTAGAATTTTGGAGCCAGATTAGTGGTGGTATGTACTGAATGTACTAATGCTCCCCTCTGTTTTCTTTAACATATTATTTTTCCCTTCAGTTGGATTTCCTCACTGATGACCTACCTTCCATTCTCAACTGCAGTTGATTGTGGGATTGGGGTATAATGATGATTTAATAGTACTCTTTCAGTACCAAGAGAAACACCATCTCATTAAAATACACATTCATTTAAAGAACATTTTAGAAATGTTAAATCAAGAGGAAAATTATTTCTTTTAATCAAACATACTAATCTTAGCTTTTTACATTATACATATTTTTGTAAGCCAACTCCAATTCTTTGAAGTAGGGGACAAATTTAATTCTGTAAAGAATCCTATAGTTAGTTATTTCAGTTTCTGAAGAGAAAAGGAGACTTAGTAGGTGTGTTTTGAAGGAGATAATTTACCAGGTTTGGATTCTTTAATGCATAATGAAGAGTTGATCATTCCAAAAATATCTTTTATATAAAAGCATATAATCACCACATTGCCATGTTCAAGCAGTAGGGTTTATATTCTGGAGATAAGAGGGAGGGGACTTGGTTAGCTTTACCTGTTGCTTTGCTCTGGTTTTGGAAAAGAAGGTGATTGTCTACTCACTGGATCCTTCAGTGATGTTGCTGGCAAATGAACTCCCTCCTGCTGAGCTGCATCTTTTGCCATCTTTGAATTGCTGCCTCCTTCTGGCCCACTGGTCTATTGCTTCTTCTTGGGAACCATCACTGGCCCTTGTACCTCTTGGAGCCAATTCCTGGGATAACTTGCGGAGGCTATTTATTTCCAAATTCCAATCTAGATTAGAGTATGAAAGTGAGAATATTTCAAGATAGAATTTCAAATATTTCAGTCTTTGAAACAGAATCACTAGAATAATACAGCTCCTTCATGATTCACTTTTTAAACTTGTATTACGTGAAAAAAAATCATATAGATTGAAGGTGGGGGAATCACCATGCATTACCTCAGTTGGATTCAATTCAATTGATAATCCTTGGGTAACAGGAATGTGCCTGATATTATATTAGTTATTCTGGAGGAACAAAGTACACATAAATTGTTAATTAGTCCCCCTGAATTCTCAAAAAGAAGACAAAATACTATCTGAATTAGTTAAATTACAATCTATGATAATAAGTTTACTATTTCACTCAAGTCCTTTATAGTTTAACTTCTATTAATCACAAGAATGCAAATTTCATGATACTTTTCTTGTTGCATGTATTGATTCAAAATAAGGAAAAGGGAAAAAAATCAAAATGAATGAGGCTTTGATAATTTCATATTTGAACAAATAACAACTTGAAATACTTGATATACTTCCCAACTGCTGCCTTCTATCATCATAAGCCATGAGACTGTACTAATTAGAAGAAAGAAAATTACAAATAAACTAATTACAATAAAATCAGATTTTAAGAAAACTAACAAAAGAAAAACAAAATAGCAAAGCACATAATACCTACTAGGTAATTTGATAGGCTGGAATTGGTTAAGATTTTACTTGCTTTTACTTTTTGACACTATATGAAAGGCAAGCAACATCAATTTACAAAGAGAACAAATCTTAACCTTTATTTTTATTCTATTCTAAGAAGCAAAGGAGTTATAAAATTTGGTATTTGTAAATTAAAATCTAATTTATCAGTATCAAAGTTTGCTCTTAGAACTATTTAAATAATAAATGGGATATATCCATGAATAAATTATCTCTTTATTTTATATATAATTATTAATGATCCATTTGCATAACAATTTAAATTTCAATTGTCAGGGACAAAGACCTGAAAGATGGGAAGAGTCATTATCCAATACTTCTCATTTTCTATAACTCTGCTGTTGACCCCTACCTCTTCCTTAGGAGATAAGAGGGGGGCAGAAAAATGACATTCATTCTATAGTTACTGTTCACTTTCTATATATATATATATATATATATATATATCTTATTTTTTTTTTGAGAGGAGAGAGAGTACATGTGCACATGGTGGGGGGTGTGGAGGAGGGAAAGGGAGAGAGAGAATCTTAAGCAGGCTCCATGCTCAGCATGGAGCCCCACGCGGGGCTTGATCTCACAACCCTGAGATCAAGCCCCACGCGGGCCTTGATCTCACAACCCTGAGATCGATCATGAGCTGAGGAGAAATCAAGAGCCAGACACTTAACTGACTGAGCTACCCAGGTGCCTCATGTTCACTTTCTATATATTAATTTCTACTGTTACTGGGGCTACAACTATGAATAAGATTATCTTTTTTTTTTTTTTGCCCTCTGCGATTTTAAACAGCGGTGGAACTTTTAAAAATTCTCTGGCCGGGGCGCCTGGGTGGCTCAGTCGTTAAGCGTCTGCCTTCGGCTCAGGTCATGATCCCAGGGTGCTGGGATCGAACCCCGCATCGGGCTCCCTGCTCGGCGGGAAGCCTGCTTCTCCCTCTCCCACTCCCCCTGCTTGTGTTCCCTCTCTCGCTGTGTCTCTCTCTGTCAAATAAATAAACAAAATCTTAAAAAAAAAAAAAATTCTCTGGCCATTTTCTCCAATGCTCGCTCTAGTTCCATTTGCTGAGATTAAGAGTCCAGGATGATTCTGAAGCCCTCCATGAGATGAGAAGGAAAATTTTCTAATGTCAACTATTTTACATTTAAGAGCAATTCTTGGGGTGCCTGGGTGGCTCAGTTGGTTAGGCAGCTGTCTTCGGCTCGGGTCATGATCCCAGGGTCTTGGGATCGAGCCCCACATCAGGCTCTCTGTTCAGCAGGGAACCTGCTTCTCCCTCTCCCTCTGCCCCTCCTCCAGTTTGTGCTTTCTCTCGCTTGCTCATTCTGTTTCTCAATAAATAAATAAATAAATAAATAAATAAATAAATAAATAAATAAAAGCAATTCTTTCCTGAAATTGCTGGAGAAAAAAAGAAGTTCTATGAGCCTAGGAAACTGTGTGTGATGGAAATATGGCCCCGTGATATAGTAGGAAACGTTTTCCTCTAGCCTTTTCTTATGTACATAAATGGAAAGAAATTGTGTGCGCTACAGTATGTTTTGAAGTGTGCTTTGAGAACCACTGTAATGCCTACTGAGTGCAAAGTATCACTCCCATTGTCCTGCTTGGTATTTATAGAAACTCCGATTTGCAAAAGTGTAAGGTAATTTGGTCTAATTATCCTCTGTATGCTTAAAACACTTTTTACAAGATTTCTACTAAGTAGTCATTCAATCTAAGCTTGAACACTTCCCATACTCAAATGTATTACCTGTTTACAACTTGGATCAGCATAATCCTTGAATATTTCAAACTGACAGAAAGTTTTTACTTGGTGAATTGAATCTAGCTCAGTAACCTTCATTTACATATGAGCTTCTTCCTCATTCCATGAATGTGGATGTTTACTGAGCTTTTCTAGGAATCAGGCAATGTGCTTGCCTGATTTGGGGCTGGAATGAAGATATCAAGTATTTTGAAGGACTCTATTAAAATATACACAATCACTTTGTAAGAATAATATGTTAATCCATTAAAATACCCACTAATGTTTTATCAAGCATGAATGTAAAAATTGAAAAGTATCACTTTGCGGAAAAAAAAAAAAAAGAAAGCTATCATTTTGAAAGCCAAAGGGAGGTCTACAGAGTAAGCTGGAGACCAAGGAGAGGAAGATGCTCAGCTGGGAGGAGCCCTGCTGGACGAAGGATGGGCACTGAAGATGGACCCTGGATCTTGGATCCTGGACTTGCTCATCTATTGAGAAATGTTGAAATGGGCAGCATTGTGAAAAGTACACAATTTCACAAAAGTTAGCTTGTTGGAAATTATCCTAACAGCCCTGCTATAAGAAAAGGAATATTTTCTTTATTCATCTTTTTATCCTTAGAAGTTGGTGCAGATCTTGGAACCCCCATTTGCCTTGGTGTTGGCTTTTGGAATCACTCCTTCCTTGGAACACAGCAAAATAAAGTATCTTATATATGCCTGCAAGTTTTGGGTCATATTACATATAAAGGGCTGCTTAATTATAACTATTTTATGCCATGTAAAATATCATTTAATCTTTCTCATTCTCTCCTTGTCGTTCTCACAGAATACCCTAGTTTTGGTTTCTTCATTAAAATATTTTATGATATAAAATTTTTTCTCTTCTTTGGCAGAGATCTTAAAGATATATTTCAGTCTATTTACAGCTAGAGAAATGAGGTCCCGAGAAAGCTCTTTACCCAGGATTATAGAGACCTGACTTAGCAGGAGAAGAATCCAGAGTTTAAAGAGTCAGACTGGTATCCTTTCCTTTATATCACTGGCTTTTTGACCTCTCACCACCTGCCCATCCCTAACCCCTCTTTTTTTATCTAGTTCAGAGGTCATAGACTGTTTAGTCTGTACTTTGTCTTGGAAGTTTTATAGTCTAGAGATTCATATATATACATGAGTTTGTATATATATTTTTATATTTACATATAATATATAATTTATATTTATATTTTACATATATATATAATCCAGATCTCCAGCTCTTTTGAAAAATCAGAAGACCTGGTAGTAGTACTGGACCTGTATTCTCATTCCCTCTGGACAAAGCTCCCTCTCGGTCACCAACACTCCATTATTTCTCACATGCATCCTGCTTTGCTCATTTACATTACCTGCCTGGCTCCTGGAAGCAGTCCAGATTGTGACCTCTAATCTAGTTAATTTGCAAGCACACACACAGGTGGGTGGAAGGGACTATATAATACAGATCTTCTTCAACTTATGATAGCATTGTGTCCTGATAAACTCATGGTAAATTGAAAATATAAGTCAAAAGTGCATTTAATGAGCCTAACCTCCTGAACATCACAACTTAGCCTAGCTTACCTTAGCTGTGCTCAGAACACTCACATTAGCCTATGGTTGGGCAAAATCAACTCACACAAAGCCTATTTTATAATAAAGTGTTGAATATCTCATGCAATTCATTGAATACTGTACTGAAAGTAAAAAATAGAATGGCTGTATGGGTTCAGAAGGGTTGTAAGTGTATGGGTTGCTTGTCCTTGTGACTGTGTGGCTGACTGGGAGCTGGGGCTGCACTGCTCAGCATCGTGAGAGAACATGGCACCACATATCACTAGTTGGGAATAGATCAAATTCAAAATTCGAAGTACACTTTCTACCGAATATGTATCACTTTTGTACCATCCTTAAGTTGAAAAAATTTAAATTGAATCTTTGTAAATCAGGGACTATCCGTATTATTGTCAGCACTCTCATGCCAGGGATTCTTAATCTGAAGTACATGGACAGAATCTGAGGAGTTGGAGGACGCTTCTGTGAATTTAGGCATAAGTTTATGCTTATAGCAAATTTATAATTTTCTAGTAAAACAGTACAAAGATGTCCCAGTTCCTCAAAGCAATCTATACCTTGAAAAGATTACAATCCTGGCCTGGGGTATCAATAGTATAATAATAATAGTATTGAATAAAGTATAGAAATATTCATAACTCTAGGAGAGTCTAATCCATGCAAATATTTAGAGATTTAGACAAACCATGAGAGACGATGGACTCTGAAAAACAAACTGAGGGTTCTAGAGGGGAGGGGGGTGGGGGGATGGGTTAGCCTGGTGATGGGTATTAAGGAGGGGACGTACTGCATAGAGCACTGGGTGTTATGCACAAACAATGAGTCATGGAACACTACATCCAAAACTAATGATGTAATGTATGGTGATTAACATAACAATAAAAAATAAAAAAAGAGATTTGAATATTTTTAATACAAACATATCTCTGAAGCATTTCCCTGTTTTTTTGTTTTGTTGTATTTTGTTTTGTTTTCACATGTGAACATAGAGTTTTGCACAAAGAAACCTAATGTGACTTCCCTGAATTCTTGCATTGAACAAATATTCATGGAGTGCCTGCTCTATTGGACAGGCACTGTTCTGGTGTTGTGGATAGAGCAATGACCAAAACAGAAAAAAATCCATGCCCTCATGACTACGTCCTTGTGGGAGAAGACAGAACAAATAACCAGTAAACTATATAGCATATTAGAAGATGAAAAATAATGTGCATAAAAGTAAAATGCAGAAAAGGGATGGATTATACCTGGGCTGGAATGCACAAGACTCAGATTGTGGTTTTAAATTGAATGATCTGAGAAGTCCTCACTGAGGACTGAGAAGGTACCATGTGAACAAAAATTTGAAGGGATGAGAGTGAACCATGTGGGCATATGCGGGAAGAGTGGTCTAGGTAGTGGAAGCAGCCCAAACAAAGGAACTGAAGCAGGATCTTGCCTGGCAGGTTCTAGCAACTCAAGGAAGTCAGTGTGGCTGGAACAGAATGATCCAGGGGAAGAGGAGTAAAGGTGCGAGAGGGAGAGTTGTAGAAACAGCCTTTTGCTGAAGCACAGTAACACAGGGAACTAGGAGTTGCAATTGTTCACCCAATGAGACAATTTCAAGGTCTACTGAAGTGCAGCATCAGCTTTGGGAGGATTCCAAATTGAATTATTAATTTACTTAAGGAAATATGCCTTGCTGGGAGGGGCAGTCCAGGGAGGAGAATGGCCTTGGGGGAAGGAGAGCCAGCCTGGGATGGATATTCATCCATGGGAGCAATGCATCTGTTCTGGGAGACACGAGTGCTCTTACTGCAGATCTGCCTCTTGCTGACTCAAGTAATTATGGACTGAAGCAAAATTTGGGGTTAATGCCATTGATCTTGTTATCTGGAGGTATGTCGGCACTTGGCAGCAGTGCCTGTGACTGATGGATCTTAGCTTTGGGGTGTTCCTGTTAAGCGGGTGACTAGAGCATTTGTGTTATCTTAGGACATTTATTCTCTGTACAGTAAATTTCATGTTTTATGCCAACACATATTACTGTGCTTTCTGTATTTTCTACTTCTAGATAGTATTAATTCTATTTAAAAAATTAGGGATGGCACAACAAAGAAAAGATAGTTTCATCATTCCCGGACATGTCAGGAATGTTACCGGTGGTTTGGAAGGAAGTTTTTATTTGTTTAAGATGTATTTTAATAGATCATGTGGAAAAATGCTAACATTAAATATAAAATATTTTTGACTTATTGAGGAAAAACAATGAGGGCCTTCTGTGAAATGGCCAGAATGATATAATGTCGACCCAAGATTGAAAGCAGACAGGGCAGTATTATGTACTTAGAAAAGGGCTTCCATCTTAGCCCTCTCGAGGTCTGGAGAGCTGCTGGGTTCTATCAATGTTTTGAGCATAGGGCGAGCCAATGCACAAGGGAGGTCAGGGGTCTGCTCGAGGTCAGACAGCCCCTGGATGGCTCAATCAGGATTAGCCATGGCCGTTTCTGCTTTTTGTCCTTTGCTTTGATGACTATTCCACATGGCCTCTTGAAACGTGTACACCATCCTTCTGCAACACCCCAGCAAGGTTTAAGAACACATTTTACCACAAACATATTCTTCCTATTATAAATATGCTTAGCTTGCAAGAAGGAAAGAAATGGTAGATTATTTAAGAGTGGCAAAAGGCTAACGTTTCCTACAAAATTGATTTGGCAATACATCAACCTTTTAAAGAGAAATTGATTTTTTAAAAACTTTATATTAAACTGCAGCCTTGGTGATTTCGTTATGCACTATTTATGGGTGGGGTAGGTAATAATGTAAAGAAGCAGGCTGATATATGCTTGCCCACATTCATCTAACTCTAAAATCCTCACTATATCTTCGGCAATAAAGAAAAAATCCCGGGCAATTAAAAAAAAAAAAAAAAAAAAAGCCCTCACATGAAGACTTTCCAAAGCTCAAACATGTAAGAACAATGGAAGGTAAAGATTCTATATAGCCACTGTACCTGTCAAAGCCTTCTGCTTCCGAGGTGACAGTAATACATCTATTTGGGGATAGTAAGTTTCCTTTGGGTTATTTTTATCTCCTTCAGAATTTGGCTTTGTTAATGCACTCCTTTGGCACTCTGCTGGCTCCTGTTTAAGGCTGGTTAGTCCAAGGCCTTTTTCAACTTGGTTACCACATTGGTCTGCATCACTGGTCAGTGTTTTCTCGATAATCAACAGATTATCTGTAGCACATGCTGTGCAGCTGAACTCAGCGGTGTTCCGAAAATCCATTTGAAAACAGACTTCATCATGGTTCTCATTTGATAGGTCTTCAAAGTCTCCATGGCCTGCGTTCTTTACCACTCTCATCACTTGGAATTTATCTTTTTCACCATTTCCCAGAGTGTTGGGTGAGTCTTCAGGATTTTTCATTCCCATGGGACAATGAGAATAAACCGTGCCTTCTTTGTCGTTTTGAATAATTAATCTTTGCTCTAACGCGTCAGTTATCAAGGTCATGACTAGCTCTGTTGTGCTGGGAGTGGCGCTCTCTGGATGACTTGCCTGGGATTTTGCTGGGCCCCAATCCACAGTGCTGTGGCTGCTACCATTGAGTGGGTTGCCAGCAGAGGGGCTGCCGGAGGATGCAGGGCTGAGGGTTGGACGCGGTGTGCTCTTCATTTCCAACAGTTGCTCTGCTTTTGTACGAGTGTCACTATGAAAAGCGGCTCTGTGAAAGTCTCTGTCAGTCATGTCAACATGCTCTTCCTCAAAGTTTTTCAAAAACTCAGCACACTGAGCGAAGGAAAACGTATCCCCAGGGATTTCTTTAGGTTCTGAATGTCTGGTGGCCCAGTGGGACGGGCTGAATGAGGAGGAAGACTTCAGAGCATTTTGACTGGAAGGGAAAGATGAAGAATTTGATTTCTCACAACAATCTGCGGGTGGAATTTTGCTGCCTTTGCAATAAATGCTGGTTGCCTTTTCTTCTACAAGCTGCATGCTCGGAGAAGATGAAGAGCAAAAGTCAGAGTCTTTGCTGCCTTGAACAGGGAAGATGTCAGTCATGGCACTTGGCAAATAATTTATTCCTTCTGTGCTTTGCCTTACACATAAGTCTGATGTGATATTTTCTGGCATATCAAAGACGATCTTCCTCTCTCTGCCCACACCCTTGGTATCCTCAAAAGGCATTTTCCATAAGCCCGTATCACTTAAACTTGTGGTCTTTAGGGTATCTTGTGAAGTAGGAAGAAGGCTTTTGAGAAGAGTCTCAGCCTCAAAGAAGAGTTTCTTTTTGGGAGTGCTCTGACTAATTTTGAAGTCCTCCTGCTGAGAGATGGCAGATTCTACCTTACAGTGATCTAAAACTGGAGACAGTGTATAAGGCTTAATCTTCTCCCTCTCAGGGGTTGAGCACAGAAAATTCACGGCTGTATCGACATTCTTCTCCTTCTGGACAGCAAGCACAATAGGAGGAGAGACATGCAAACCATCTGAACTCTGATGCTTGTTCTCAAGCTGCCGCTTTTCAGGGTGCCTAATATCAGATAGTGCACGAGACCTGGAACATTCTTTAGTAGTGTGATTGCAGGAAATGTTTCTGTATGTAGCTATTTTCCCCCTTCTTTTAGGCTGAGTTACATTAATTAATATGTTCTGTTTCTTACTCATGTATTTAACTTTAATTCCTTTTTCTACAATGCTTACTTTCAGGGAAGGTCTCTCTGTTCTGGCAATTTTTTCAGACTTAGATGGCACCTTGGGTTTTAGTTCTTCTACCAACACATTCCTACATCTAGAAGAGCAGCTTCTAGAAGTGTACCATCTCTGAACGTGTCTGTAAGAGTAATGTTGGTGACATTTTGGACATCTCCTTTTTGTTGGGAACTGCATTTCTGTTTTACAGAAAAATCTGTTCTTGATTTCTACTTGCATGCTGAAAGCCCCACATTTTACTTCTGTAATGATTTTGCCTTTTGCTGGTTTAAGGGCTTCTACTGTGTTTGGTAAATCCTGCAGTGTAATTTTTCCTGATAATGATTCTTCACAGGTGTTAAACATGGCCACTGACAAGACTCTGTCTCGTTGATGAGAAATAGATGAAGGAGGATTATTGTTTTCCTTCTCCCGACTTAGTTTGCTGTCAGGTGAAAGTTGTTTATTATCTTTAGGGAGGAAAGGGGAATTCTGTTTTCCATTCATAGAAGCAGTTGTATGCTCATCTCCATTTTCCTTAGATTTCCCTGATGCCCTAGTCGGATGAAACACAGCCTTTGGGGTGTCTCCTTTGACTTCCTTTTCAAGATCTTTTATATTTTTTTGGTATGCTTGATTAGCAAGCTGAGGTTCACCTAAAGACGAAGCAAAAAAAGAAAAGAAAAAAAGAAAAAGAATAAAAAAGAGAGAAGAAGAAGAAAGAAAGTTTTCTGTGTCCATTTAGAGAGCAGAGGGTATGCAAATTCTAGGGTACAATTCACTGCATATTCTTTGTATTTTGAGTAACACTTTCATTCATTTCTAGTATGTAAAGGTATTTTACATAAAAATTCATTTCTAATAAATTAGTTTAAATCAGTTATTTTAGAATGTGGACAATTACTTGGTAGTTCTAGGAACTAAGAATGTAATTAAGCTTTACTCTAAAACAGAGACTTCCAAAATGGGTGAAATGAACATTTCAGAACAAATTAATGCAAATAAATTTTAAGAGACTTCTAGATAAAGAATAAGTTCCCATGATCAAGTATTTGAACATGGCATTATAATACTACATATAATACTACTATAATACAGGCTAAATCAAGCTTGATTTAATTTGAGAAGGTATAGCAAATAAAGAGACCCAGGTATGGGTTATAGATAGCCTTTTAAATAGGTCCAATAGTTTCCTTTGCCTGGGTAGAGGCTTTTTATAACACAGAGAAGGTGTCCTAGTATTGCCAGATGCTATCATCTTCCAGGAGAGAACTAGAGCCTGGATTTATTATATTGTGAAATCTCCCAATTTCTAAAGATTGTCTCACATTTTAAAAAAAAACCCTCTATAGATGGAGGCCAAGAAATATAGGGACCAGCTTTGGCCTAAGAACTGCCAGCTTGCAACCTTTACTCCTCTACTTCATAATTTTAGAATATTTTGCTTGAAGACTTGGTGAATCTGAGTATGAGGTAGCAGATCTTGTGTAAAAAAAAAAACAGTGGACAAAATACAAAGATCTCATATGTGTTAAACTATGTCTGAAAGAGTATTTGGAAAGGAAAGGAAAGAAGAATGGGCAACAAATAGACGGAGATGTTATGGAAATCTATGAACCAGGTCTCCATGGAAATAACTTTAATAAGTTGATTAAGCTAAAAATTGGAAAAGATTACTTATAATTATTTTAAATGTTCTTAATTTGTATGTAAGTACATATAAAATCATATTTTATATAAATATTTATGCAAATAATAAATAATTAAATTCTCTTTAACCAGAAAAAAAACATCCTACCAAAGTTAGGCTAGAGGTGGCATACAATATGGAGTGCAGAAATATAACTAGTGCTTCAGAATCAAATAAAGAACCATAGGTTTAGGAATTACTACTTTCCAACTTTAGGTTCTCAAGCAGCCTGGAGTTCCATGGAGTTCCCATTTGCCTCTCTGCTAGTCTGATTCTCTCATGGCAAGTACTGAAAGAGTTCCCTGCAGGCCTGCCTACAATCTGAGAGCTGTAATGTAGAAATCGTGGGAGAAAAGACATGGAACCATGTCTCTCTAAAGCCCATTTACAATATAGCATGAATACCCTAGTAGTTTATATACTGGTGGACTGTCTTCCAAAACTATAGATTACAGTTTATTCTTAAAATAACACCTTCATGCCAAGAACAGTTCAGTTTATAGCCCTTTTCAATTTCATAATTTTGTAGTTTATAGCCCCTTTCAACCGACTATAATTTCTACAAGTAACATAGAACAGAGATAATTATGTAATAGGCCATTGATAACAGATTCTAAGAACAGGGGTCTTAATAGTCTTTGAATAAGTATATATATATATATATAAATTTTTATTATTTGCAATATGTACATACCTACCAAACTTCTAAATTGCTTTATAACATTAATATGTATTTATCTTCTTACTTTTATAGACATTCTGTGATTAAGAAAACAAAGTACATAGCTGGGTAGTTCATTTTATACACACTTTTATAAAGCCAATGAATTAGACTTACCTACGGTGGGATACAAGATTTTCAATTTTTTATACACTTTTCTTCTTTTCCTTCTCATTTTGGGAAGCTGAGCATCTTCAGCTTTCACTGTCCTTTGAAAGCATAAAAATTGAAATTATTTTGCACTCAGAATTTAGGTTTAGTAAAATTATTAACTTATTTGCTAACTTGATAGCATAGTTCTTTCTCTGGTGTCCAATAGTGTTCTCCTTTGAATATATTTTATTACCATAATTTTATTTTCCTTTCCTGTTTAATTCTACCCCAACCATTTAGTGCATTATTATATCCCATGTGAACATTCAAACATGTATTTTTTTCATATGTGTAGACATTTAGGATGCAAGTTATAAAAACATATTCTGTTTAATCAATTATTTTTGTACTCCAACTTTTCCTAGCCTAACAGAAATATGATTTTTTTGTGAAGTTGATGTAAATTTATTATCATCAGATTTATAGCCCTGTTAAATTGAGTGGGGTAGGGAGATGGGGAGATGATTTATCTCCATTACATTATCACCATAAACACTATATTTAAATAGTCTAAGATTGGATACACACTCTATAGTCTTTGTAGAAGATAAAATTAATTCTGTACCTTTATTGTGAAACAAAGGCTTATTTTCCCTGTTGATGTCTTAACTAATAAAAAGTATTGGGAAAGTTATTTGGGGGAGATGCAGCCTTCTGCATCTTCCCCGGTATCACCTCAGTAGGCACCTGCCTGTGCTTAGAGCTATGCCTGATTCAATCGCTTTCCTTTTAGACGATTAAACTGTCTGCAAAGAGGCAAAGAGAAATAGCTTCACTCTGAAGCAATTGTTTTGAGTGTATTTAGGTAGACCGTGCCTTTGGATACCTCAGCAGAGCAGCTCAACTTTTATCTGTTTTACACATAACTCAAGTAAAACAGGACTGTTTTGTGGCCAGTTTTGGCAAAAATTTATTTAAATTCTTCTTAACTATCTCTGTCCTCAAAATCCCCTATATCCTGGAATGTGATGATTTCAAATCGTTTTTCCTCCATAAACTCTCAAAATCTCATAACTTTCTGAAAATTCCTTTTCCTTAGGCAACCTTTTGTATATAGAGTAACTGGCACTCTTTTGGCATCTTCCAATTATCCTTTCTGTTCTTTCCCCCAGTAGGCACAATTAAGTTCCTATGGCTGACTAAGGAGGCAATAATCCTTTCTTCTTAGAAGGCTAACATGGGGGTTGGATTGGGGAGAGGATTACAAACACCTAAATCATATTCTTTCTTTTTTTTTTTTAAATTCCTGTCTTACACATATTGGGTTTTCTAATTTAAAAAAAATGCTTTAAAAGCACTTGACTGGGTTATTGATTATTTCTCTGTGTTCCCATATAGTTTGAACAGCAAAATGTAGGGGGCTCCTCTGTGTTTAGTAGAGAGTACTCTGGGCTTTGACTCCAAAGTTCTGGGTTGTGGTCTGGCTCTGTTGCTTATTCAGGGCGGGTCGCGCAATTTCGGTGAAGCTGAGTTTCCTTTGACTCTAAGATGGAAATGGTAACAATTTTCACCTTACAGAGTTGTCTTGAAGAAAAAACTGAAAATGTGTGATAAATAGTTCCGGTCAAATGGTATCTAACATCTCTAACATTTTTAACCTTATACTGGAGTGTATATACATATCTGTAAGACATACACATTAATATTGAGCAGTGCTTGCCATGGGGAGAATACCCATCCCATCAGAGCTGTAAGTGAATGCTTAGATAAAGCTGATCAAACCATCAATTCTTTTTGAGCTAGACTATCTAAATGAAGTGTTCAAGATCATCCCATTCAAAGTTCTCATTTTGCACGGGAAAAACTGATACCCGGAGTGTCCTTGCTTCCTTTATCACACTAATAGTGGCAAATTGAGGACTAGAACCCAGGCTGTTAGGAATTAGGCTAACTCTCTCTTTGAGCAGACATGCAAAGTATAGATGCCCTGAGATGGCTTCTGATCATACAGAGCAAACTTTATATTCTTTTTGCACTTAAGCTCAGAAAGAGCGTGACAACTCTGATCCAGGAAATTGAACGTACTGTTGAACGTTGAATATGTAACCTAGTTTCTAGTACAGTGCCTGACACATTAATAGGCACCTAATAAATATGTATGACTAAATGAATTAGATAGCCAGCTCAATCTGCATCTAATTATGTTTTTAAGAATGTACCCTCTTGACAGTCTCCGCCGAGAGTCGCCGCGGTTTTCTGCTTCAACAGTGCTTGGACGGAACCCAGCGCTCGTCCCCCACCCGGGCTGGCCGTTCAGAGCCAGCTCTCCGCCATCTCTTCCTCGCGCCCTCGGACCTCTCCAAGGCCCCCGCTGCTGCTCGCTGCCGCCTTTTCTCAGCTGCCGCCATGACGACCGCTTCTCCCACGCAGGTGCGCCAGAACTACCACCAGGACGGAGGCTGCCATCAACCGCCAGATCAACCTGGAGCTCTATGCCTCCTACGTCTACCTGTCCATGTCTTACTACTTTGACCGCGATGATGTGGCTTTGAAGAACTTCGCCAAATATTTTCTTCACCAATCTCATGAGGAGAGGGAACATGCTGAGAAACTGATGAAGCTGCAGAACCAACGAGGTGGCCGAATCTTCCTTCAGGATATCAAGAAACCAGACGGTGATGATTGGGAGAACGGGCTGAATGCAATGGAGTGTGCATTACATTCGGAAAAGAGCGTGAATCAGTCACTACTGGAACTGCACAAACTGGCCACTGATAAAAGTGACCCCCATTTGTGTGACTTCATTGAGACTCATCACCTGAATGAGCAGGTGAAATCCATCAGAGAATTGGGTGACCACGTAACCAACCTGCGCAAGATGGGGGCTCCCGAATCTGGCATGGCAGAGTATCTCTTTGACAAGCACACCTTGGGAAACAGTGATAGTGAAAGCTAAGCCTTAGGCTGTCTTCCCATAGCCACAAGGGTGACTTCCCTGGTCACCAAGGCAGTGCATGCATGTTGGGGTTACCTTTACCTTTTCTATAAGTTGTACCAAAACATCTACTTAACTTCTTTCATTTGTACCATTCTTCAAATAAAGTAATTTGGTGCCACCCCCCCAAAAAAAAGAATGTACCCTCTTGTATTTCTAAATGTATTCTTTCTTATTACTGTGTATTAATTTGTTGATTGTCAATAAAGGTCTATTTTTCCTCACTAGTTATCTCTCTTGCTCTGTACACTTCCATAAGAGGTACCGAAGTCGTTGGTAGTGCCTGGAAAAATTGGCATAGGTCCCATGAGCAGTCTGTCATGGGTGCTACAAATTCTAGTCTACCTAAATGGCAGCAAACATTTCCCCCATTTGCCTGTCAAACAGGGCATGGCTGCAGTGACATTGTCTTAATTGACCCTGAGCAAAATGAGGAGTGGGAGAAGGTGTTCTTTAGTGTCCCCAGTCTACTGTTTCTTTGTGGGGAACCCTTTTCTTCCTTGTCAAATCACTGTATTCTCTCCCCTGCCTCTCTCCTTTCTTTTAGAAAGAGCTTAATAAATTTATTCATAGAGACAGTGCTTGCTTAGGACACCGGAAAGCAGGGGACACCAAAATTTTAAAAGATTAAAGAATTTGGTATTTGATATTTCAAAAAATTTCAGAGCAGTCATCACTGGGAAAACCA
The DNA here is from genome assembly GCF_009762305.2 of Zalophus californianus. Taxonomy (NCBI): domain Eukaryota; kingdom Metazoa; phylum Chordata; class Mammalia; order Carnivora; family Otariidae; genus Zalophus; species Zalophus californianus. Next base: position 80,267,388 of record NC_045599.1, read on the forward strand.
GAATAGTGTTGGATTTCCTTCCACATACTTTAGAATTTTTAATTTCACCTTGGCATCACAATCATTTCAAAGCTTTCCTACAGTGATTTAATAAAATTCTCATACTGGGGCATCTGGATGGCTCAGTTGATTAAGCACCCGACTCTTGATTTCTGCTCAGGTCATGATCTTAGGATCATGAGATTGAGCCCAGCCTCAGGTTCTGCTGGGCATGGAGCTTGCTTAAGATTCTTTCTCCCTCTTCTTTTGTCCCTCCCTGCACTGCATGCACACGTGCACATGTGCAAGCTCCTTCTCTCAAAAAAATGTTTTTGCGGGGCACCTGCGTGGCTCAGTGGGTTAAGCATCTGCCTTCAGCTCAGGTCATGATCCCAGGGTCCTGGAATTGAGCCCCGTATTGGGCTCTCAGCTCATCGGGAAGTCTGCTTCTCCTTCTCCCTCTGCTGCTCCCCCCTCCCCGTGTTTGTGCTCTCTCCCTCAAATAAATTAAAAAAATTTTTTTTCATATTTCCTATCTCTAAAACAAGTATTTCACACTTTCTCTTTTTTCCCCCCTCCTATCCCTGCCCCTCTTCCCACACTCCATGATGATGTGGACACATGGTCAGAGGAAATAGAAGCTGAGTGAAATTCTGTTTCCCAATACCAAAACTGCAAGCTTCTTTCTTTCATTCGTATCATATACTATCAAATCTCTCCTGTTTGGAAGATGAAATGGTCCCTAGGACCATTTTCCTGCCATTATCCCTCTCCTCTCATGTAGTGTCAATTTCTGTCTTCTGTTGCATCATTCTCATGTCAGAGTACAAATCTTCCCTGACCACTCCATCTGTTGTCACATGTCTCTGTTTACCTTCACAGTAACACATCTTGGAGGAGTTGCCTTTCTATTCTGACCCCACTTTATCTCCTCATGTCTCCTCCAAACCCACTCCAAGGAGTCTTTTATCTGCCCAGCCTACTGGGAGCACTCTTGCCCCAGTCACCAGTGACGTCTATATCGCCAAACCTAATGTTCCTTCTCTGTAGTCAGGTTTTTCACACTCTTAGCAGAATTCGACACAATTGGTCATTCTGTTCTTCTCGACTCTCTTCCTTCTTTTAGACTGCATGGCACCATATTCTCCCAGTCCTTGTCTTGCTCCACTGACCATTCTTCTTAGATGCTTTTGCTGGATCTTCCCTCGCTCAGGATCTAATCTTCGGCATCTTCAGTGTTCTTTTTGCTTCTTCATCACCTCTCTCCCTAGGAAATCTCAATCATTTTCATGGCTTTAAGACCATCCATATAGATGACTATAAAATTCATAATTCCACTCCTGACTTCTTCCCAAGTCCAGTGAATCCCGAGTCTTTCCAGTCTCAGCCAACAGCTTCACCATCTGTCTAGCTCAAATCAAACACTGACATACAACCTTTGACTCTTCCTTTAACTTACTTTCCTCCTCAAAACCACCAGCCAGTTTGACCTACGTTACTTCAAGTATCTTATCTTAATATGTCCATTTGTTTTTTCCTCCTTGCTACCATCCCAATCTAAACCTCCCTCCTTCTCTTCCTATATATGTGTATATCTATGTGTGTATACATGTATATATATGAGTCTAGATTTTTAAAATTTATATATAATATATCCATGATAAATATATATATTATATATATTTAAAAAATCTAGACTATAGCAATAGATTTCTAACTGATTTTCTTCTATATTTATAACCTTTGATTATTCATATAGCCAGCAGAATTTTTATTAAATATATAAATTAAATCATGTCATCCTCCTGTTTAAAATTCTCTAATGGCCTCTCCTTCCACTTTGAAAAAATTTTAAGCACTTTGGTGTTTTTTTACACATATGCAATAAGGTATAATTTTATTCACAAGTAAAATATATCATCACTAGACCTTGGGATGTACATTAAGGTATCCATTCCATTACAGATTCCCTGGATTTACATTTTTCATAAATGTTTATTCTGTGCAAAATTGGTAATAAAATTTAGAAAAGTTACCATGATTGCTGTTATATATCAGCTGAATCCTATCACATTTGAGACCTTTATATTGGATTTTATAGATCTTTTCTCTAACTGGGTTTTGACTCATTACTATAATGAGGAAAAATATAAACAGGAAATACCAACAATGCCTTTCTACTGCAGAATTATATAGTGACACCATTATCCTGAGAAAACTGTTAGATGGTAAAGATTTCTTTTTAAAGTTATTAGAAAATTTTACTGGTGCCACTTTTCTGACAAATTATTTAAAAATTCTCTATTGTATTGCTAAGCTGAAATGTTTTCCTTGGAACATTCAAAAGCAATGACCTATTGCCAATAAGAAGAGAAAAAGTCATAAAAGAGTACGTAATGATCACTGTTAAAATTCTAAAAGGAGACTAAATATGATGTCAACGATACTTCAGTTTAAAAAAGAAAGAAAAAAAAAGAAAGGTTAAATGTTTAACCTCCAGGGTGGCATACTCTCTTTAATGTCTTTAATATCCATTGGCTCCAGTTTTCTGTAGAATTTGAAAGAAATCTTAGTGTATTTCTTATGGCTTTATGTCCTTGATTTTAAAACAAAGCCCATGTTCTCTGTACTAAATGTTTAAAGGAAATTTATACATATAAAACATACCATGGAAATTCAAGCTTAAAAATATTCAAAGAAAAGAAATTTCTAAAATTTCCATTTAATTTTGAAAGTGTACAAACCTGTCTTCTGTCATTCCTGATTTTGAATGGCATGGATTTTAAACTATATTCTTTTGGCCTTTATTTTTAAAAATTATATAAGGCATAAGAAGAATAATATTGGAAAATGGCTGTTTCAGTAATGCTCATATATCACTTCAAATTTGCACTCAGCTTCCATGGGGCTGGAAGTTGACAAACTTGGTTGCCGTGTAGTAATTCTTAATGAATAGTTTGCTAGTGTCTTGAAACTAAACAGCTTTAGTTAAGATCATTTAAGGCAGTCTCAGTACTATTGCAAGTTGTTCTTTACACCTGTACTTTTTCTGTGGTGGAAACATTGAATAGTAAATGTATTTCTATCTATATTTATATACATTCATCTGGGTAAAATACTGGAATCCATTAGGTTAAAATTTTAAAATAAAAACATCCAAATCTCACATCCAGTGAAACCAGATTTTCCTTTCCCCAGGCACACAATAAGTAGGTTGTTGAAGCTCACTGGTAGTGTTCATGTTCTTGGTGATCACTTTAAACATAAGGTTTGTTGGAATGCCATCACCTTACTTGACCCATAATCGATCACACATAACCTAGAGGATGAGGGTAATGCTTGGAGAGCAAGAGGCACGCCCCATATAAGTTAAATTAGAATCTCTGCAGAAATGAAATGCAGATAGAGAAGAGCATTGTGCAGTGTGGAATTTCTTATTGTTCATATTACTATTATTAATGTTTTAAAAACTGGATAAGGAAAAATTTGTATTAGTGAACCAAAAGGAAATTGAGCTCAGTATTTAATGAAGTTTGATAAATTAAGTAATATTAGTAAAGGAAGGAAAGGATAAACTGAAAATGAAGGTCCCTTATACTTCCGAAAGTTTCTGCTGTTTGTTCCAGGATAGGTGTGAGATCACCTACCCAACTCCCTCATAGCTTATCAGAGGAAACAGAGAGGAAGCAAATTGCCCAAGGAAATGTAGCGCTGAGAGGCTGCCTCAATTCCTCTTCTACCGTGGCAAGACTCTGAAAGTGAGTTTTTTTATTTAAGATTTTTGAAAGATGTTTATTACTTTACTGTGTTAAATGTAGAGGATCTTCCTGACATGCTTCAGGAACTATCCCTTTCCTCTCTCACTTTATTATAAAATGAAAGGAGTTAAATTATGGTTGGGGAAACCCAGTGTACTCCCCACAGAGGTAGCCTTCCCACAGAGGTGCTTTGGGCTCAAGGTCCTGAGCTGGACTTAAGATGGAAATGTAAATACAATGTAAACTTCAAGGAGTTTACAGGGTAGCACAGGGATTCTCAAACTTGAGAGTGCTCAAAATATCACTGAGCAACTTGCTAAAAATGTAGATTTGGGGCCTCACTTTAGAGACTCAGATTCTGAGGCAGGGCACAGGAATATGCATTTATAGTAAGCACCCACTTTCCTACCCCCACTGCAACCAAGTGATTCCGATTGAGAAACCTCTCAATGGGATGGAACCTCATTCAGCAAATCTTTTAACAGCCTTAGGATTTTAGAATAGGGCAGTCCTGAGGAACCTTGTAATGAATTCATTCCTCCTCTCCTAATTGGTACACACTAAGGTTTAAATTTTAATTGTTTTGGTTTAAGCTCAGATTGTTTTTCTTTCTATATCAGCAAGCTTCTAGAGAAAAAAAACTCCTTGAGAGAACTTTTTTTTTTTTTTTTTTTTTTTTTACATTCAGCCCCATGTAAAGAAGCTCTACTAAAATTGTGTCCTATATCTATCTTAGGTGTTAACTCTCCAATATCCTTCTTTCATCTTGTGCTAACCATAACTTGTGATAGAAACTAGCAAGTCAGATTAGCAAGCCAGGGCCACTAGAATAAGAAGATGTCACGTTGTAATTTTCATTGCTTATCTCCCATGTTCACATTTGACTTCTCAGAGTTATTCTGGGATTGACTTTGTTTATAAGAGCCAAAATGGTTGGCAGGTACTGGGGCGTTACAGTGTAGTAGAAGGATTCAGAAGGGCGGTACTTGGTAGAGTAAATGAGGTACCCAGCTCTTGATCTTCCTATTTATAATGGTGCATCCATCAGCTCATTTCCTTAGAACTCCAGTATTTGCTGGGCATGGCTCTTTATGAAGCACCTTTAGTGAGACTATTCTCCTCTGAACCAGACCTCTGGCTGCTCCATAGTCAACCTGACTTGAGCCAACAGTGCTTTAGGGGAAGTTTAATTTTGGACCCAGCAAAGGTAGCTAGAACACCCCAGTGTATTTAGCTGTAGATTATCCCAGTCTCCTGAGAAATCATTAGAGATGTGGACTGAAATGTAGGATCCACAAGGGCAAAGAACTTGTCTATCTTATACTTGGGTGTGTTCCTATTCCACATATGTGGAAAAACACAGTAGTTAGTAAGCATTTTAGGGTGAACGAATGAGTAAAACTTGCTCTATTGTTTCCTGACTTCATCATTTGTATACTATCTTCATGATTCTGATTATTCCCATGAAATATCCATCCTGCTATTTGCTTAATAGTTTCTTGATTCATTAAAATTTTACTTTAGCTTCATGTTAGATAATAATGTATGTGAAATTCTGGGTTGTAGCTATTGCCCATTAAAACAAAAACAATAATAAAAAGAAAATACCTTTATGTTGTACCACCCAAAACATTTTGCATACCAGCCGTAGTATATTGTCTCTTACTTGAGAAGATACAGTCATGTGCTGTGTGCTATTGTCATGACATTATTAGACTAGAAATCTATTTTGTATTTTGCTTTGCTTCATTTCCTTTTTGGCTTTGGAATGATTATTAGACTACAAGTTTTGCTAATCCCATGTGCAGAATGATGCATGAATTAAATATCACTGTATGAAGAGGAATCACCCTATTCAGCTACAATTAGAACCCTAGCTACTCTAAATTTTTTCATTGCTAGGTCTGAGAAACCTGTAATTATGGTTTTTCCCTACTTTGACCTTGACCAGCACAGGGACTTTCAGAATCTATCTTGAGAATCCCGTTTCCGTTCTCTCAGTCCTAAGTGACAATTCACATTATTCCTCTTCTGCTAACTATACTGTCTGCAACTAGATGAGAGATGACAACTTTATTGCAACATTTATATATTTCAAATAATTAAAAGTTTACTAAACAGGTGTATTTCTATTAGATGAAGAGAGGGGAAAAATAAAGCACATATGTGCACTTAAATATGTCATTAGATACTTTGAAAAATTGGCCAAGAATAGGCACAAAAGGATAACTGAATAGATCTCAGGGACTACTTTTTTCCTGCTTGAGACTTTCCCTACCTATTAATTAAATGAAGAATGCCTTTGAGTTTTCTAAAGAGGAATGCTGTCTCCTTTTTCACATACTGAAGCAGAGCCACACTACTTCACTAGGTTACAGAAGGGCTATGCTTCTCTGAAGATTTAATAATTGCTAAAATACCAACTCTTGATGGGTTTAAATAGCATCCTCTTAATTTTGAAGCATTCAACCTTAAAACTCAGTTTGAAGTAGTGTTTGAATATACTGTATCTTGATCTTCATACAGAAACCTCTGTATGTAATTTCCCCCAAACATGAAATCCCTGTGATTCTTTCAATGAGATGTCTTATCCCTCAGCGGCAGATCTCATCAGTTCTGCTGACAACAGAGTTTTTGATAGCTCAAAACAGAAAATGTGTAACATCTTCATCCCTTTTCAGCATAGAACCAAGAAAAACCAATATATAACCACACTGGTAAATTCTAAAGAATGAGGAAAAGCTGAAGTCAATATTTAAACATTCAAAATACTTCTTCCTACCCCCAAGCAAACCTGTGCTTTGCTCATAGTAGCCTAAAAAATGCCGTAGGTTAATTTCTACTTCTTCCAGTCATTCAGAAGGAAGTAATGAATATATTCTATATATTCTATATATATATTCAGAAAGAAGTAATGAATATATTCAGTGGAAATGTTATCATCATCAGCTATTTATTGAGCCAACTTTTTATTTTTATTAGGGTACTTTGGGCATTTTTATTTTTTATTTATTTTTATTTTTATTTTATCGGGCATTTTAAAATAATTTCGTAATTCAAGATAACTGGAATTGCCTTAAAATTACTTACCTCTGAAAAAGTAATTTGGTGAGAATATTAATGTAAACAAGATATAAGGACTACAAAGAGGCTTCAATCAAAAAATTTAGAGACATCATCTTCAATAATTTCAGAATCACCATTTAAAAATTTTTTCTATGCTTATTTTACTAATTCACTAAAGTAAATAAATTTTCATAGCTTAATCCCATCTAATGCATGTTTTTGAAAACAACAAAAAGGCATTGATATTTTAAATGCTCTATGATATTTTCTGCTGACCTTTCTTTTACATAGCTTGAGCTACCAGCTATGCTATAGTTGGCCCACTGTCATAAAAATGTGTGTAAATTGCTGTCTGGCCAATGATGAGGGAATGAGAAATTATACTTAGAATTAATCTGCTGGGTTAATTTAATCACTTTATGATTAGGTTTATATTGGGCAGATAATCAGTGCTAACATTCCATCCCATCCCTCAGTTCATTGAGCTCTGGGCAGTCTCATGATATAAGAATAAGGTATCAGTGCATTTTGTGTAATGAGCATATATCTTCACAAGTCAGCACATTCAGAATTTCCATTCCACTTTTTGCAAAAATAATCAGGAACAAGTCTATGAAAGAAGAGTCATCATAACTGAGAGAGTCAAGAATTTGACCCATCACAGTTAAATTCCTGGTGTGTCATTTTAAAGACCTTTTTGAAAACCTGGTTATTGAATGATTTTTTTCTCCTGAAGACACCAAGGCTATTTTATAAGCATCCTGATTATAATTTCATCACATGGTTACTACAGATTTCTTTGAGAAGTTAAATGACTGCACATAGAATTTTTTTTAAAAAAGTGAATTACTAGCAATGGAGAGAATATCTGGGAAAACAAAAGGTAGACAACAGAGATTTACATTTCAGTTTACTTTCCAAATGAAGGGTTTTAGGATACTTATTCAACACTGTTGCAATCTGACACTAGAATAAAATAACTAATGTTTAAATGCTGGGATAAGAAAAGAAGGTTAAAAACCATCTAGTACTTAAGTTCCGAGTGAGACTGAGGAAGGTAAGAAGGACTGGCTGAACTCTTGATGGCAAGAAAAATCTTTGTAAATTTATATTGACATCAAAATCTTGGAAGATATCATTTAAAGATCAACTGATGGTGAAATTGCAAATAAATTATTTTGCAAACTTTGATTTGGGATTATTTATACAAAAGATATCAGCCAGAATATTTTGCCAATGAAATTGGTCTAAATCTCAGAGTAACTGCAGTTGTTTATAGAAAAAACATTATTCCTTAATGTCTTCTTTCTTGAGATCACAATATATTTCAAAAAATAAATATAAACTTTTATATAGGTAAAATTACTTCTTTATAGTATAAAATTAAGGAAGAAAAATTCTAACAAAATCAGATGAGAAAGTCATTTTGGTGATTAGTAAATTTAATGCTGCAATGGAAAAAACAGAATTCTAGAAATTCAAAACAAGGGCTATTGCTTTGAAATGAAACTGACCTTCCATGAATTCAGAATGAATTTCAATTACGCTTAGAAGCCTAGCTTGTCAGTTGCATTTTCCTTGCTTTCCAAATGCACAATTTATTTCAAATAACCAAATTAGGATATGGATGGTAGCTATTCAAATGTGCATATGATGTCTTTCTTAGCATAAATAAAAGAGTCCTAAACACACTATTTAGAATTTTTTTCCCCATCCACCCTTTTTCTGTATCCATCCTATTTGGTAACCCAGCAAGTTACAAACAGCTGTTGGATTTTTTGTGACTGGCAAGAAATGAGTTGTTAAATTGTCTTCATATATAACATTCCAATAATTTCCCCTTTGCTATCATCCTTTGCTAAGCAACTAATCTAGGACAGCAAGGATTAAAATAGAGGATACTTCATTCAAAACAGCAAAAGAAAAAAAAGGAGAAGTAAAAAGAACATATAATCAACTCACCTGGGTAAAGCCTTCATAATTCCTCAGGTCTGAAGGAGACATAGATAAAACACAAAGATGTATTTTGAAAAAGAAGAAAAGGAAGTAAAGATTTGAATACTTCCTCTTGTTCTGCTTGGGATTTATCTGGGTTGTCTAAATCCAAAATCTGATTAGCATACTTAATCTTATGCAGTGTCAGGAATGATCTACCATCCTTTAATCAGTCTATTATTATCTGTCTTAACCATTCCTAACAGTCTGTTGGTTTTCAAATATACCTTTAGTGAACACTGATCTACTGTGTGCTTGTGTTGCCTAGGAGTTTGGATAGGAGTACTTCGAAACATGGCCATGAGGTTCATGTGGTGTAAATGGAGTGGAAGAACCCCCTCCCCCAATAAAAAGGAATAAATGATCTAGTTTTGCTCTTGACACTGGTGGGGTTAATTATAAGGTAACACATTTATCTTTGTGAGACAGATACAGGGGCAGAAACAGTCTGGTGTATGGTGTGGGGTGTATGGTGTGGCAGAGGTTGTAGATTTTGATTAAGGAGATTTAAATTTGAATCACATTTCCATATCCTATGTTGATTTTGAGGGTCATTTGACTTTTTTTTTTTTTAAAGATTTTATTTATTTGACAGAGACACAGCGAGAGAGGGAGCACAGCAGGGGGAGTGGGAGAGGGAGAAGCAGGCTTCCCGCCGAGCAGAAGCCTCTGATGTGGGACTTGATCCCAGGACCCTGGGATCATGACCTGAGCCGAAGGCAGACCCTTAAGGACTGAACCACCCAGGCGCCCTCATTTGAATTTTCTTAGACTCAATGTGCTCATTTGTAAAACTGGGATTAATAATATAGACCATGATTTAGAATTTTTGAAATCCTATGAAAGATGTAAATGAAATTAGTTTAGAGATAGAGTTTAGAATCTTTAAATGAGACATTTCTATTAAAGTAGTAATATTGCTCATAATTATTTAGGTAATTCTTATTAATGCCTAATAAAAATTTAAAAAGTTTTTCTGTGGCTTTTTGCAAACACATAAATTATGATATATATGAGGCTGGAAGGAAGGGAAGTGATCAGAGTTGAAACTGCAGAGGTAAATTGCTATACTAAGGACATTGGACTTGATCTTTTGTCCAAAGGGGAGTTTTTTTGGAGAATTTAGCAAGATCTCTTTGGCTGCATTGTGAAGAATGAGTTGGGAGTGAAACCCGAAGTAAGGAGACCAATTTAAGAACCTAATGTAGAAACCAGATTCATAGCCTGAGCTCAGATGGTGGCAATGGACAGAGAGACAAGAAGTATTAAGATTCAATAAATATTGAAGTAGAGAGGAGGAAAGAGAAGAAGATACTGAGACGAAGTATCAAAGAACTAAAAGCAATAGGATTTGGAGATTGCTTGGCTGCAGGGTGGGGTAGGATAAGGAATAAAGTAGACGATAAGGATAATACCCAAAAGCTCCATATTAGAAATTGCAAGATTATTAAAATAGGTGACTAGAAGCAGGAATGTATTTGGGATAAAAGATAATTTAACTGTACACATGTAGTATTTGGGAGGCAGTGAGATGTCCCAGTAGGAATGTCTGATAGCTGGAGATAGAAATCTGATAATTAAGCAAGTAGTGAGGGTCTTACAGAAATGTCCAGAGTAACAAGAATATAAGGTCCAACCTGAAAAATGACCAAAATTTAAGGAACTGAGAGAGAAATTTGAGATTGTAAGTTCTCAATGCAGCGTTATTAAGAAAATTCTGTAAGGTAGCTCTGGTAAGTGGAAAGATGAAAGGATTTGAAGTGAAATACTTGGGTTCAAATTTTGGCTCTCCTATTTATTCACAATGTGACTTTGATAAAGTTAACCCCTTCTTAGCCAACTGTAAAGTGGGGATAATGATATTGACATTCATTTCATAGGGGTAAGGATAAAAAGAAGTAATAATTGTCAACATTTTATATATAAACTCCTATGTAAATAGTATTATGAGAATAACCTAACCAAAGAGTTACATTTTCTTAGGAGTTTGTTGTAAATAGGGATCCATAAGTAGTTCTGAGAAATACGTTGGGAGAGAAAAGGCAACAATTTTTACAAAGTTCAGAAATCTGGATTTGAATTAAACTTACAACTTATCAGTGTTAATGTTAGAGATACTGAACAAGGAAAATATTCATTCCTACCCTCTTCATGGTGTAAAACAAAACAACGTATTTTATGTGATCATCTTAATAGAATGATGATAAATCATTAAAGAATACTAGGATTTATTATCATATAGAATATTGTGATTTATCATCATAATAAAATGAAAAACATTTATTCATGAGGATGTATGAATGGCTGGGAACTAAAGAAAAAGAGCAATATGACAAACCTAGTCATATGTGTACAATAAGAGTATTTTTCTGAAATAATCATTATTAGACACCTGTACAACCATGAAAACGTTGAGGTCCACATTGATACGTGCATATTTTCTTTTCATCCTCGACAGTGTCTCCCAGAACACACAGAGTTCTAAACTTCACTACATTCCCGGTGAAGACTTCACTACAATGCAGAGCAGATGATGGTCAGGACCAAGGCAGCCCCTGAGGTTTGAATTTGTACATGTCATTAGGGCTTCTTATTTGGAGTTCCAAATCCTCCAAACTGGCATTAGAGTACTCAAACTTGTTTCATAAACACAAGTAAATCCAGCAAAAAAAGCAAAATAACCCTTAGCAGCAAAGCCACTGGATAAATGGCATTTTAAATCATTTTTAGACCCACTGATAGAGATGACTTCAGCTCACTGCTACCTGAAAGCAGTATAAATATTTATAAGGTACTCTACTGAGGTGTTCAAAACATCACACTGCTCCAATAGACTACAATTTCAGGGTAGAGTAAAATGGACAGGATAAAAAATAAATAAACAAAATAAACTTCAGACATCATTTGTCTATTTATGCTGGCTGTTCTAAAATAATATGAGTACTGTTTTCAATTTCTACTTCGGGGTGGAACTTTCACATCACTAAAAATGAAACCACCTCATAAGTTAAGTGGCTAGAATGTTCTTAATCCATCAGGGTGAGACAAAGAGTTGGTCTGCTATAGTTTCCATGAGCCAAGGACTGGAAAGCCAGGATATTTTTTTGCTCCTTATGCTATATTTTGTCTGTCTCTTATCAGACTCCTAGTGAGAAAAAAAGTTTCCATTAGCAGAAAGTCTTCTTTTTAAACTTAAAATCGGTTTTAAAATTTCACAGCTGCCCCCACTATTCTGTACAGCATCATTACAATGGGAATTGTGAAAAGGAGAAATATCCATTGTCCAATGCTATGGCGTTGTGTGCTGAGCAATAAAAGAGAAACAGTATTCTTGAAGGTATAAAGAAAAGTTGAAAGTGCTATTTCCACCAATAAGTACAATTATATGTAGATATCCTTCAGTAAAAATAGAATGAGGAACTTGCCTGTTAACCCAATTAACATGTCCAAATGTTTGTTTTATAGTTGAAAAAATGTTTCCCAAACAATAAAGTAACGCAGCCTTCTGATTGCCCATTTTTCCTATGCCATCTTTATTACTTGAATAACTTTCCTTTTGACCATTCTACTTTGGGCAAATAAAACGAGCCATTTGAAAACCTATTGTGGATGATAATAAACTGTGCTTGCTATTACAGAAGCTGTTCTGAATTCCACCTGAGTGTCCTGGGAAGAAAAAGGACAAGGCGTAGTATAAGGGGGAAAAATCATTTTCAGCATTGAGTTTATTCTCACAAAGAAACTCCTTTCCATTTCTCTTCTGACTGGTAAAACATTATGAAGATGCAGGCTCTGGTGACATTACCCCTCTCTCCTTGAAATATACCCTCTGTGTCTCTCATCTGTCCCTATGTCAAAGCTCCCTAGCATTTGAACCCCTTATTAAGCACCCTCCACGTGCACTGAAGTCAAACTCTCTTGCCCTCTTTTTCAACCCATTTGCAAGGACTTCTGGTTTGCCTCAAGACCTAGCTCTTTTACATTTATAGACAGATACTCTTAATTTTGCACTTTGGATTACTTTGTCCTAGGTATTTTTCTACTAGAGAAAACTGGACCTTTTAAGCACAGCACATACATAAATTTCAACACCCATTACTCCTACCTTGCTTGAATACACACACACACACACACACACACAAACACACACACGTATGTATGTATGTATGTATGTATGTATATATTCAGAACCTAATAGTTGGCTCTCATCTTTAATAAAATTTGTGTTGTGGAAATTTTATTCTAAATAATTAATGGATTTATCTTATAGAACATTTACACCTACTCTTTTGCTATATATACATTAGCAACACAGTTCTAGAAACAGTTGTCCACTGTTATATGAGATTTAATCAAGTTTATTTGGCTTATTAACAAACATACTCTCTTCTTCCACCTCATGGTCTCACCCTTTGTTTTTCCATTCTTTTGTCCTCATCCAAATCTCTAACCTGATCTTTGAGTTACTTCATAATTTTTCCAACTAAATGAAATATGTGTGCTTCTAATTCTTTTAGCCCTTCCATGAACAGTAAACAGTGAAAAATTCAAAATGCAAAGATCAGTATTTTGAGACAAGTAATAAAAATAGAAAGTAGACATATAACTTCAAATCTGATGATGAAAAATTATTGACTGTATATATATATATATATATGTATGTATATATGTAAGTTTGTATGTGTGTATATATATGTATAGCTTAAAGATTTAAGTCTTCCAGATATGAATACTATTAAAAGGGCTTTTGTACTTTTTGTTTACACATCATTATACAGGGGGGGATGACTGCAATTTGGCTTTTCATTTTTCAGAAGACATTAATCAAAACATATTAAAAAATACCTAACACACAAAACAGAAAATAGATAAATATTTTAATATATTGTTACCTTCATTTCCATTAGAATACATTCATGGCACTTGAACCTCTAAAATTTCTTTGCTATTCCTTCTATTTACATGTAGCTATTCACCTCTCAGAGGTTAGCAATGTTAAGAATGATTATTAACAACAATAATTTACTTACTGATTTTCCTGAGAATAGGATTAAATATCCAAAACTAAATTTATAACTACATTTTGTTGATATTTTATATTTCACTTTGCTATCTGAACATGGAAACCTGGAACTTTATGATGTAATCTTAGAATCTCTAAGTAAATTTGGAGTAAAACCGAACCTCAAGTCATCATACTTCATAATAATCAAGGCACATAATTTTCTATGTACTTATGTAGTTAAAATTTTATTATGTATCTAAATGTCCAATGTAAGTCAATTTTGTCTAAAGACCTGATACCAATAAGCTTTCACCAGTTACTAAGAAAATCATTGTTTATTAGTAAAATAAAGTTTTATCTAAGAAAATTACCATATTTAAGTTAGATTTTAGTATCTAAAATTTTAATTAACAGTATTGGTAAATTAAATTTGTTCTTATCATCGCTTATTTTAATTTATTCTACCTACATTTTTAGTAGTAGTTTCTACTTCCTATTAGAGGGAGAGTCCTGCACTAGGCTATATTGTTAAAATTAAGTTTTTAACTATAATTACAACTAATTGTATGAGCAATGGTAAGTTGTAATTGTGTAACTTTCATCGATTAATTAATTGATTCAACTTTAATGGATTAATTAAATTCACCTCTCAGGATTTCTCTTTCCTTATCTATAAGAGAAGGTCACTAAACTACATATATTATCCTTAAGATCTCTTCCAGTTCTAACATAAAATAATAAAGAGCCAAATTATATAAATTTATACATTGATAGACTAACTTTTAAAACAATTTCAAAACAGCCTTATAAAATATGACAGTTGCATATTGTAAAACTGTGAATTACTACAATTTACTTTTCTCTGAATCTTACTGATTCAGTTCTAAGATATACGTATTTTATAAAGGCTTCTTAGGATGTGTTGAAATAAGGCCAAAATCAAAATAATGCATTTGAGTTTAATAAATATAATTAGTAATGATTACATAACTTTTTGCAAATGCAGATAAATCCCTTATCACAAAATGACATAAAGCCAGTGTTTTTATTGAATATGTAAATCTATCTGGGAAATATTTAACATCTGATCTTTGAAGAGAATTCCTCAACAGATAATTATACATATTAATTGATTTTAGGTTTAAGGAGGAGGTCCCATACATAGTGGTATGCTCTTATTTAAACTCTCCTTTCATGAAGGCATGGTACTATGATCATCAGCAGATGTGTTAAAGTAGAAAATTCTTAACACTGATCAAAACAGACGAGTGGCAGGACTATAACAGCACCACTGCTAGAACAATGAAACCAGGAGAAAAAAGTGGAATACAATGCGAAGTGAGCAAAAATTAGCTACTGATGGCTGAAAGAACCTTTATGGTAATGAAAAGACTGGAAATGAAGCTTAAAATTCATTAAAATTATTTTGCCTGATTTCTCAAGAATAGAACTTTAGTGATTGGTCTAATGCTTAAAAGAGGCAGTGGAATTTAGGTTTGTTTACATTTTTTGGTTTGTTTACATTTTTAAAATATACGTCTTTACAACATGATTTTTCTTATTAGAAATATGGTTTTGTGAGATAGAATTGTGGAGTACAACCAAAAAAGTGTTTGGAGAGGCTGACTTGGATTTTAACAAAATCTGAGGCAGTCCTGTAATTTATAAAAGCACAAGTTCTATGGTTAAGATGGAAAGTACATGTTGAAAATATTTCTGAAACCTAATATGATATTTTGTGTTGTGACATTCCAAAGAGCACTAAATATTTCTAATCTCACTTGAGGAATAAGTTATTAGAAATCAATTAATACTCAAAGTCTAGTTATTTGATTTAGAGATTGGGGTTCATTCCAATCCAGTGTTTGATTAACTGATGGGCAATAGCTCGGCTTGGTGGCACAAAAAATGTCTGCTGCTTCCCTTTGGTCAGAACATCCACAACCTAAAATACACCATAATAAAATGTATTAGAATTTTAACACTGTCATACTTAAATACTACTTCTATGCTTTTACAATTTAAAATGTGATGATTTTACAGTGAATAACAACAGTACAAAGTGACAACATCCATGTTCAACATGCAAAATTTAGTATAGTATTTTTAGTTGATTCAATGAGTTAGTGAATCAATTAAAAAAAATATTCCAGAAAGGCATATTCCCTTAATGAAAATAAGGACATGAAAAAGAAAAGTACACATTCCACACTTATTTTCAAAGTGAAGTCAACTTTTGCAACAGGTTCCCTTTTATAAAATTCTAAAAAACACTTAATTTCTACTTTTTGAAGTTGAGCATAAAATAAAATAAATTTTGTTTAGGCAAAGTCTGAAAGGATTTCAGGTCTTCACTACTGATAGTGTATCCATTTGTTTTCTATACAAATACTTTAGGTTAAGCAAAACAAACAGTAATTTATCTTTCATTATACTACTGAAGGATGACATTTTAAAAAGTTCTTGTGACTGTATCTTTGCTATATAGTTTAGTTATTCTTGTCCTTAAGCACATTTTAAAATGAACAAGAACTTTTCAAAAATTTTAAGCATTTTTACTATTTTTTGAGAGCTACCTGTTTTAATGCTGTAAACTAAAATACAAAATGTCTAAGAAAAATCTTCCTGTTTCTCATCTTTGAAATAATGTTTACCTATTTTAAGTCCATTGAAAAGTATCATTAATCTGAAGGAATGGCATTTGAAATTAGAAAATGGCACAGAATCATCAACTAGAAGAACCTCACAGAATGAGTTAACATAGGACACATCAATTACATTGTAATCCATGCATGATGGGTGGGCCATATGCATTCATTCAACTTGGTGAAAACATGTATCCTTGTTGCATGCCCAAACTGATACAGTCAGAGAACAATCAATAGAAGAAGGAAATTAAATTGAACTTTACCTGTTCTCTAGTGAACCAGCGGGCATCCTCTATTTCATTCTTGTCAACTTTAATTTCTGTAGACACTGCCACAGCTAAGCAACCAATCATTAAGGAGGAGGGCATTGGCCATGGCTGACAAGAGACATACTGAACATGGCCAACTTTGACTCCACTTTCCTCTTCTACTTCTCTCCGAACAGCATCTTCTATTGTCTCTCCTAATCAAATGGGGCAAAAGACAAGTAGCTGATGAACATTCCTTGAACATTTTGTCCTCCGAATGGTTCAAACATTTGGAAATCACTTTGGACAGAAACCCAATTTAAAGAATGAGAAAGCAGAAGCCTAAAACTAGACTGGAATTTAAAAAAAATATTATTTCTTAAAGTATATAACTACAGACATAATCAAAATGCCAGAGAACTTTTCTTGAAGGTCCAAATTTTTGCTTACAGTGTAAAAATGGTAACATCTACAACTATCCAGCACCTGCTATTAGCTAAACACTATGCAAATATTTTAAATATTATCTCATTTATGTATTATCAGTAAATAGTTACAAATTATTCCAAGATTTTTATAAATGGCTAGCCTTTACCTTACTAAAATTTTGAAATTTTTTATGTTGTCAAACAATTACTGCAGATAACTTTTCTCAAAAAGAGTTAAAACTAAACACTAAAAGCTTAAAAACCACTTAAGATGAAACAGTATTTTTTCTTTCTAAATGATTTTTTTCTTCTAGATGACTATTGACTCAGGTATGATAAAATATAGTGCCTAGAAATGTACTTTTTATTTCTGATTTGTTGGAATTGAGAATCAGAATAAAGGGAATGGTTTGTAAATTTATCTGAAAGTTTAGAAATATTTTACTATTTAAACACAGCTTTTTATTTCAAATAGATTGCTATATTTCCTATATTATAATTAACAACTTATGTTCACCAAAAAATATAGTGGAAAGGTAAGTCATAGACTGGCATTAAGATATTTGCAAGACCATAGCTAAAGAGTAGCATATAATACATTCTACAAAACTCCTAAAATGAGATAAAAGGATAAACAACCAAAACAAAATTAGGCAAAAATATAAACATGTAAAATTCAGAGAAAATGAAAATCGGATGCCTAAAACACATGTGAAAAAGATGCTCCATCAGTAGGGAAATGAAAATGAAAACTACAATGACACTATTTCATAACTATTGCAATAGCAAATTATAAAGTACGAAAATTCTAACTTGGTGAAGATGTGGAACAACAAAACATTTCATGTGCTGTTAGAAATAGTGTAAATTGGTAGGGACACTTCAGAGAGCAACTTGGCAATGTCTACGAAAGGTTAGGATGTTCATATCCTACAAGCTAACAATTCTACTCTCAAGTATATACCCTTGATAACTCTTGCAAATGTGCACAAGGAGTAGTATAAGAATATTCTTTGCAGTGTTGTTTGCAAATGCAAAAGCTGATATAAACTAATTGTCCAACAACAGAATGGATGAATTGAAGAGTAAATAAATAAAATGGTACACAGCAGTTAAAAAAAACAGCCTAGAGTTATTAGAGACAGCATAGTGATTAAGAGCATGGACTCAGCCAAATTGCCCACGTTTGTATCCCTGCCCTATCACTGATTAGCTGTTTGATCTTAGGCAAGTGAGTCAGCTCCTGTACCTTAGTGCCCTAGCTGTAAAACTGCTGTAATAGTTACTCTTTAAGTCTGTATGAGGGTCATATGATTGAATATCTGGAAAGCCTTCTAAACAGAGTGTGGCACAAAGTATGTTTAGTACTATTATTATCAGTGCCGATTAATACTGGAAGTTAAGATTAAACATGTTTGTTAATTATCATTTATTCCACAGATATTTACTGAACTCCTACTATATATAAGGCACTGCTCTAAGGGTGTGGGCTACAATGATGAGTGAAATCAAGTCCCACCCCTATGCAACTTACTTTCTGGTATGAGCAGATAATAAATGAGTAGATAGATAAATAGATACATACATACATCAGATAATAAATACAGAGATACATTCATACATACATACATGTCAGGTGGTAATGAGTGCTATAGGGAAAAGTCAGTCAGGATGACAGAATTGTGAATGCAGGGTATGACGCTAACTAATGTATTTGGGGCTATCTGGGAAGACCCCTGGAAAGGTGACACAGTTGGGTCTAGTAAAGAAGGAAGTGAGGTGTAAGTCATGCAGATACTTTGGTAATAGCAATACATGAAAGAGGAAATGCTGAATTTTTAAAACAGACAAAATTATTCTGCTAGTAAAAACAAATATTACATCACTTAAAATACACAGAAAATATTTAAAAATATCCCAGTTTCATAGCATGATAATTTGTCAAATGCTGTCTAAAATTTTTATTTGGACATTACAAGTTAAAGGAAGATTATTATTAAAATTATTAAGAAAAGGCTTACCAGGTTCAATAAATCCAGCAAGGCAAGTAAACATGCCTGGGGGAAATCTTTTCTGCCTGCCTAAAAGACATTTGGTCCCATCTGGATGAATAACTTGCATGATTACTACTGGATCTGTTTTTAAAAAAATCAGATGAATGAATGATAGGAAAAAATAATTTAGACTCATTGTGTAAAGTCACTGTCAAATAGTATAATAAAAAGGTTTATCTCCTGTAACAACAAGACTCTTGTCTAATTATGAGAATATTTCAGGGAAATTGCATAGAATATTGTACGCTAAAGGAAGACCAATTTTGTCTTCTTCTTAATAGCAACACTTATTATATACTTACGGTATGCTAGGCATATATTTTAATTATAAAAAAGTTAGAGTAGGTATTTTTTTAAAGATTTTATTTATTTATTTGACAGAGTGCTTTAAAGAGAGAGAGCACAAGCAGGGGGAGCTGCAGGCAGAGGGAGAAGCAGGCTCCCTGCTGAGCAGACGATTAATGACTGGGCCACTCAGGCACCCCCAGAGTATATTATGGCATGAAGAAAATACAAATTTTACAATAGTAAATGTGAATTTTTCTCTCCCTTCCAATCCAATCGTGAACAAAAGTTTTTATTTTTTTAAATATTTATTTATTTAATTGACACAGAGAGAGAGAGAGAGAGAGAGACAGTGAGAGAGGGAACACAAGCAGGGGGAGTGGGAGAGGAGAAGCAGGCTTCCTGCCGAGCCTGATGCGGGGCTCAATCCCAGCATGACTCGAGCCGAAGGCAGTCGCTCAACCAACCGAGCCACCCAGGCACCCCCTGAACAAAAGTTTTTAAAAGCTAATGTGGCTCTATGACTAGGTTTAAGCTGTTAAAAAGATAAAATTTAAATTAAATAAGTTTGTTTTCCAGAAGTCATTAATGCAGTGAATTCTCCTTACTAGAGCATGATTGAAAACAGTTATCAAATGAAAAAGGCTCCTGTGCAGTGAACCCAGGTGTCACAAAGCCATGCATTTTACTCTCAGGAGACTTCCTCGGGTATTGCTCAGTTTATCTATTATTTTTTCACAAGTTTTAAAGGACTAGGTTCTCAGATTTCCAAACCTACAGAAGACTCCAATGCAGCAATTAGAAGGAGAGAAAGTATAGGCTGACAACAGCAGTGATGTAAAGCTAGGTCCAGGCTGTATTGCTTTGGTGATGCCTTGAACAGGCACTGAACTGTTGGGGTACTTTTTTTTTTTTTTTTTGTCTCTGCACTAAGTGGACCCAGAATGGTAGACTTTTGAAATCATGTATTATAACACATCAAATTCATATTGATTAACTCAGAGTTAAGAAATGGCTAATTAGGGATGCCTGGGTGGCTCAGTCAGTTAAGCATCTGCCTTTGGCTCGGGTCATGATCCCAGGGTCCTGGGATCGAGCCCCGCATCAAGGCTCCCTGCTCAGCAGAGAGTCTGCTTCTCCCTCTGCCTGCAGCTCCCCCTGCTTGTGCTCTCTCTCTCTGACAAATAAATAAAACCTTTAAAAAAAAAAAAAAAGGCTAATTATGTACAATGTCCCTTACTTAAAAGTCATGAAACCATATAATACTTTAATACTTATAGTCTTAAGTTATATTAAATATGCTTTTAATAAAAAGGTAAACACCTCAACAACTCAAAACCTTTTCTTCCCAGAATGTCTTATTCTCTAAGATTCCAGATGGCTGAGATTTCACTATAAAGGAAAAGGCTTACCAACTCTTGGATATGATGTATTGTGAACACCATGGAGACTAGGACAGTCTTCTTTTAAGCATACTCTTTTGTAGCCACCTTCTTCAATTTTAGTTGCACTTCCACAGGTTGGGCAGAACTTATATCGACTGTGCCAGGCAAGAACAGATCTTGCTTGAGCTACAACCCCTTTAAGAAAAGCGTATAAAGTTTTAATTCTGTGATAAACTGTAAACAAATTAATATCAAAGTAAAATGTTCACAAGTCAAGGCATACACTATATTTTCTGAATAGCAACATAATCAAGAATTTTTGTATTCCTATTTTTATGATGTATATTTCTTTTGAAGTAGAATAATCCAAAGATGACATGAAAATTTGATTTAACTTTAATTTGAACTAATCAAATATAACTCTCATATAAGATAGATGTTAGCACACCTATCTTATATACTATATTAGCTCAGGCTTTTACTACAGGTGATTTTTAAATTTTGGATATACAAGATTCTAGTGTATAGTGATTTTACAAATACTGACTTTACAATAATGATGTTTATAAAAATACACTATGCAGCGGGGCGCCTGGGTGGCTCAGTTGGTTAAGTGACTGCCTTTGGCTCAGGTCATGATCCCGGGATCCTGGGATTGAGTCCGACATCGGGCTCCCCTGCTCTGCAGGGAGCCTGCTTCTCCCTCTCCCTCTGCCTGCCACTCCTGCTGCTTGTGCTCTCTCTCTCTGTCAAATAAATAAAATCTTAAAAAAAAATACACTATGCAGCCACTTCCTGATTTAGACTTGGACTATAAAGAAAATATTAATAGGAAACTGCAGGAATTCTCCTTTCCTGGGTGCCTAAACCACTACTGCTCCATGTCACTGTGAAACATATCCTGTTTACAACTGGAAACTGCATAGAATATTAATAAAATACTATATTTATAACATTCATGTTAACGTTGTTCATGAAAAAAATGCCTACTAGAATAAATCTTACAACATATATATACTTTGGCTATAGCCTTTACCCTGGTACGTCAAAAAAGAATATGGCCTGACCAAAAATGTTATAATTGAAGCAATAAAACTAGAAATGTTACATATGCATTTGCCTGACAAACTTGTTCTCATTAAAATACATTATTTGGTTTAAGGATTTTTGAAAAAAAAAACAAAATAACCACAAACAACAATAACAATGTTTTAAACTGGAAAAAACAAAATAAACCATACATAAAAACAAATTAATACTGAAATTCAACAAACCATAGGCAACATTAAATATTTCCCTGCTATGTTACCTTGTAATACGTAATTCATGCTATCTACATTATTTCAATATTGTTTCAATAAGAAAGTTAATATTTATTGAGTACCAACTATGTGTGAAGCATCATGCAAATAGCTTTATATGTATCATCTTATTATTTATTTAGTTATGAAGAACAAAACAGGTATATTTCTATTGAACTACCTGATACAACAGTGTGGTATGGATGGATAGTATGAATGACAAATAATACAATATATTTTATGTGAAATAAAAATATTTACATAGCTCAATGGGTTACCTCATCTTATTTAATGTTTAGAGCAATCCTATGATGTAGGTACTATTATTACCCTCTGTTTCTAGAGTAGGAAACTGAGGCACAAAGAGGTTAACTGTGGAAGTTTACATAGCAAGTGAATAAAAGGGCCTCAGTTTTCTTACTAGTAAAAAGAGAGATCCTTTTGATTTTAAAATTATAGCTACAAAGAAAATATATTTTCTTAAAAAGTGCAATGTTTTCTCCATAGATGTGGAGAATAAAACATACCAATCCAGACTCTGGGAAGAGATAATCTAATCATTCTCTGGAGGGGCCCACCATACATCTCCTAAGGGAAGGTGGACATTGACAAGTGACCCCTTCCTTACCTCCCATTAACTTTCAGTCTACCATAATTTAGCTTATATTCCTTCCACTCCATTGATACCCCTCTTGTCAAATTCATCAACAGCTTCATATTACCAAAACGAAAGATCCTTAAAAAAAATCTTTGTCTATCTTACTCAAAGTCTCAACAGCATTCAATATATGTAATGTAATGTAATGAAGGGGGGGAAATCAGAGGGGGAGATGAACCATGAGAGACTATGGACTCTGAGAAACAAACTGAGGGTTCTAGAGGGGAGGGGGTGGGGGGATTGGTTAGCCTGGTGATGGGTATTAAAGAGGGCACGTACTGAATGGAGCACTGGGTGTTATACGCAAACAATGAATCATGGAACACTACATCAAAAACTAATGATGTAATGTATGGTGATTAACGTAACGTAATAAAAAAAAAAGAAATACTCTGCTCTCTTGATTTTCATGAGCATATTCTCCTGTTTTCCTCTTACCTTATGGCCACCTTGATGGCTCCTCTTTTTCTACCTGACCTCAAAATTTAGGGGGATTCAGGTATGATTCTGAGGCTTTCTTTCTTGCTTGCTCTTAACTCTCTAAGTTTCCTGAGATTTAACTATCACCTTCACGTTGCTGACTCCCACATGGGTATCTCTAACTCACACCTCTCCTCTGTTCCAGATTCTAATATCCTTCTCTAAAACTTGAACATGCCCAAAACTAAAATCTTGATTTATTTACTTCAAGTCTGTCTTGCTTCCCTTGCTCAACCTGTCACCCTATTTTATCAAGAAATAGTATCACTATCCACCAAATTACTAGTCTCAAACCTAGCAATCATTCTTGATCTTTTCTTTCATCATTATATACCCCATACCCAATCCATCAACAAGTGCTAATGATTTTCTAAAAATATACCTTGAATGTACCCTTTTCTCCATCTCTACCATTGTCACCTTAATTCAGGCTGTACTCCAGGTTACTATCATCTCTCCCTCACTTATAATAGTCTCAACCTACTGATCAAGCCCTGTCAGTTTTACCTCCAGAACATCTCAAACTCTCCCTTTTTCTCCATCAACTCAATCCACTGCAACCTTTTACCTGACCTACTGTAATCTCAAATCCCCTCTTAAGACTTCTGATTTCATACTTAATTACCCAGAATTCATGATCTACAAAGCAGGCAGAGTGACGGTTTTTGTTTCTTTTTAAACCATAGGTCAGGTTACAACATTTAAATGGAATTTAGAATAAAACCATGGCATATAGGGCCCCACATTAACTAGCATACCCTGCAACAGAAAATAGTCAAGGTCTTTGACATCATGCTCAGTGTATTGCAGGTACTCAATAATTACTCACTGAAGAATCAAATAAAACAAGCATGCATTAGGATTAATTCTGGGGAAACTAATCTTGGCTGATTAAAACTGCTGTAACTGCTCAGGAGAGTAGTCCCCTAGAATGAGAACTTTAGGAAAGTTCTAATGAAGACAGCCTAATTTCATTGCTTACTGAAAAAAGTGTGCCTCCTAGAAAATGAAGATATGCTGTATAACTCCAACCCAGTTCCAAAAACCAGATTACCACCAACAGGTAATTATTACCAACAGGTAAACCATGTTCACTTCTTACCAGCTTCTTTTTCTTTCAATTGCAGAAGAGCAGGTATTGGAGGATGAAGAAAATAACAATTTTCATGTCTTTGCTTAAATTCTTCGGCAGCAACAGGATCTATATCTAGAGCAAACCAGGCAACCAACCCATCTTCTTCTCTTGGGACTTCTCCAGTATAATTGAAAGACTCTTTCTTCATTTCAAGTTCTACTCCAAGAAAAATCAAGGTGATCTTTTCACGCTGAGCCAAATAATTTTTTATATCTGTGTAGTTCAGCTGACAAAGCCTGACTTCTGGCTGTTGGAAACTTTCTTTATTGCCACCTAGAGTAACTAAAGGATTTAAATCTGAGAAAAGGATATAAACTGTGGCTGGATGGCTTTCTTTAGCTAGTAGCCAGTCAGAATTATTTCTTTTTTCACTTTTTCGGTCTAATAGTGTTTTACTAAAATAATTTTCACATTCTTCCACTTCATTAGTTAGGAACCAAGGCTTCACCCCACCTTTAGCATTAGCTAGTAAGTTAGCTATATGCTTATAACCCCAAAATTTAGCAATATCCAGTGCAGTCTGCCTTGATTTATTGACAATGGATCTGTCACACCTATAGATGGAAAGAAAAATAAAAAAGGAAATAAACATTTTCTTTAATATTTATTACAATAAAATATTTCCAGATGCACTTGATAGCCCCTCTAATGATTATTATGTAGATTTTTTTAGTACATAATTTACTAATGGGAAGGTTAAAAGAAATAATCATAAATGATGAAAAGTTAGAGATAGTAGATATTTAACATTTCTGGAGAATTGTAAAATAAAAAACAGTAAGTTTGTGTTATAAAAAGAAATTAAAATTTTACGAGGGGTTCTTGAAAGTTATAGTGGGTAGATCTACATTTTCTATTTGGGAGAAAAAGATTAGACTAACTCATATATTTGCTTTGCTATTAAGTATGAAGGATTTATCCCTCAATAAAAGAAGTTAAAAGCTTTTAGTTAGATACTATGCTGTGTTTTTATAAAATGAAACTGGTCAATGAGTTATTTACAAGCCCAATGATATAAATACGACTACAAGAAAAATTTAAAAGGAAATATGTAACCCAGAAATTAAACCAGAGCCCTTCAAGAAGTAGTGCCTAAAATGTTTACCCTTTCTCAAGTAGAAATTGGACAACATCTGGGTGCCCATTCCTTGCAGCATACATTAAAGCAGTCCAGCCATTTTCAGAAGTTTCATTGAGAAGAGATGGAGAATGACTGAGGAGTACTGTTAGTCTGGCAATATCTCCTTCTGCAGCTGAATAGTGAAGCTGGGAAATTATTTCTTGCTTTGGGCTTCTTTTTATAGAAGACATTTCTTCCTTAAAAAGAGGAAAATAGAAAAAAAAAGCCCTCATTTTCAATTGCCCTTTGTTCAATGGTGGAACATTATCTGAATACAGATGTAATTAGGATAGTTATAGTTTTTAAAGCTATATACTCTTCAAAAGGTAATTAGTACTCAACTGTCATCACAGCATACCTTTAAAAATTGTCTTAAACATAATTTAAATTTTAAATATAATTCACCATGGGATGTATAACATAATGTATAAAGAGCTTTGGTAATAAAGATGGGGGGGGCATATCCTTGAGAACGGGTGTCAGGTAACACACATTACAAAGAGGAGGTATCTGAAGTAGACCGGAGGGATTTCACTATAGATCAGGGAAATGAGGGGAGTTAAAGCAGGCAGAAGTCAAGTCAGAGGTTTTTTAGCAGATGACTAGTATTCTCTTAGATTCTATGGTACCAGAGACAGGTGCCTGCCCTTAGGAAAATTATGATCCTTTCAGCTGACTATTCAAAACTTGTGTTAAGTTTCACATGAAAGCAATTTATTGCTTTCCCATGCACAATTAATTCTACAATTCATCTGGGATTGATTTTTGTTCATAGTGTGAAGTAGGGGCAAGATACATTTTTATCCCAGTGGAAAATCAATATGACTTGGCACCATTCTTGAAATTACCATTTGTCCCATTGCACTGCAGTTATCATCTTTGTCATAAATCAGATGACCATATATTTTGGATCTATTATTGAATATAGTTCATTTGGTCACTTTGTCAAAATTTGAATCCAAGAAGCTTTTTAAAACCATTACTTTGTCTGCTTTGTTACTCGCTTGTTTCAGTAAGGAAAAAATATAGAAAATATGTTTCATACCTCTTCATAAACGTCTCAACGTGGATTGAAAGTGGTAGGGCACAAACTGAGCTATTCTTTGTGGAAATGGTTCATGCTTACGTTGTCTATGAGAATAAAGTATTTTTTTAAGGCATGAATTTTTGTTTACTGAAATGTTATTTAAGAATTGATTTGGGATTCTAACTAGGTTTCTATTATTCTAAGCAATAAGATATTTAGGCCAAAAAAGAAAGGTAATAATCCATACATTTTGACTGCTCTTGTCTTTCGTATTCTCACACTGCAATTTGGCTGATCAATTATATAGTAGAGGGAGTATGAACAAAATTTAGGGAAAAATGGGCTGAAAAAATTGTTCACCTTTCCTGATTTTATCTTTCTGCTACTTATAAAAAGGTCAAATGTGACTATACACAAAAGGGGAGGCAGGTGGGGGCATGGGTGAAATAGGTGATGGGGATTTAAGAGTATACACAGGATGAGCACTCAATAGTGTATAGAATTGAATCACAATATTGTACACCTGAAACTAATATAACACTGTTCATTAACTATACTGGGATTAAAATAAAAGGGTTAAAAAAACTACTCACAGGAATGGTGAAAATGTTTATAATTTAAATTAGGGGGAGTGACTTCTATATTAGAAAACTATTTCTTTACTGTAGAATTTACTTCACTTTTCTGTTCATATTGAGATTTCTAAATGCTTTACAAATATTATCAATTACAAAACTACAACTTTTCAGGACTTGATTTTGAATCATTGTTGTATATTGACTCATGTATAGTATCCCTTCCAAGTTGCCTTTCCCTTGAACTGATTTTCCACAAAATATCACACTGATTCTTCAGGTAGGTTTACTTTAAGCAGTATTTTACTCTCTCATGTTCTGAGGTCATAGTCATTTCTTCACCACAGGCCACTCCACAGGACAAAGTGCAAAACTGTCCTCCAAAAATAAAGTACTGTTCACTACCTCCAGTGCAATTCTTATGCATACAGTATTCTCAGGAGAAAGGCAGTGAAAAATGTGTACTTTCTCCCTTAGCTTTTTTTTTTTTTTTTGGCAGCATAGCCATCTAGAAACAACCATTTCTCATTACAGAGAATCACACAAAATCTGCAATCCAGCTCTACTGCTGGATTTACTTTTTCATTTCTCATTGACAGGTTTTCCACAAGGTAAGGATCTGAAGGCAGGATGAGGTGATTCACTTAGCAAAATGCTGCCCCTGCTTTCCAAAAGGAACAGAGACCATTCTGAGAGGTCCTTTAACCAAACCACATCCACTTTTACCGATGTGTACTGGGGGCCCATGACTTGCTCAAGGTCACATGGTTCAAGAGACAGCGCAGAGTTCCAAATACGGCTGTCAGTGAAGTCGCTGACCATTATTTAACGAATTCCATGTCCCTCGGGATTCGAGGTGGCCATTTAACAAGTCAAGCGCCACTTACGCAAGGTCTCTTCAAACATTTAAATGCCTTGAGATCGTTTACTTTCTTGTCACTACTGTGAGACTCCTTCTTTTAAACGTGAATCTAAACGGTGAAGCACCCTTCGTTTTCCCCACCTCAAAGACTGGGCTCTAAAGGCCACCAGGAGTCCATCGGCTGCGCCCCCTCCCCTCTCCGGGGAGCCAGGGCTACCAGCCCACAGCTCCCGCCCCTGCACCCTCACCGCATCCGGAGGCTGCGCCAAACAACCCAGCATGGCCAGGCCAACAGCGCTGAGATCAAAAACACTGAGAACTGGTCACCCAACCCAGGGAGGGCACGGGGCCGACTAACTAGTCGTTGCTGTTACTAACCCAAAAGTGACCAGAGTAGAGAAAAGCAGGATATAGCCGCAAGACCCGGAAAACCCCACTTTCACTCTTCCCGGCGCCGGATTCAGCCTTCCTGACTTCCGGCGGAGGTTCGCTGTCCTCGAACGTTTCTATGGGAAATGTAGTTTGATTGTCATAAATTGTGTGCGATCCGTGAAGGGGCGGGGCTTGGGGGGCGCGGGGAGGCGATGGCGTTCGGGAACCTTGGCGGGAGGTCCCGGCTGTGAGGTCCAGCATCTTGGCGGTGAGTGAAAGACTGGTTTTCCTTCCCGGTCATACCGAGACGTGTGAGGTGTGGTGAGGCCGCGGAAAACTGTTGGTCTGTGGAAGCGGTTTTTAAGTTTCCAGTATTTCACACCCAGTCCGCTAACCTTCTCTGTTGTATGGTCCGATGCAGTGGCATGTTCAAAGCATTCTTTCACCTGGAATATTGGCTGGGCCAACTACAGTGCGTGACCCTAAAACATTTGTGCACCTCTAAACCTAAACTCGTCATGTGCAAAATGGTACCATGTATTGATGCCTCCTTCATTTAATCGTCCTTTAAAAAGTATATATCAAGTACCCACAACACCTCCTTGGGTTATGCGGTTAAAAGAGGATAATGCATTCAAAGCTCTTATGAAGTTTAGAACTTAGAATTAGTACTCACAACACAATTATTATTCGTGCTGTTAGTCCACTTCCTGTGCTTTCAAATTCCAAAATCTAAAGTTACATGTGTCCGAGATTACAAAGCTAGGTGTTGGTAATCTCCTAGACCAGGGCTTTTTTTCTTTACCAAACTGCCACCTTGGCAATCAGCAAGTTGAGTCAGCTAAGGCTGACCATTGCTTCCTGACTGAATTTGAGAATTTGGAAGCTTTTTCTTCTTACAGTGAAGTTACGTATACTTGCCGGCATTGTGCTTTCATTACTGCTTTTTTATTTTTAATTTATTTTTATTTTTTAGGTTGTTTGTTTTATTTATTTTTTAGTAATCTCTACACCCAGTGTAGGGCTTGAACTCACTACCCCAAGATCAAGAGTTGCATGCTCTTCTGACTGAGCCTGCCAGGCACCCCATTATTACTGCTTTTTAAAACTTTGTCCTATGCTTCTTTCTGTGAGTAGTTATTTTAGTCTCTCTTGATTTCAAGGATCAGACAGGAGATCAGAAGTACTAAGTTTTGGTAACTCACTTGAAATACGCAATCTTTGTATGCAAACATATATTAAATAGATTAGTATAAGGGACACTCATATATTAATCATCTAGCATAAACAATTACAAATATATAGTCATCCCAGTCCTTTGGATTCTTGTGAAGTAAATACCAGACACCATATTATTTTATTGATAAATATTTAAGGGTAAGCTTTTCGGAATTATGAATATATATCTAAAATGTAAAATGTCTCTTAAAAAGAACATAACTATAATATCATTAGTACAATTAAAATTTTAATAATTCTGTAATATCATGGAAGACTCATTCAATGTCAAATATAATTGTCTCAAATTTTGTTTTATATATTTTACAGTTGATTTGCTTAAATCAGTCCTAAACAAAGTTTCCACATTACATTTGAAGTTTTTAGATCTATAGGTTCCCCTATAATTTTTTCTTGCAATTTATTTGTTTAAGAATAATGATTATCTGCTCTGTAGAGTTTCCCATATTCTGAATTTTATAAATTGTCTTCCTACAGTGTCTTTTTGCCTGTATTTCCTATAATCAGGCAATATGATGCCCCAAGCTTTGTTTTTCTTTTTCAACATTTCCTTGGCGATTCGGGGTCTTTCCTGATTCCATACAAATTTTAGGATTGTTTGTTCCAGCACTTTGAAAAATGTCATTGGAATTTTGATTGGGATGGCATTGAAGGTATAGATTCCTTTGGGTAGCATAGACGTTTTAATAATATTTATTCTTCCAATCCATGAGCATGGATGTTTTTCCATCTTTTTGTGTCTTCTTCAGTTACTTTCATGAGTGTTCTGTAGTTCCTAGAGTATAGATCCTTTACCTCTTTGGTTAGGTTTATTCTGAGGTATTTTATGGTTTTGGTGCTATTGTAAATGGGATCATTTCTCTAATTTCTCTTTCTATAGTTGCATTGTTAGTGTGTAAGAAAGCAATTGATTTCTGTGCATTGATTTTGTATCTTGCCACATTACTGAATTGCTGTATGAGGGGGTGGAGTATTTTGGATTTTCCACATAAAGTATCATGTCATCTGCGAAGAGAGAGAGTTTGACTTCTTCTTTGTCAATTTGAATACCTTTTATTTCTTTTTGTTGTCTGATTGCTGTCGCTAGGATTTCTAGTACTATGTTGAACAGTAGTGGCGAGAGTGGGAATCCTTGTCGTTTTCCTGATCTTAAGGGAAAGGCTCTCAGCTTTCCCCCGTTGAGGGTGATATTCACTGTAGGGTTTTTCATAGATGGATTTTATGAACTTGAGGAATGTTCCCTCTATCCCTATACGCTGAAGAGTTTTAATCAGGAAAGGATGCTGTATTTTGTCAAATGCTTTTTCTGCGTCAATTGAGAGGACCATATGGTTCTCCCTCCTCTTATTAATGTGTTCTATCACATTGATTGATATGTGAATGCTGAACCACCCTTGCATCCTGGGGATAAATTCTGCTTGGTTGTGGTGGATGATCCTTTTAATGTATTGTTGGATCCTATTAGCTAGGATTTTGTTGAGGATTTTGGAGTCCATATTCATCAAGGATATTGCTCTGAAATTCTCCTTTTTGATGGTGTTTTTGCCTGGTTTGGGGATTAAGTTAATGCTGGCCTCATAGAATGAGTCTGGAAGCTTTCCTTCTGTTTCTATTTTTTGAAATAGCTTCAGGAGAACAGGTATTATTTCTTCTTTGAATGTTTGGTAGAATTCCCCAGGGAATCCATCAGGCCCTGGACTCTTGTTTTTTGGGAGGTTTTTGATCACTCCTTCAATCTCATTACTGGTTATTGGCCTATTCATGTTGTCAATTTCTTCCTGTTTCAGTCTCGGGAGTTTATAGGTTTCCAGGAAGGCATCCATTTCATCCAGGTTGCTCACTTTATTGGCATATAGTTGTTGATAATAGTTTCTAATAATTGTTTCTATTTCCTTGGTGTTTGTTGTGATCTCTCCCCTTTCATTCATAATTTTATTAATTTGGGTCCGTTTTTCTTTTGGATAAGTTTGGCCAGTGGTTTATAGAACTTATTAATTCTTTCAAAGAACCAGCTTCTAGTTTTGTTGATCTGATTGTGTTTCTGGTTTTTTCTAATTCAGAAATTGCTTTCTTTTGAGGTCTGTTGGTATGGAAGATGGATCTCCATCCCTCCACTTTTAGTCTGGATGTATCCTTAGGTTCAAAATGAGTCTCTTGTAGACAGCATATGTATGGGTCCTGTCTTTTTATCCCATCTTCAACCCTGTGCCATTTTATGGGAGCATTTAGGCTGCTCACGTTGAGAGTGATTATTGAAAGATATGAATTTATTGTCAACATGTTGCCTGTGAAGACCTTGTTTTTATAGATTGTTCCTGTAAATTTCTGTTCTATATCACTCTTGGGGTCTTTCTCCTTTTATAGACCCCCCCTTAATATTTCTTGTAGGGCCAGCTTGATGGTCACATATTCTTTTCGTTTTTCCCGGTCTTGGAAGCTCTGCATCTCTCCATCCATTTTAAATGACAGCCTTGCCGGACAAAATATTCTTGGTTGCATGTTCTTCTCATTAATACACTGAATATGTCTTGCCAACCCTTTCTGGCTTGCCAGGTCTCTGTGGATAGGTCTGACGTTATTCTGATATTCCTCCCTCTGTACGTAAGGAATCTCTTCCCCCGACTGCCCTTAAGATGGTTTCCTTGGTTCTAAGATTTACAAGTTTTACTATTACATGCTGGGGGGTTGGCCTGTTTTCCTTGATCTTGGGAGGGGTCCTCTCTGTCTCTAGGACACGAATGTTTGTTTCATAATCCAGATTAGGGAAGTTCTCAGCTACAATTTGCTCAAATATATCTTCTAGTCCTCTCTCTCTCTCCACCCCTCAGGGATCCCAATAATTCTGACATTGGAACGTTTCATGGTGTCACTTATTTCTCTGATTCTATTTTCATGGATTCTGAGTTGTTTTTCCCTGGCCTCCTTTTTTCCCTTCTTGTTTATCAATTGGTCTTCTAGATCACTAATTCATTCTTCTGCCTCGCTTACCCTAGCTGTTAGATTATCTAGATTAGATTGGATCTCATTGATAGCATTTTTAAATTCTGCCAATTCAGCTTTCATTTCTGCCCTTAGAGACTCTATGTTGCCATTAATCGATTTCTCCACTCTCGCTATTGTCTTCACAATTGCTACCCTGAATTCCATCTCTGACATCTTGGTTATATCTGTATCCATTTGTAAATCTGTGGCATAAGTAATAACCTCTAAGTCTTTCCTATTTGGGGGGTTCCCTCCTCCTAGTCATTCTGTTGAGGGGTGGTTGAGGGAATGTATAGAGTCCAAATTATTGACCACAACCCAACCAAGATGCACCTGTTTTCTAGGGACCTTAGGGTTGCTGGCCTCTTTTATTCCCAGCCTGTCCTTCTGGGGGAGGGGCCTGCCAGTCTGTTACTCAGACAACGCTGTTTGGGGAGAGTTGCCCTGCCCCCTGTGCTGGGGGATGGGCTCAGTGAAAACCGGTTTTTTGGGGCTTTTGTTCTCTGGTGGCTTTCCCTGGTGGCTTTCCACATCTCTTCCGAGAGTCAGAGCAGAAGAGATCGTTTCCAACCCTCTGCCTCAGAGCAGAGAGATTGTAGTCTCTTCTTCAGTGAGCTCTCCAGGCCACACTTTCTCCATTTCTGTCTGTGCTGCTATGAACTGCAGCGTCCTGCGTTGTGCACCCCTCAGCAGCGCTCGCAGTCCTTGCCTCCAGGTCTGGGCACATCTCTGCCCTTTGTGCTTCCAAAACCGCCAGCCACCTCCAGTTCACACGTGTGGCCCTGCCGTTACAGGTTTCCGTCGGGGGGCTGCCCTGAAGTCCTTTCCTACCGCTACCGATCTGCGAGTCTGTGCCCTTTCCCCAGCATGGGAGGCTATCACTCACCAGGAGTGTAGGATCCCCACGGCTCCCTCCCCTTCTGTTTATCTTCAGATATCTGCCCGCAGAATTATGGCTCCCTGCTTCATACCTTGAAACCAAACGCCTGTGATACTCTGTTTGTAGAGATCCAGATCTATCTTCTTATATCTCAGGATGATTTCCTGGGTGTTCAGAGTGTTCTGGTAGTTATCCAGCTCAATTCTGGGGTCAGTTGGAATAGGGCCCCCTACACCTCCGCCATCTTTTCGCTGCCTCCTTATATATTTTTTTAAAGATTTTATTTATTTATTTGACACAGAAAGAGAGAAAGCATGCACGAGCAGGGGGAGTGGCAGGCAGAGGGAGAGGGAGAAGCAGGCTCTCCACTGAATAGGGAGCCCGCTGACATGAGGCTTGATCCCAGGACCTGGGATCATGACCTGAGCTGAGGGCAGATGCTTAACTGACTGAGCTACACAGGACCCCTCAAATTTTTGTATTAATACTTCATGTATTTTTGCCTTATTCTTTAATAGATTGTATTTTTTTAATTGAAGAGTGATATTTAAAAAATCCAATATGATAATAGCTGCTTTTCTTTCACATGTAAGGCACTTAATAAAGTTGGTGGTTGATAGTGATGAGGTGTGATGGGAACCATGCTTTAACTCGACAATATAGTGGTGAATTCCTTAAAAGTGAGAATATCTTTAACTTTACATAAGGTCCTTGATAAAAGATAATTTCATATGTAACTATAGTTAGGGGTGTTTCTACTTTACATACATCATACAAATATTCTACATTCTTGAATATACCAAGTTTGCTTTGGACTTCGGACAAGCTTTTACCTCCTTTAAAAATATTCTTCTCTTAGATCTTTTTTTTTTTTTAAGATTTATTTATTTGAGAGAGAGTGAGAGTGCAGGGGGAGGGGCAGAGAGGGAGAGAGAAAGAGAGTCTTAAGCAGATTCCACACTGAGCATGGAGCCCCATGCGGGTCTTGATCTCTGGACACTGAGATCATGACCTGAGCTGAAATCAGGAGTTGAATGCTTAACCAACTGCACTACCCAGGTGCCCCTCCCTTAGATTTTCTAATTACTGACTCCTTATCACCTTGCCCTCCAGATCTTTATTACCCTGTCATGGCGATATGGGTATGGCACGTTAAGACCACCAAGTCACAAGGAGATAGGACTGGCACTCACCCTTGAGAGGGAGCTGCTATGGATGGCTGCCAGACTTGAAACAGACTTTGTATGAGTGAGAAATAAAACTTTTTGGTGTAAGCAAAGAGATTTCAGGGTTAAGTTGCTACCTCACCATAACATAGTCTGTTCTAAGTAATATAGAAAACAGGGAGGAGGTAATCTCTGAACTGAGATTTAAAAGATCAAGAACAATTGAAGGACAAAATCAGTTCATCAGGGACTCGTCCTTTCCTTCTTGCCAGGGTGGAGCCTGGTCCCTTAAAAGAGTAGGAGCAAACTTAAAAACAGAAGTAGGTTAGTACTCCAGATTCTAAGGAAATAGTAGAGTTTACTAAGTATCAGATATGTCAGGAAAACGCACCATAAAATTCTGATATTCAAGGGCCCTGGTAGGCAGAGTGCAGACACCGCTTTGTCAGCAGTCCCCAACTTGTCTGATTTAAGGCCTGTTGTGCTCACTCTGCTTTTGCAAATACATTTCCCCTTACTGAAAATGACAGCATGTAATAGCAGTTGGCAGAGATGACCAAAATAAAATACTTTCCCCTTTGCAATGCGTATATCCAGAAATGCATTTAATCTTTAAATACACTCATTTATGATTTTTATGGGTACCAAGCCACTTTTGTCTAGTTTAATGGTAATTTCATCTGTCTTATGATTTTCAAAAACAATTTTCAGAGTTTTTCACTCTTGGAAGTATATGGAAATGACTGTATTTTTCACATAAACATCAATTTAGTTTATGTATTTTATAAAGAATTCCCAAGCAGCAGTTTATTCTTATTTATAAATCATCTCTCCCCTTTTGCTGTGTGAGTTGTGTTTTATGAAGCAACAACTGTGATATGAGGAGGAGTCTGATCAGAGGCAGAATTAACATTGCTTTGAAAGAGCAGTATTCTTTCTGTGTACTCAAGTTAATTGATGCAGTAATTTAATCATTGAGCCAATACTCACATTTCATGTTTAAGTCACTTAAGCTTGATTTTTTTTCTTTTTTAGAATGTCTAGGCTGATGAGGATTTAAATGGATTTGTAGCATTTAAAAATGTCGTCAAAACTGATTGCAGCATGACATTCATCAGATTCTGTATTCAGTTTCAGTTTAGTTATTTTGAAGCTATCAGATGAAAAAAAAGTCTGCATTTAATATTCTGCAACAGGTTTTTCTTTCACCATCCCAAAGCCGAGGAGCACAATATATATATATATATATATAGTTTTGTTTTGTTTTGGTCTTCTATTTTTCCTTAGGATATTTTTGACCCTAGATACATTTTCCTTTAAATTTGACTGAGCTGTGATCATGACTGTGACCTCTAGCCTTGAGAGAAGAGGAGTTATGCCTCTCAGGAGCAATGCCTCAGGCACTTTGCAAGTCAGCTGGCAGGGATTATTTCCCAGGCTGTGAAGCGATGACCTTCTACAGAGAGTGAATGTCTTCAGTGCACGTAAATTCCTTCAGCCATGATTGAGAGCCTTAGGTTTGTTACCTGCTTTATGAATCAGAGTCCATTCTATCTCTATGGAGGACAAGTGCTATATTTAAAGCCACATGTTATGTGCTCACATGTCAGATAATTTATTGTTGGTGGTGAATATATTTTGTTTTTGAGCCCTGTATAGGGTTAGTTCAGAAGTAAATCGAATTTTGGAATGAAAAATTGGGATGACTTTACTATTATAGAGGGCACCTTACCTGTTATTTCTAAACCAAGTGCCCCAACAGTGCTCTGTCAGCTGTCTCTAATTCGTATGATTTCAGTATCCCAGAGAGGATTTTTGTTGCCTCCTAAGCTATCATTACAACAATAATATAATGCTGATTGCCACGATATTCTCAGAATACATTAAAAAGAGGAATGAAATTTAGAATGATTAATAAACAATTTTGAATCTGTGGGATGGCATTTGTTTTTATTCTCTGAGCTGTCAGTCTATATTCAGTGAATTTCTAGAATTTTGAAAAATAACAAGAATATTCCATCTCTCCCTCTTTTCATTCCAGAAGTACCTATACATTTTCAAGGTATAAAAACCTCATATTTAACATTATATTTAACAGTCATGGTAAAACACTTTATATATTTTATTGATTTTTTTAAAAGTAATCTCTATGCTCACTGTGGGGCTTGAACTTCCAACCCTGAGATCAAGAGTTGCATGCTCTATCACCCGAGCCAGGCACCCCAAAAATGTTTTATGTATTTTAAGTTCTTGTGAAAAATCCTTGAGAATCCATTTATTGTCACTATCCTGGTTAGCCAGTTTCAGTATAAATCTGACTGGCAGAATTGTGGGAAAGCCAGAGTAATTTAAGAGAGGAGCTGTGCCACTGAAGGCCACATGAAATACTTAGAAAACACTTTTCCCTTTAGAAAGTCAGGATAAGGAACCATTACAAAATGCCAGTAGCGATATCTCGTATAATATTCTGTTTTGTCCTAGTTAAAAAGTTATCTGCTGTGGTGAAAACATTTCCAATTTAAATCACATGGAGCTTTTCTGGCAACAGGCCACCCATGTGATACTTCTTATATAGGACTAAGCACTTTGATCTGAAATAAAATTTGAACAGTAATTTATTCATTCAGAAATAGGTAAGGTATTGTTGAAATGTTGATGGAAAATAGTACTGGAAGGTACAACGTAATCAAATTCTATTATCAAATCTTTTCCTTTTCCACAGTTTAAATTTAATGGAGATCTGTTATGCAGAATGTATCTAATTTTGTTAAATCCAACTGTTTAAACTCCCATGGATAAAGCATAACTTACCTAAGTTGTATCTCATTATTTGTTCTCTTTTGTTTGGTTTCTGGCTCTTAGCAAAGGAAATCTGTGATATATTTGGACGCAGATTTATTTAAAAGTCCCTGGCCTTTTGAACCTTTCTGGTAAAACAGAGAAGGAAAATGGAAGCAAATACTGTCTTTCTTCTATCACCAATATGATGGCATTGGATAATTAGATACTGATCTGAGTATCTTAGCTTTCTATCATCTAGTACCTTTCACCTTCACCTTTGCCTTCCTCTTCCTTCCTTCCCTCTCTCTCATCGTCTGTAAGATTTAAATGAGCTTACATGAGAAAAACTAGAATGATATAGTTTGGATAATGAATATACTGCTTTTCAAATATTGGTCCTAGTCATGGAATAAGAATATAAGTTCATCTTTGAGTTTTAATGATCTCTAATAGGATAATAATGCATTTTAACTTGACCTGTAAACCAACTTTTGGAAAGGTATGTGAATTATCTTTGTGGAATTGTGTAAGGCCCAAAATGTAATAAATGATGTAAATCAATCTGATTTATAGTTTTATACTCTTTTTTTTTCCCCTTACAAGCAGCCTCTGCCTCCTCCTTGGCATTCCTCTTGTGCCACCATCATTATTTAAGATATTCTCACTAGGATTACCACAGTGGCTTCATAACTGTTTTACCTGTCTCAGGGCTCATCTAATTTACCCCCTAGAATATAGTCAGAGTGACCTTTTAAAATCCAATCATTGGGGTGCCTGGGTGGCTGAGTTGGTTGAGTGTCCGACTCTTGGTTTCTGCTCAGGTCATGATCTCAGGGTCTTGAGATCCAGAGCTCAGGTCTGAGTCTGCTTGAGATTCTCCCCCCTTTCCTCCCACTCCTCACACTGTTCCCCTCCCCCAGCTCTTGGGCGTGTGCACACTCTCTCTTTCAAATAAATAAATAAATAAATAGATAGATAAATAAATACATAAATAAAATCTTAAAATCCAATCATTATTCATTTGCTTAAAATGCTTCATTACTATGCATCACTTTGAGGATAATATAGAATATGAGGTTCTTTCTTTTTCTTTTATTGCAATATCACTAATTAAATTTTTGGGAGGACATATACCCAATGCATATTTATTTATTTACTAAAAAATAATGTTCATTAAAGAATATGTTCAAAAAATAGAATTTTGAGGAAAAGGTGGTAAGCATAATTGTAAAAGAAGTTTTAATATTTTATTCCTGTACTCTTATATTTGT
The DNA here is from genome assembly GCF_009762305.2 of Zalophus californianus. NCBI lineage: Eukaryota > Metazoa > Chordata > Mammalia > Carnivora > Otariidae > Zalophus > Zalophus californianus. The sequence continues at coordinate 80,306,088 of NC_045599.1, forward strand.
CTTATGCAGCTTTGGGCGTATGCAACCAACTTGGGAGAATCCATCACTTCCTTATTTGGTACCTACCCTAGACCCATAGTTAAGTAATTATAAAGGATGTGGCATGTCACTTCTATTTCTTCTGGTTGAAATACCTACCCCACTCCATTTCCTCACCTATACTGCCTCTTCTGGAGTAATGCCCACTTAATTTTCAAAGCTCAGTTCATGTGTCACCGTCTCTGGGAAATTGAGTTATATCCCTTTGTTTCAAGAGCACTCTGAATGAATCTATCTTATAATATTTTATAGTATAGGTATTTATTTTTTCTGTCACTCAAAGGATTAGGATCTTCTTTGGGAGCAACTATTTTGTTCATCTTTTTAGACTTAGAGGCAGCCATAATGCCCAGCACATGTTATACCCTCTATAGAAGTTAAATGAATTAATGAATTAATCAAGAATGAAGGAATGAAGGTAGGAAGTAAGCCAGAGCGAGGGAGGGAAGAATTATCAGCTGTATTCAAGATAAAACAATTGGTTGTTGGTGGAAAGAGAATCTTAATCCACATCTCCATGGTTCCCTGATGGCCAATTGATAAATATTCAGGGAAAGTAACTTTGCATTATTTTTAGGTGAGAAATTTTGATTATATATCAGTATCAAATATAAATATTGTTGGGGCACCTGGATGGCTTGGTCAGTTAAACATCCGACTCTTGATTTCGGCTCAGATTATGATCTCAGGGTTGTGAGACTGAGCCCCGCACTGGGGTCCACGCTGGGTGTAGAACCTGCTTAAGATCCTCTCTCTCCCTCTGCCCCTCCCCCTTCCTCTAAAAAAATTTTTCTATATATAAATATTGTTATGTAAATGTTGTCTGATTTTGTCCAGTTCCTAAATATTCACCTGGTTACTTCTTCCTATTCAAAGCTTCATTTTTGTCCTTTAGAAAAAAATACTCTCTTTTATGTAATGCCATAGGACCAGCACAGGTATGTAAAATATTCAAGTGCTTAAAGTTCCTTTTGAAATGAGTATGAGGATAGAGTGAATCATAGGAAGCAGGTTATGGATAAGGATAATGTATTTTGATAATATTCAAATTCATGCAGCAAAGACCAAATAAGTCAGAGCAGATTTGCTGGTTCATCAGTTGTGCTTCTTCTGCATCCTTATTAGTAAACTGTAACACATTTTACAAAGACCCATCATTTCCCACAGGGTACAGCTCTAGGTTAAGCCTAAAAAAGCAGCTTTCATTATAGATCGTTCATTGAAAGTGGAGTGAAGCAATTACGGTATCTCTCTGAAGAGGTATATTGGCCAAACACTACTTTGGAATAGTGCATTATACTGGATTAGTTATTTAATATGTTGACTATTACTGAAACTTGGAAATGTGTGTAGATGCCCTCTTGGGCTTATTGATATTGTTAGAAAAGCAACAGATATGTTCCCGGGGGTGGGGTGGGAGAAGAGCCCTCACCAAGTTTCTTAAAAACTAAAATGGGGGGCGCCTGGGTGGCTTAGTTGGTTAAGCCGACTGCTTTCGGCTCAGGTCATGATCCCGGAATCCTGGGATGGAGTCCCGCATCGGGCTCCCAGCTCAGCGGGGAGCCTGCTTCTCCCTCTGATCCTCTCCCTTCTCATGCTGTTTCTCTCTCTCTCAAATAAATAAAAATCTTTAAAAAAACAAAACAAAACTAAAATGTAGTAATTTCCCAACTGTTGGGTTTTAGTTCTATGCAGTTTACAGTACTAATGAAAGTTGTTTTGAGAATTTACAGAAACTGGTATTTCTCACTATAGTAATCATTATTCTGTGACACATTGGTATAACCAAATTTCTATTCTGTTGATAACTTGTCTTGAGCAAATTTCAATGTAAAAATATAGAGACCCTTCTTTTATATTTAATTTGTCTGAATTTTCTCATTTGAAAAATTGGAATAAAATGCATAAGATCTGCTTTTTCATAATGGACCAATAATAAAATCCTGGCTCCTTTTAGGCAAATTAGTTTTTCTAAGGAGTCAAATAGTCTCCTTGGAAATGTTTGACTCTTTTCTCCTGAAAGTAATGGATTTTTGTCACCTTTCTCTGATATTGGGACTTGGATATTTTCTTTTTCATTTCTTTAAATTTAAAAGATCTGAGTTATTTGAATATGTCAAATTTAAGTTATTTAAATTAAGCTGAATCATCTTTCTTGAAGGTTTGGAATATAATTCCAAATTGGAATTTCAGAGTTGAAATTTCTCTATTTACATGGCATATATTCTAATAAAATAATAGCCTACAAAAACTTGTCATTAGTATTCAAATCTCAATCTAAGATGTGTTTCTTTCACTATTTGTAGAGAGTTGTTAAACATTTACACATTCCAGGTGTGTAGAAGTCCATCATTCTGTGGGACTTTTTTTTTTTTTTACATTGCCATCTTTATGTATTCATTCTTTAAAAGATATTAAAAGATATGATAGATACATGCTATATATATCCAATTTGGAATGCATTCTTGTGGAGTACTGTGTTAGAGATGCCATAGCTGTTACTTACTGTGTTACAGTTACCATACACTTATTTGTTCATGATCCTAGCTTTTTCAACTTTACTTTTTCATTACCAAGAACACAATCTAGCTCAGAGATGAAAATTTCTCAGCTGCACTGGTGAAACAAAAATGGACTTTTTGAAGTCGATTCATCAATAACAATGAAAGAAATTGTAGCAGTGGAAGTAATGGATTTAGATGAACAACATTTATGTTAGTTGATGCATTTACATGATTTCTATCAATATAAAATTTCAATAATTTAAGTGAATGGGATTATTTAAAAGACAGGCTTAATATGTACTAATGAAATAGTAGTTTATTATTGACACAACTACATGGCATTTTTTCCCTAAATTATTTTTGGTTCACTTGTATTGGTATGATAATATTTGGTTGAAATGGAGTTTTAATATTGCCTGCCTGGTTTCAAACCTGACTCTGCTACTTAAGAGCTGTGACTTTTGTACAGTTACTTAATCTGTGCCTTAGTTTTCTTATATGAAGAATGGACTAATTAATGGTAGCTTCCTCATAGAATTGTTATAAGGATTAAGTGAGTAAATACAAGTAAAAAGCTTAGAAAAATATTAACATATGCAATTTAAAACACGTTGGGATTATTTCTTAATCTCTTTTGTTAAGGACATGAAAGTATTTTTGTTCTTGAAATGGAGATGTTTTTCAAATGACCACCTAGAATAAAAAAGTGAATTACATGAGAAAATGCTCTTATTAATACAGTTTATTGTGGTTTTCATAGTGGGGTTAGTGGAGAAGTAGAAGCAGTTTCCAACATTACTTGATTCTTCAACAATCTAGTTTTTGTACTAAGGTTTATGGAAACTATATTTATGCATCTCTTCTGCTTCTGTTGTGATCATGTGGCCTTTTGTTTTTTTAGGTTAGGGAAGAGGTTATAGCATTATTTGGTTCCTGCAACATGTGGTAGTCATAGATTATTATCCTCATTTTTTCTAAGCTTCTCTACTGACTCAGAGAGGTTGAATGACTTCCCTAAAGTCACATAGCTAAACTTAATGGCAGAATGTATAGCATTAGCCTCATATTTTATCTTACATTTATTTGATAACTATTTCCAGCTATCAAAACTCTATTAAATATGACACTGCTTTCAGAAAGAGATACTTAAACAACAGCAAAATTAATATCTGGATTATAGAGGACTTAAGGCCATTGGTATTATAAAATGACCAAGGAAATAGGAATGGTATTAATTTTTTTGGTTTGTGCTCTCTGGAAGAATCAGAACCCTTGGTATCAGGTTGTTTTCATAAGATTGAAGGAAAGCATACAATTTGTTAAGAACTTTTTCTCAATCAATACATTGTTTTGAAAAACCTTATTATACAGGTTTTGGAAAAGTACAGAGGGTAAAATTAGAATATCTTTGAAATATATTTTAAGAAGAAGTATGTCTTTTTGATAAATCTGTTGACCACTCTTAGAAACACGGAGGAAGTAGTAAATCTATCCCTTGGTAAGTGTTATCTATAAAGATCCTTAAAATCATCAACAGTATGATAGCTTGAAAATTAAAAGGCCTTATTTAAAATATAAGCTTACTGGCAATATTTAAATGAACTCCAGGATGAAGTATTTACTTTCTTACCGATTGGCTTTATTTGTAATGTGTATCTATCTGAGACATGTACCAGTCGGCTTTTGCTGATACAATCAACTCTAAAATTTCAGGGACTTATAACAATAAAGGTATATTTCTTATTCCTATTTTGCACCTATTGCAGGTTGACAGGTAACACATCCACACATTATTGTAACACAGGCTCACCATTGTTTTTTCTTGTGTGGTCAGAGAGAAAGGAAAGCAGATTGACTGTGAAACTGGAAGATGGCCTTCACGTTCCTGCTTGGCAATGGCACAGTCACTTGGGCTTACTTTAGATTGGCTAAAGCAAGTCATGTAGCCAAACCTGAGGTTGTGGTGGTGGGAAATATATTGCTTTCATTGAGAGAATTACTAGAGAGGGAATTTAAAAGGAGGAGGAATGAATATTTTGAAGAAATAATACAATCTGCCACAGTCACCACTGTAATTCCTAGGTAGGGACTCTGTTAAGGTAAATATTGCAGTTTTATGTTGAGGTTGCTTATCTCTAAAATTGTATTTCATAGGCAATATATCTACATCTTTAATTTTTCTTTTCTTCTGTATCTCTTGTGTCAACAAATTGTTGGAGTCAAGGCTTTGTCTTTAAGAAACAGAATCCCACTGTAAACTAGTGTGAGTACAAGGTTGGGAGGTAGGGTGCGGGTGGGCAAATGAATACAAGGGAATGTCATGAAACCCATGGGCTCCTGGGCTCATGTGGGACTGGAAAACTTTAAGACATTACTCCCTATCTCTTTGTGTCATCTTTTCTTCTTTATTTCTGTACACATCTTTCCTTATTTTCTCTGTGCATATGGACATTTCTCTCTGCTTTTCCATGCATTTGGTACTCTATGACAATCCCATAGCTCTCGAGTTTTCCTGTCACTATTTCAAAAAGCATCAGAGACTGAACTTATCCTTTCTGAATTCCAGTTCTGAACTCCCAGGAGAGAGAAGCACTGGCCGGTAGGTTATGATTGGCTAGAGTCATGGAATTTAAATTTCTATGATAGGGGAATTGGGAGGGAAAATCCACAGAAAGAAAGTTGTACAGAAAACCTCAAAGCTGTCTTTTATGCAAATGTTAGGTTTCCTGGTTAAAAAAAATAAGCAGCTTTAAAATGAATTTTCTTTCTTTTTAATGATAATAAAATCCTCATGAATATGTTTTAAAGAAGTTCTCAGTTATGGTTTTTTACTGTTTGGTAGACAGGGAAAAGGAAGCACACTGGTAAAGCTTTCAAGGCAACTAACAGTTGAGTTTTGAAGCTGTTAAATTATAAAAGAAAAAAGTATTGGGTATACTCATGTTCTTTTATACACTTTGTTCCTGCCTTCCCCAAGAGGCAGTGTTAGGTCACTGCTCCAGCTACATGACTAGCCATCTTCCATAAGACCCATGGCTGCTGTAAATCATGTTTCTCTAGAATGGGGGAAAAAAAGAAAGCCTCAATATTCTTTAAAAAAGAAGTATTTCCACCTTTCTCAGACTTAAAAATACATATTAAATTTGTCTATTATAGTATCAGTGTTCCCTTAAAGTTTATAATGTTTAGCTGCACTGGTAAAACGGATTAAAAATATCAGCACATTATAATTTTTTCTCCAACTTTTTATTTAGAAAGTTTGTAAACTTAAGCAAAGTTGAAAGGATCAAAAAATGCTTTCCCCTGTATCGTTCAGGTAGATTTACCAGTTTTGGCACATTTGCTTGTATCTCCCTACATGCTTATATCTTCTTTTATTAATTAGACATGGCTTACTCAATTAGGAGGAAATCATATAATTCCTCCTGGAAGAACTTAATTACTCTCATTTTTCTGGATACTGCAACCCTCTCTTTTTTGTCAAATAAATTGTGCTCTTTTAAAACTATACCACGAACAAGTGTGCATAACTAAAAAGGCTCAGGGCCATTACAGTTACCTATTTTGTTCCTCTTGCACAGTAAGAGGCTTATTACAATATAGATATAACTTTATGCCTTGTTAGGAAAAACTTTATCCGTGGTTTGCATGCAAATTGTCTCTAAAATCTGTGTTGCTGCTTGTTTTCTAGACCAGTTTGCCCATGCTAATTTTATTTTATTTTATTTTATTTTTTATTGATATATGCTGGAAAATGATTTAGAATCAACAGCAGGTGGCAGTGCTAGTAAAGGTTGTGACTTTTGGTGTATAGTCAGCTTGGAAAGGAATGCCCTCCCTGAACGCGCCCCATCTTGTCTGATCTCGGAAGCTAAGCAGGGTCGGGCCTGGTTAGTACTTGGATGGGAGGAATGTATCTTTTAAATCTACACAAGTAATACTGTTAGGAAGGAATCTTTAAATTTATCACTAATTCATTTTATTTCAAAATTATTTTTGCAATCAATTGAATATAAGGTAAATGTATTTAAAAATACTGTTTTAGAGACTGAATTTTGTTTTAATTGTGGGACTAATAACTGAGAAAAGTCAGCTTATTTTTTCCTTTCTTTTTTTGCTTATTCTACAATAAGAAAAAATAAACACTGAATACTTACAGTTAGAAAGATTAGGTAGTTTGAATCCTGTTAAAATTTGCAGGAAAAATGTCACAGCAAAATCATTTATTTTTCTATTGATGAAGATGTGGTTATTTTGAAATTTTGTGGCAAACTTCAAGAAATCTTTTATGAAACTAAAATACTCTATTTTAACAGGGTAGCACATTTTAGAAAGCTTAAACTTCTCTAGGCATTTGTGGAAATAATTTTAAAATTTCCTCTTTAAGTTATAATTTGTTTCATAGATCATAATTTTGCTGTGTTTGTCTGCTTTCATTTTAAAGAAGAGAAACCTGGAAAATAATTTGTTCCCACTGAGGTATTCTACTTGGTTTTTCACAATTCTTTTTGTGTCATTTTACCACAAATGATGAATTTTGAAGATGTATCAAAAACTTAATTGTTTCTTAGATTTTAATAGATCTGTACGTGTGTTTAAATAACTTACATATTGCATATTTAAACATTCATATGTTTGTATATCCATGTGTCATCTAGACATTAGCTTACAGCAGACTAGCTGATTTCTGTTATTAGCCCAATTTAACTTATTAAGAACTCACAATGCTTAAAACTACAAGAGAATTGGGAAATTAGGATCATTGCTCAGATGAAGAAACTGAGGCCCAAGAGAAATTTCACTGAAGGAGACTTAATGTTGTGGGAAGACCTTGTTACATTGATTCTTGGGACTCAGGAATGACTCAGTTACAAATTATTATTTTATTTACTTACATTCTCTGGACTTCTGCTGCGTCTTCCCCCCCCCCCGCCCCGGAACAGGGGAATGGAGGGGGCAGTATCATTCACTAGGTCCTGTATTTTATTATGAAGAAAATGATTTTAACAAATATTCTTTTTCCTCCAGGAAGCACATAGTTAGCCACTTGATTGAAGAGTTGACTTCATGCTTGATGTGTAATTAAAATTAGATGAGCTTTTCTGAACCCTAGTTTCAGTGCTTCCTGAGAAATACTCTATGTAGTGACGGCTATTATTACCCCTACTTTTTAAGAATAAGTGAAAAAAAGTGACAAAATATTTTAGTTGCTTTAAGATAAAACACTGAGTCATCAGGAGATTTGAGTGGGACAAAAGGACTCTTAGGCGTAATCACTGTTCCCCAAGGAACAGCTTTTTCCCTGCAGAAGTAACAAAACAGAACCAAATCTTAAATTTTTCTTCCAGAACTACATTAGAACTAGGAAATGAGATGGAAACATCTATACATTGTATATAGGATAAATCAGGATAAATCATTATGAAATAGAAACACATTTCCTTTTCTCAAAATATCAATGGTTTATTAACCATATTAACTAATGGTTTATTAGTTAACTCAATTTTTTGTACTTTTGAAATTTAGTTATGATTAATTCTTAATCATTACCCCTTAAAATGTAGTTTTTACACACAGAGTAGCTTTTTTTGTTGTTGTTGTTAAGTTTAGGCGAGTCACTGTTTCTTGAAAATTCTCAGGTCAAGTCCATAGCCAAGTGAAGTACCTTAAAAAAAGAACTTTATCAAGTTTGGCCTGTGGTAATCTATGCTTTAAATTACAGCACAACTCATTCCAAATCAATATAATGAATTGATTTGTAAACGTTTCAGGCAGGATTGCTTTCTTTGGATTTTGTCTATTGAATGTGCACTACAGTTAAAGCATCTTCTTTTTTCCCCTGCATAATTAAGTCCCTGCTCTTGGCCTTTCACTGAATTTAAACTGGTTTTAAAAGGCAGAAATGTATGTTAAAGCAAAATTATGCACATCCATTATTCTTAGTCTTATAAATATTGAAGCATTTTTTTTTCTCTTTTGTTGAGAAATAGAAGAGAAAATAAAGCTGAATGCCCTGAACTTCAGTTCCCATTTTTAAAGATATTTTATACCTGGAAAAAATTGAACTTACTGTTTTTGAATGCCTAAATTTCCTGAATATACAGTAAAATTCTTTATTTTTATAGATATGATTATGTTTAAAGACTTTATTTATTTATTTGAGAGAGAAAGAACGAGAGAGAGAGAGCACATGAGAGGGGGGAGGGTCAAGGGAGAAGCAGACTCCCTGTCGAGCAGGGAGCCCGCTGCGGGACTCGATCCAGGGACTCCAGGATCATGACCTGAGCTGAAGGCAGTCGCTTAACCAACTGAGCCACCCAGGCGCCCGATATGATTATGTTTAAATTATGGTATATGACAAAGCGTAAGAAGGAACACGATAGTTGTTTAAATTTTGAAAAATCTGGAGAGATTTTGAGTTAATATGTACATGGAAGGAGCTGCAGGGAAAGATCAATTCAACTAACATTTACTGAGCACATATAATAGTGCCTTCTATGTGCCAGGCACTGGGCTAGTCATTTTATAGGTATCTTTCAGTTTCCCAGGAATCCTGCAAGGAATAAAATACCTAATCATTTGCATATATGGAAAATGGAAAGTTCAGTGCACCTAGGATTAAAACACAGGTCTTCAAAATGATGTTTTGGGCTCCAAAACCATCTTGTTGCTTCATCACCTAGTACTTTTCAGGTAGTGGGAAATATAAAAATAAATCAGTTCAGTTCCTGTCTTTAAGAAATAATATATGGCGGGGCGCCTGGGCAGCTCAGATGGTTAAGCGTCTGCCTTCAGCTCAGGTCATGATCCCAGGGTCTTGGGATCGAGTCCCGCATCAGGCTCCCTGCTCCTTGGGAGCCTGCTTCTCCCTCTGCTTCTCTCTCTCTCTCTCTCTCTCTCTCCCCGCCCCCCGTCTCTCATGAATAAATAAATAAATAAAATCTTTAAAAAAAAAAAAAAAGAAATAATATATGGCGGTCTATTGGGAGAGATAGGCATTCAAGCAAGTCATTTGCATTATCATGTGATAAGTCCCAATATATAATGATGTACTACAATAAGAGAGGGCATTATTTCTGATGGAGCTAAATATGTAATCATTGGGATGTGCAAAGGTATAGTGCTGACGAAATGAAAAGTTGTGTCCTATGGCTGATTTTGAGGGCCTGGAATTTTCAGCTGGAATTTCAGCCTGGAATTTAGGACCCCTAGGTTACTCTGCTTTCAAACAACCCTCAGTACTGTCTTCCTAAGTCATTGCTGGGGCCAGTAGATTTTAACTGTTTTATATCTTTGAATGCACAATTAAATTATCAGACTTTTGTAGGACACATCAGACTTTTGTAGAATAGGATACATTTGAACACCTGTATTTGCAATGCTCATTAGCAAAACATACGCACTTTTTAAAAAAGATACACATATTTATAAAATAGATTCCAGTTGTCAATGCATGCCCAAGGAGGTGCTGGTAGGGCTCACTTGGTAACTTCATATCAGATTTTTCAGTGTTTATGAACCATGAATAAGGTATTTTAAACAATGTACATGGTTGCATTGTAAGAGAGATGACTTGTAGGATTTTAGATTCTTTGGAAGTATGATTATAAAGAACATTTCTGAAACTGGCAATAACCTAAAGTTCTGAAATATGTATTTGCTGTGAACAAATCTGACACACTGAATAACATATAGGAAACCTATGGATTGATACCTTGCAGGCATTGGTGATCTTTGTAAGTGCTATTATCTACTGTGTGAAATAATTGCATTTTTCAGTTCAACCACCCCAAATTGTATTTTTAAATTTCATTTGTAATTTGGGAATTAAGAGAAACTTACATATTTGAAGCATCATCCTATGTAATATCTGACTTTAGCTTGATGAAATTGTGTTTTCTATCTCCTTAAATGTATTCAGTTATGGGATTTCTTGCACTCTTGGTTTAGTGCACTTTTGTGCCCTTAGTAATAGTAGTTGTATTTTGAAAACAAAGTTACTGATTTATAGATATATCTATTGGTTCTGAAGTACTTTTCTGACAAAAATATGAATGTAATTTAAGTTAGGAATTTAAAGTCCATACAGTGCTCAAGTTACACTTCAATCTGACAAGGTGAGGCAGTCACCCCACTAAGAAAAAAATATATGGAAACGCAACAACAGTTCTCTTCACAAATATTTTAAATAGTAGTACCTCTGCCATATGTAGAGTTTGAACAGTTGCTCCTCTTCACCACAAAGCAGATATCCTTATCACTAGCAGCAACATGAACTCAGAAATAAAGCTTATCACTATAATTTTTACATTTTTCCTAAATGCTTTCTAAACATGAAACCATAAGTAATAGAAAGAAGGAGATTTTAAGTCAGGAAAGGAATAAGCAGTCTTTCTTTTTATTATGGGTGTCAAATTAAACATAATAGAAGGGTAACAATTGATCATTAGTTGTTTTTTTTTTAAGATCTCTAGGTTTAAGGGAATTTAACGTTTCCAAGACAACATATGAGTCAATTAAACTATAAAGTGTGTGTGCGCGCTTGTGTTTCATCTTGCTATTGCTACTTTTTAATGAAAAACAGCCACGTTTCCGCTGTTCTTTTTAGGTTATTGTCTTATAGAAGTCATTTTCATGCTTTGTAAAACAGGCCCAAACAAATTCTAAGTTGATTTTTGTCATATCAGTATCAGGAAATAAGGCCTGTGATACCTAATCATGGCCTTACTGTTGAGTTGTTTTATGCCTAGGAGGCGGAATCTAAAATTCTTATTAGCTTGTTAATATGTCAGACATAATTGGAAAGTATGGTGCTTCCTAATTATTATCCTAGTAACCTCAACTCAATCTACTTTGGTTTTCTCAACAGTGTGAAGAGGTGTGAGCTTCAATTAATATTTGGGATTATGAAATCACAGATTTAAGGGTGTGAGGTGTGTAAATGTCATTATTCTAATAAAAATTCAAATTTACAAGATGAAATCTTTGAATAGCCTTGAATAAATTGAATCTCCCAATAAAGCAAATCCTAAAATGACCATAAGAGGGTGCACAGGCATTGTAGAAACAAACAAACCCAATTCCTAGAATGACACAGAGAAGTTTATCTTTTTAACCATGAAATATTTAACATTTTAGAAAACATTCAAAGCTTCCAGAGTATTTTGTTGAACATGACATGAGTGTATGCTCATCTGAGTATGATCCTACTTTTCTTGATTTCTTCTCAATGCACAAGTTGTCACTATGTTGGTTCTTGAAAAGCTTAAATAGGATCAAATCAGGAAAGCAGTGTCAAAAAAGGGGATGTAATTATAGCTGTTGCTATTAAACAACTGAATCTAGGGGTTTTTAAGTCATAAATTACCATATTAGAGAAATCTAGATCCTGTTTTATACTCTACTTGGAAAGGTGGACTTTTCACTTTAGGGAAGGGGAAATTAATTCTTAGAATAAGAGGCTTTGGGAAAATTCGAGAAAGACAAAAATGCTATAAAATGTCTTCTAAATGCAAAGTACAAGGTTTCCATTTGTTAATTTGGGCCTTAAAATTATTTTCTACTTTAGATTATATAATTTTGTGGAACCTAACTGTAGGCTGACTTTAATGAACCATTTCATCCTTTGCAATTTTTAAGAAATAAACCCAATTTTTTAACAAAGAAAGAAAACCAAAATAGCTAACCTAAAATTAACTTTAAATATTAGTAGATTAATTGACAAATTTTTATTGCATTAGACAATTAGATGAGATCAAAAATTTTTTTAATATAACATCTTTTGTTTCGTGATAACCTTAGAAAAGATTGAGAATTATATCTCCTATTAGTTATAAATGAGAAGAAATAAAATAAATGATTGTTGGGCATTCAGTAATAAGGCTATATCTAAAGGAACTACTTTAGAAATAATCTCTTTGGTGATTTCATGTTAGCTTTTCCAAAATAAAGTCAACTTTTGAAGTGAAATTTTATAGCAGATGTTAAGTCAGTGGAAACATTTCTTGGTTGTAGTAGGTCATCTACAAAGAGAAGCCCTAAAGTTCACAGCACTCCTCAGTTTTTTTCTATTAGGATCTTAGAACCACAGGAAGCCCCCCAAAATCACCATCGCCATATCTTTTAGGTGACTATTCATCACAAGAGCTGAATTAAGGGAAGATCTGGTAAAATGGTTCTTCACATTGCTGTGTATGTAAGAATCAGATTCTTGGAACTTGGTTATCCAAGTAGATATCCAGATCATAACCCTAGAAATTTAGCAGTAGAAATATCTCTGCTTATACCTCAGCAAATTTTTATTACAGGTAAATTATTATAAAAAATTCTTGGAGTGATAAAATAACAATTGTTGAATACTAATAGACAGGTGTATGAATGTTAGAAATTATCAGCGAAGTCTGGGCCTAATCTAACTTACACTCCAGTTGTTCAGTTTCTAGTTGAGATGGAGAAGGTGGTCAATTTAGAAAAGAAAATTAATATTCTTGCTGAACTTTCAAAAATGTATCTCAGCAATGATTGAAAGATCTGCTGAGATTCATACTGATCTCAAGATTTAACAAAGGTAACGTAAACCTCAGCTGCGTAAAATAAGCCAATAAGAACCTAGATATAAGCAATTACAGTTTTTAAAAAGGATTTGTTTTATTTTAGAGAGAGAAAGAACGTGAGTAAGTGAGGTGACGGGTAGAGGGAGAAGAGGGAGGGAATCTCAAGCAGACGCCCTGCTGCGTTTGGAGCCACCCTGAGACCATGACTGAGCCAAAATCAAGAGTCAGAAGCTTAACTGACAGAGCCACCCAGGCGCCCCACAATATACTTTCTTAAATTGAAGTATAATTGACATACAATATCCTACTAGTTTCAGGTGTACATCATAGTGATTTGAGGTTTTTATATATTATGAAATGATCACCATAAGTCCTGTTACTGTCACCATTCAAAATTATTACAATTATTATTGACTATATTCTCTGTGCTCTCCATTACATCCCCATGACTTATTTATTTTATAACTGGGAGTTTGTATCTCTTAAACTCCTTCACTCATCCCCTAGCCCTTTACCACTCTGGGAACCCACAGTTTCCTGTATCTATGAGTCTGTTTCTGTTTTGTTTTTTAGATTCCACCTATAGTGGAATCATATCTGATTTATTCCACTTAGCATTAAGCTAAGGTCCATCCCTGTCACATATGGCAAGATTTTATTATGATTATTTATTTATGGCTGGGTAATACTACATTGTGTGTACATACCACATCTTCCTTATCCATTTATTTGTTGATGGACACTTAAGTTGCTTCCATATCTTGGCTATGCTGCAGTGAACATAGGGGTGCATATGTCTCTTTGAATTGGTGTTTTTGTTTTCATCAGGTAAATACTCAGAAGTGGAAATTTTGGATTGTATAGTAGTTCTATTTTTAATTTTTTAATGAACTTCCATACTATTTTCCATAGTAGCTATACCAATTTATATTCCCACCAACCGTGTACAAGGGCGAGTTTTTCTCCACATCTTCACCAACACTTGTTATTTTTGTCTTTTGGATAATAGCCAATCTGACAGGTCTGAGGTGATGTCTTATTGTGGCTTTGATTTTCATTTCCCTGATTAGTGATGTTGAGCATTTGTATGTTGGCCATCTGTATGTCTTTTTTGGAAAAATGTCTACAGAAGTCCTTTGTCCATTCTTTAATCAAGTTGTTTTATGATATTAACTTATGTACGTTTTTATATATTTTGGATATTAACTCCTTAATCAGATGTATGATTTGCAAATATCTTTTCTCATTCAATATGCTGCATTTATGTTTTGTTGATGGTTTCCTTTGCTATGAAAAAGCTTTTTAGTTAGATGCCATCCTAATTGTTTATTTTAGCATTTGTTGCCTTTGCCTGAGGGGACTAGTCTAAAAATATATTGCTAAGACCAATGTCAAAGAACGTACTACCTATGTTTTCTTCTAAGAGTTTTATGGTTTCAGGTCTTATATTCAAGTCTTTAATCCGTTTTGAGTTTATTTTTGTACATGGTGTAAGATAGTGGTCCAGTTTCCTTCTTGTACATGTTGCTGTCCCAGCAATTTTACTCTGAATGAAAAAGAAAGCAAAGATATGTTAATCCAAATTTCATACCAGAAGGAGAGAGAGGTCTGAGCATATTGTGAAGGGCAGTAACTAGTCATCTTAAAAGGAGCAAAGGACACCCTCCAAATGGCAAGATCCCATTCCTTTTGATAGACATTGGGGAGGGTATGTGCTACGGTGAGCGCTGTGAATTGTGTAAGACTGTTGAATCACAGATCTGTACTTCTGAAACAAATAACGCAACATATTTAAGAAAAAAGAAAAAGAAGAAGATAGCAGGAGAGGAAGAATGAAGGGGAGTAAGTCAGAGGGGGAGACGAACCAGGAGAGATGATGGACTCTGAAAAACAAACTGAGGTTTCTAGAGGGGAGGAGGGTAGGGGGATGGGTTAGCCTGGTGATGGGTATTAAAGAGGGCACATTCTGCATGGAGCACTGGGTGTTATGAACAAACAATGAATCATGGAACACTACACCAAAACAAATGATGTAATATATGGTGATTAACATAATAAAAAATTTAAAAAAAGGAGCAAAGGACAGAAGAAACAAATATAGTCCATTTATTCCACATTTAGTTACTATATGCCAGACATTGGTCAACCTGTTGCTATTTTAAGACTCATCAGCTCTTAGTACCTGGAGTTCTAAAGAGATGAACTGATCTTTGTCTTAGATTCTACGTCGGCTCAGAAGATGTCAGATATCCTAGTACTTTTAATAAACATTCCAGTCACCCTGCATTAATTACTAGACACTGCAGACTTGGGCATAACTGAGTTCTAAAAGGCAGTTATGTCTTCTAATTTAGTGTTGATATGGGTCTTCTGTGGCTCATTATGCTACATTGGTATTTTTCATAGTAGTCAATTAATTTTGTAGCTCAAATGGACAGAGTTGGTGCTACTTTGACATTTAACGTCAGGGTGGCAGAGAGTTACATTTAAAAAAGAAAAATTGCTGCATTGGAAATAGTGTTTAAAGGAATTGTTTCATATAGTGAAGATAGCTAATGTTTTGTTTCATTTTGCTTTTCCTGACTCATAGGCACTAGGGACAGCCAAGGTTTTTTAATTCATTCTTCAACCTGTCGTAAGGATTCCATGTCATCCTTCAAAGACAGTTTGATATTTATCTTCTTTAAAGATCTCAAGGGAAGGAAAATCTATAAGCTACCTTAGTGACCCATCTTAGTGTAGAATAGCCCTTATACATTTACGTAAGAAAGAATGAAGAAAATTTCAGTTTGACATAAAAATCACCATTTACAACAGGTCACTGAGGATGAGGGGACGACTATGCCTTCCTTCTCTTCCCATGTGAAGACTAATGACCTCTCACAGCTCTAACTTTCCCCTGTGTTCTGCCTGAAATCCTTGTGACCTGTGAGTGTTAAATGAATGGAGATCAAGAACAGCTCTCAGGCCGTGGATGTAATTTTGGGGAAATGAGAGGTTGAGGAAAACTCCTGAATATCCTCCTCTTCTTCCATCCTTTTTTTTTTTTTAATCCATGGCTTTTTTTCTGACTTTCCGCTGGTCTCATCCATTTCTCCCAGCTCATTTTCTCCTAAGTTCCCATCAGTGAACACAAGCTTAGGTCATGACAAGTTATGATATTCAGGTGCAGAACTCTCTGAGGCTCTGTGACAGAAAGGAGGCGATTTTTTTAAAAAGAAAAAACAAAAACCAAAACTGACTTAACGTGAATGAGGTTGGGCCAGGCATAAAAGCTGGAGTGTACGTCTCGACTCTAACTCAGAAGTTGATGCCCTGGGGATAGAATGGACGGGTGGTGGGTGCAGGGAGTACATTTTGAAGAAGCAGCATAGTAATTAGACTCTTGGGCCTCTGTTTAACATAAGGCCCTGTTCTGTTAGGTCTCAGGGATAATCTGTGTTCTTCTGGCTACATATACCATAGTTTGAAACTTTAAAGAAAACAAGTAAAAGCAACTAAAGCAGGAGTTATATTTTAATAAGATGATAATTTTGAACTACTCTCTCCAGAGATGGTCTATTCAAAAGTTTTGTGGGTATGATGCTCTTTTAATGAAAGCAACATGAGAAATGCATCATATTACTACATAATCAAGCTGTGATAATGTTTTCATTGGCTATTACATCACTGCTCTGTGATCTGCTCTGATTCCAGATGAGATTTAAGGTGTTGACTACTGACTATAAAGTCCAAAATTATCTGGATCTTGATTGCTTTATTCTCCCCTAATGTGATCATTGTAAATTTAGAGTTCTGGGGCATTTTTGCTGCTAGTTTTCATTGATGGAAATTGGAGAATAGGATACATGAGTCCTTGCTTATTAGGAAATCAGCTTTTTGAGGGGGGTGGAGAGAGATAGAGGCAGGGTGGACTTAAAAATACAGTAAACAGCATCTGTGAACACTGAGCTTCCTTTGAGAGAGGAAGTTTTATTTCAAAATGTTAAATATTTAAAATTATTTTAAATAACTGGTTGCTTTTAAAATCTCAAGTATTGTTTTGCATATATAATCTTGTACTTAAGTTGTATGGAGTTAAACTTATGTTATACAATAATGCGGTTCTGGCTTAGGGCTAGAGGTGTGTTATAGACTGAATGTTTGTGTCTCCTCAAAATTCCTATGTTGAAGCCCCCGCCCTGAACATGATGGTGTAGGAGTGCTGACAGTGTTGGGATTACATGTTCTGGGCCTCTTGGAGATTAATGTACATACTTTAGAAATAGCCATCAAGGCTGGGATGGGGAGAGGCTTGCTTCAGGATTCCATAAATCTGTTAGAGATAACATAGTTTTTTCTCTTCCTAACTCACAGGTGGCCCACAAAATCTAAAGTTTAGCTGTCAAATAGGTGTGCCAACCCTTTGAAATGCATGCAAACTCTTTGATCTTTCTATAGTGCCCACCACCCTTGCCCCACCACTTGTCCCCTTGCTCTATAAAATTTATAGACTAAGGTCCAGACTTTGCAGAGAATAGCTGTTCAGGGTCTGGGTCATCACCTGCCCAGTCCATCCTGGCAGTAAGGTACCCTGAATAAAACTGTGTGAACTGTATGGAGTCAGTCGCCTGCTTTGTTTTTCAATCTCAGAGTGCCTCCTCAATTTGGGGGATAGTATTCTGTTCCTCCCCCACCTTCTAGTAGGCAGTGTTTGTAGTTAAGGACTTTAAGAAGTAATTAGGTTTAGATGGAGTAATGAGGGTGGGGCCCTCATGATGGGATTAACATCCTATAAGGGGAGGAGAGACTGGAGTGCTTCCCCCCCACCCTCGCACTCTGCCCTGTGAAAACCCAGTGAGAAGGCAGTCTGCTGCAAGTCAGAAAGCGGGCTCTCACCAGGAAGCATATCTGCTAAAACCTTGCCCTCGGATTTGTCAGCCTCCAGAATCTTGACAAATAAATATGTAATATTTAAGCCACCTAGCTTACAGTATTTTGTTATAACAGCCCGAGTTGACTAGGATAGGATGGGAATATCAAAACAATTCTAAGATGTAAAGTATTATTCCATTAGCTTCTTTTATGAATGTTCTGTTGAACTTTCTAGCTATCTTTTCACAAATCCCTTGCTGCCATGGACCCATCCTGGTGGCTTCAGAAAGTATCCATCTCTCAAAATCTGTACTTTGGAATTTTGCTTGTTTTCTATTACACAGCCAGAAATCTATGTCATTTATCAGTACATCCCCCTCCCTCTTAACCCATATTCAAAATTCCACTAATTCTCATTGCCCTAAAATATTTTGATTCTCCCCTTTTTATTCTTATCTACACTAGTCCAATTTATTACCATCTCTTGACTTGATTGCAGAAGGCTCCTAACTGGACCTCTACTTCCACTCTAGCTCTACTCCAATCCATTTTATTCAAAGTGATCAGCATCATCTTTTTTTTTTAATGGGTTTATTTTCCAAAGCAGTTTTAGATTTATAGAAAAATTGAGTGGAAAGTACAGTTTCCACACACCTCCCTGAACCCAGTGGTTTCCCCTATTATTAATGTCTTGCATTTTTGTGCTATACTTGTTACAGTTGATGAGCTGTAATTGATATATTATTATTAACTAAAATTCATAGTGTTATTTTAGGATTCTCTCTTTGTAGTATACATTCTATGGGTTTTGATGAATGTATAATGATATGTACCCACCGCAGAGTATCATTCGGAATAGTTTTACTGCCTTAAAAATCCTCTGTATTCTCCTGATTCATCCTGCCCTCCCCTCCCTTCTGGCACCCACCAAACTCCCATCCCTCTCCATTCACTATTTTGAGAATGAAAGTCTAACATTTAACACATTGTTTTCTGGTTTATCTGTTTATGCTGTTAACAATATTAGAATTAATTTGTTTTACATTATAAAGTCCTAGAGCAGTGTGTTGTGGTTTGTTTTGTTTTGTTTTGTTTTGTTGTTGTTTTTAAGATGAAACCATTTTGAGTATTTCAAGGAAGCTAAGGACCCTCATCCTGTATTCACTGATATCCATCCTATCATGTAGCTTCACATAAAATTTCACTGGCTTTCAGTATTAACTAAAATGTGTAAATTTAATGTACAAACTAAACTTTTAAGCTGTCCTCCTGGGGTGGCGCTATTGGTTATAAAGAAACAGAATTTACTTTTAGAACAAATTTGATGAATATATTTTTTCTCTGGTGAATAGGGATTTCTTTCTACCAGAGGTTTGAGTTTTTAAGATTGCCCAAACACTCATAGGTTGTAAAAAGTCATTCTCATTTCTGTGTTTGTGAAAGCCATTTCAATCTGTGCTCTTTCTCAATTGTAGCGTTTTCTCTTTTTCATTTTCTGTTCCAATTGTTTTAACCTATTCAGTTCTTCTTATAAATTATTCCTTCTCCAAATATGGGATTCTGTTTTGAGATAGAATATTTACTGAAGATACTTGAGTTCATAGAAATAATAGGACTGCAGATCTAGGAAAACCGTCATATGATAACATTAATTTCCTTGGCTTGTCCCTCTCTCCACCATGATCCCAACAGGTTCCACAGCAGATTGGTAAGAGGTCCGCAGCTTCATTGCCTTTCCCATAGCCATGGTCCACTCTCCGGAGTTTGCAAAGGAGGCCTGAGGGTTCCATGGACTCCTGGATTTCAGCAAGATCTCCCAGTTCTGTGTGTTTGATGAGTCTACCTCACTAAAACAAGCTTAAGGGAAGGAAGCCCAGAGACCTCACTTTTTTCTGGTAAGGCAATCACTCTTCATTTATCTTATGACTACAAGTATCCAAGGTAATAATCATCAAAAAAATGCTGCATTTAAACTGCTTATCCTTCTAAAAAAAAGCATCAGGACAAATCCCATTATACTTTACTCTCATGTTTATCTAAGTCACCTTCAGAAGCCCCCAAATTTCAGTTCAAATTTCCAGATCATCACCTGGTCTCATGGTCCATAAGCTTCAAATATCTCCTGATATGACCATGTCATTTGCCTTCACACCATACTTCAAATTCTTTCACTGTGCTTTTACAGTGTATCATGACAATCTGAAATCCTTGATACTTGCAACTCTTCTCTCATCATTCCCTTTACCGTTTTTTCTTGAACTGAAAGCTGGTCATTCCTGAGGACATTGATTCTCATCTGGTTCTCTTTATTGGTGGCAATTTTAAAATCTCACCTCCTACATATAATGGAGACTGAAGATGAGGTAGATCCTCCTTCTGTTTCACTGTTCTTTCTAGATCGCTGTATTTACCTTTTCTCTCCAAAAGATAAGGTCCTCTGAAGTACATCCCTTCTTGGTAATCTACAAACCTCTCCCCTTCATTCATTGAAGATTTGAAAATCTGGATCACTGTTTTCATTATTGATCACTTCAATAATCTTGCAGTTGATCACATTCAACCCCTCTGAACTTCTTGACCTCACTTTTCCTGACCACATTGTAGTCCATGTGCTAAAATTTGTCATTACCAAGAGGTACTCCACCTTTAAAAATACTGAATTCGAACATTCCACTCTTTAACCAATTGTATTAGTTTCCTATTGCTGCTATAACAATCTTAGTGGCTTAAACAACACCATTGTTTTATATTGTATTTCTGTAAGTAAGAAGTCTGAAATGGATTTTAGAGGCTAAAAGCAAAAAATCAATAGAGCAGCATTCCCTCGGGAGGCTCTCTGGAAGAATATGTTTCCTTGCCTCTTCTGGCTTTTAGAGGCCACCTACTTTCCTTGGTTTGTTACCTCTTCCTTACTGTTCAAAACCAGAACCATGGCATCTTCAAATCTCCCTCTGACTTTCACTCTCTGTTTCTATCATCATATCTCTTATTTGTCTGATTTTTCTGCTTTCCTGTACTAGTGGCCCTTGTAATTATATCTGGCCCACCTGGATAATCCAGGGAAATCTCCCCATTTCAAGATTTTTAACTTAACCACATCTGCAAAGTCCTTTTTGCCATATAAGGTAACATATTTACAGGTCAGGGGATTAAGATATGGACATCTTTAGTAGACCATTATTTTTTTCTGTCAGATCAACTATCTTATATTTCCAGGTCATTTATTGATTTTTTCTTCATCATTATTTGATTACATTTGGATCTAATTCATTTAATATACTACTTATTCATTGTCTATTACTGTTTTAACAGACTCACTTTTCTCCTTATCCAATTTATATTTGATTCTTTTACTCCTTTACAGACACTCTCAACACCCCTCTCCCTTTCTCCTCTGCACCCCTGCCTTCTGTAATACGCATCAGGTTGTATTCCTGGTTAAACACAAGCAACTCTCTGTCCACCCACTTTGTGCCTGCACCTGAGCAGCAGAAAGTGGCTGTTCATGTGTTGAAAAATTAAAATATGAAAAAGTTTAGTATATAGCAAGAAAAGTTTTGAATACCAGAGTCTATTTTCTTTTTTTTTTGAAGATTTTATTTATTTATTAGTGGGGGAGAGAGAGAGAGAGAGAGTAAGCATAAGCAGGGGGGAAGGACAAGGGAGAGGGAGAAGCAGACTCTCTGCTGAGCAGGGAGCCCAATGCAGGGCAAGAGTCTGTTTTGAATAGAAGTATGTAATAGTTAACATCTATCAAATATATCAAACATGTATCAAATTGTGTGTTCTTCAACTTGGGAACATCTTTCCTCTTGTCAGTCAGAAGCACAGAATGTTAATTTAAATGTTGGAATTGAAGCAAAAAGGCAGAGTGGTTAAAGAAATCATTCAATAGAGAAAAAAATATACCATTTCTTCTTTACAGCATGTTATACAAACAAATTTTTCTTTAAAAAAATTTTTCTTTGTGCCCTTTCTGAATTCAAGTGCTTGAAAAAATGAAAGCATGATAAGAGATTCTCTTTTGAAAGCTGTGATGAAATTTGGTTCCATTAGTAATGGTTAGAGAAATGCTGCTAAACAGGAAAAAAGTTTATTTGAAGTCTCAGAGTGAAAGATATAACAAATACCAACTGTTCCTCTTTTCTGATAGTAGACCTAGCTTTCCCTTTTGTGAGTCTTCCCTTTCCACTTGCAGTCCCTGTGATTCAGGTGGGCCTGATTGCCCTCCTAGTTGCAGAGGGTTTCAGAAGGATATCAGGCTTGAATGATCACCATGTTCCATATCCCTGGCCACAGTCACTGAGACGGAGATGAGCTCATGACCCAAGCAGTCTTGGTCAATGGTAATGCCAGGACTTCAGTTGGAACTCTTGGAACAAAGTGTGCATTTTAGCTGGGCTTGATTGGCTTGGAAGAATATAAAACGGTGGCTGCCAGGGCTGTCTTGCTGGAGGCAGGCCAACTCACTGAAAATCAATTCTATGAAAATTAATTTTCTGAAATTAAATTTCCCAAGTGAAAATTTGCTTAAATGACAAATCTACTGATTTACCAAAATCTTATTTCTTTTAACTATTTACAAGGATTACTACAATTTATACTTATTGGAATGCTTTTAAAAGATGTAAATACTTTTTAAAAATAAGTTTCTATTTTTTTAGTTCTTATTTTTATATAAGCAGTTGATAAAGAATTTACAGTTGATAAATTCTAAGGATCATAGGGTGATTTATTCTTCTAAATAAATATTTCATATTTAGAAAACAATATTCATCATCAATAACTAAGAGCATTTCATGTGAATTTTTTCAGTTTCTATTTACTTCATATCTTTTTAATATCATTTTTTGTATTGTTAGGATTCTTCTGCCAGTCTTCCATGTGACATTTAAATCTTAGTTTATTTCCAAGAAGTGGTAGTAAAATTTAATATTTGGTGTGAGTTTTTCTTCTTTCTTTCCTGTTAATTTTATGCTTTAAACATGTCATTTTTAGGATTTTTAATCAATTTCTATTCCAATTCTCCAAAATTTTTTTTGTTTCCTATATGCCAAATATGACACAGTAATCACATAGTACATTACAATAATAACAGCAGTCGCCTCTGTTCATCCTAATTTTCCTAACAATGCTTTAAATAATTTTATTGTTTAAAGTCAAATCTCTTAAATTATTTCCAAGTTCATATATTCAATTGTTTATTGTGAGAAACCAGAATAACTTCATTTCTTTTGGATGATTTTTTTTATGTCATATTTCCTCCACTTTTGGTCATTTTTAGCTTTCTTATACCACTTCCTCAGATGACATATGAACTTAACTTTATTTTTAGCAATTGTTTGCAAAATTTCAACAAAGATGTTAACATCAACAAAGTTATTAGACAAATTTATTTTCACAGAACTGATTTTGGAAAAAAGAATTTTGGTAAAATGGCCTAAAATCTACTTTCTACTACAGAGGAGAGATTTGTTAAAACTGAATTGAATGCAGAGCTGAGAGAGAGATTGCTGACAACAACATCGTTTGAACACCTGGATCCTTCTGTGCTTTAAGATAGAGTTTGGAGATTGGGTTCTCAGGGATGCAAACTTTGAACTAGACATTAGCATATAAGAAGTATATTGGAATCAACACCTATGGAAGTGAAGTAAAGGAGGCTGATTGGGCAGAGAGAGAAGCTGGGCTGTGATGTAGTCTCAACAAGGATTGCAGACAATCCCACTTTTTCGGGGGGCTGGAATGCCTGGATCTACCTCTATCTTTTCCTAGCATCAAGGTACCAGGGAAGCTGAATTGTAAACAGAAGTTTGCATGGGAAACAAGGGGAAGTAGAGACTTTACTCAGCACACAGTGATGCCTTAGATATCTTGCACAGTGGAGGATTTCTCTCTGGTGACTTTTCATGTCTCTTAGAAGTGGTACTCTCTCCCACGGAATGTGTTGGACAGAATCACAGTGCCAGTTCTACCTCTGAAACTCCCCTATTTCCAGTCACACTATTCATAACTTTTTTGTAACAAAATTTAATTTCTCTTATTTCCCAGTTCTTCTGGAAGGTTCTTGCTAGAGCGTCCATGAATAGCTTCCATGGGACTCCTACTGCCTTTGACTCTTAGAACTAAACTTATGTTGTTAAGACTGATGAACATATAAATGTTTTCATTGCACAGGAATTAGCTATTTCTGGGAAGAAGTCTCCAAATAGGACTTTTACTTAGTATCCTGTATAAATGGGGCCTATTTTCACTTGCCTTGAGGCCAAAGTCTTCATGGTATTAGATACCAAGACACTTAACATCTGTCTCGGAAAGACATAAAGCACACAGGCATACCTCTTTTTGTCGTGCTTTGTTTTATTGTACTTTGCAGATACTGTGGTTTTACAGATTGAAGGTATGTGATAACCCTGTGTTAAGCATGTCTGTTGGTGCCATTTTTTCAACATTTGCTCACTTTGTGTCTCTGTGTCACTTTTGGTAATTCTTGTAATATTTTAGACTTTTTCAAGATAAACATGATCATTTCAAATAATGATAAGTGCTCTGTAGAAAATATAGCCAAGTAATAGGCAGAGAGTGGAAAGAGGGAGCCACTTTAGATAGTGTGATCAGAAAAGGCCTTCATGGGTGACATTTGAGCTGAAAACTGAATAGTGACAGAGCTGGCTATGTTAAGGTCATGGGAAAGAGGATTCTGTGCAAAGAAAATAAATAAGTGATGATGGTGGATAGGAGCCTAATATAGACAGTAATAGACACTTGGATTTTTATTCTAATTGCAATTGTATTCTGGTGGAGGATTTTAAGTCTGGGAACAATATAATCTGATTCATCGTTTAAAATGGTAACTCTGGATTTGGGGGACATAAGATTGTCAGGGAGCAAGAGAAGAGGCAGGGAGACTGGTTAGCGATTATAGTAATCCAGGAGAATGATGATGGTGGCTTGAAGTGGTGGGGTAGCCGAGAAGATGGAGAGAAGTGAGAGAATTGAGATATATTTAAAGGTGCGACTATAAGACTTGCTGATAATTGAGATAATGCTAGGGAAGATAATAGTGAGGAAAAGAGAAAAATCTAGGGTGAAAGTTTCCTTCTTTCTTTCTTCAAGCAGTTTCCTCATAAGGTGATGGTCTTCCTTTTCCACTTCCATGTCTGCCCTCTCTCATGTTCAGTAATAGACCACCTTCCAGGTATTGTCATGAGACATACTTTCTGGAAAGAAAAATCTATCTTTTGCTCTGACTGCCTTGTTTTTGAGAAACAGCCTACTAGAATTTTGTTGACTATATATTTCCATCTTGAAAATACCATGTTATATTTACTGCCTTTTTTTTTTGCTGTTACCCCTTGAATGTTTGTGTCCCCACAAAATTCATATGTTAAATCCTAACATGCTTTTTGCTATTATCCCTTGTTTGTGTCCCCACAAAATTTATACATGAAATCCTAACATGTAGTGTGATGGTATTTGGAGATGAGGCTTTTGTTAAGTGATTAAGTCATGAGGGTAGAGCTATCATGAATGGAATTAATATCCTTATAAAGAAATCTCAGTTCCCTGGACCCTTCTGTCCTGTGAGGACACAGCAAGAAGACAGCCCTTTATGAACCAGGGAGCAGGCTCTCACCAGGTACCAAATCTACAGGGACCTTGATCTTGGACTTCTCAGCCACCAGAACTGTTAGAGATAAATATTTGTTGTTTGAACCACTCAATCTATTGTATTTTTGTCATATCAACCTGAGTGAACTACAATACCCCTGCCTTAAATTGTTTGACCTGTGTTTCTGGCCTCCCCCAACCCTCTCCAAGCTCTAGAAAGACAATTTTATCTTTCACATATTAACTCTTCTCTTTAGTTTTCCCCACTATCTTTAGCAGAATTAGCCACTCTTTTCTTCTATATCTTTTTGTACCTGTCTCTAATATTTTATTAGAACACTTTCTGCATTCTATTTTCATTGTTTAAATTTGTGTCTCTTCTGTTGGAATGTGAGATCTTCAAAGGTAAGAAAAACGTCCTTTTTCATCCTGGTATCCCTAGCACAGAATCTGGTACATTATAAGCTCTGATTAAATGTTTGATCAATTAAAGGCATTGAATTACCTCCCATTCTGTTTTAATTACTTTTACTTATAACCAATTACTGAAATAATCAAAAATATTATCAAATAGCACCTAAGTGCCATTCTTACCAAAACAGTTAATTTATGTGTTTAATGTTTATTTAAAGGGATATTTTAAAATTTGCATTATATGTTTCCAATCTCTAAAGTTCTTTGCTATACTGGATCCAACAGATGTCTCAGGAAGTTAAATTTTGCTTACCTGTGTGAAAACAGGTGACTATTAACTGACTTCTCTCCTTTTCCCTTGGTCCTACTAATGTCAGTTCTGGAAAGCTTCAGCCCTGTGCTGTTTGATGGAAACTTGTCAACAGTATGTCACAGTATTGCCACATGAACTCTTCTTCCTAAGGAAGACTGTGGAATAGCTTGGCTTTTTTTGAGAAGCGTCTTGCTTCTGAAAAGCAACTTGTTCTCTGTTCCCTTCTGCATGTAGAGATGCTGATGGTGAGAGTGATGTCCTGGGTGAAGGGTGACCAGAGATTTTAGGTTTGGATTCATCTCCTGAAAATATGTGTGTTTCTTCTAATTTTGGAAGACTTATCTTTTTTTTTTTTTTTTGCTTTGAAGCAAAAGGATACGGAGAGAAACAATTTGATGATTCAGATTAAAAAGAGAAAGGCACTAGTGTGTGTCATATTTTGGCAGGAACGGATGGAAGGATAAGTACACCTTTCACACTTTACCAAGGCGATAATTGTGGTGACTAAGTTGAACTAGGAGAAGGCATTCATTGATCGAATATGTTTAAAAAGTATTAAATTGTTAGCAGGATTGAATGCGAATTTTTCTAAGTTAATCATTGAAGGGAAACCAAAATAATTATATTTTGACCAAGGATAGAATTGAGACTTGTGCTACTATTACTGCCATCTAAACAAATGTGTGACTTGGGGTATGTCTGTGATTATATTTGAGTCTCAAGCAGCTTACCGTTGATACATGTTGGGAACCGCATGGTATTGGCTCATCTTAAGATAAAAATCTCCTCTGCAGCCTGATTTCTTTGCTTCTTTTTGCAGTAAAAGTCCTCAAAATGGTTATCTGCACTTCTGGTCCCTGAGTCCTCTCTTTATATATCTCCCTACACTCACTCTTCTCAGGCTGTTGCCACTCCACATCCCACCAAAATTTCTCTCATCAAGGTCAACAGATAGCCTCAGGCTGCTCAGCCCAGTTCTCAGTCTAGCAGCATTTTACACAGTCAAGGATTCCTTTTTTTCTGAGAACTCTTTCTTCACTTAGTTCCCAGGATACCACACTCTTCTGATTTCTTTCTGCATTACTACTGCATCTTCTCTCTCTCCTCCTTTCTGATTTGTCTTATTTATCCTTACCTTTTAACACTACTTTGGCTCAGGCCTCAGACCTTGGATTCTTTCTCTTTCTCTCTCTCCTTACTTTGTGGGTGATCTCATCTGCCTTGTGGGTTAAATTTCGTCTGTGTGTTTATAATTGCCAGATTTATATCTTTTGACCAAGACCTCTCTCCTCATTCTAGAATCATATATCCAGCTGACTATTCGATAGCACCATTTAGATCTTTAATAGATACTTTAAAATTAATATGTCCACAGAGGGATTTCTAGCCTTGCCTTCCCCCAAATTTATTTCACTCACAGTCTCCCCCCATATCAGTTAATGATGACTCCCACTTTCTAATTGTCCAGCTCTGAAAGCTTATACATTGAGTCCACCTTCAAAACAAATCCAGAATTTTGCATCTGCTTACAATCTCTTTTGCTACTAACACAGTCCAGTCTACCATCATCCCTCTTTGGGACTGTTGTAATAGTTTTCTAACTAGTCTCTCATGTTCCATACCTACCCCACTCTAGTGTATTCTCAAATGACAGTCTGAATAGTCTTGCTAAATGTAACCCACATCATATCACTCTTCAAATCACATTCCACCAATGGCCCTCTGTTTTCTTCAGAGTCAAAGCAAAAGACCTTACAGTATATCATGTATTAGTAGCTTGGTTAATTACGTCAAACTACCATACACTGAGTGGCTTAAACAATAGACATTTATTTCTCATAGTTCTGGAGTCTGGGAAGTATAAGATTAAGGTACCAACAGATTTGATTACTTTTTTTAAAAGAAGATTTTATTTATTTATTTGAGAGAGAGACAGAGAGAGAATGAACAAGGGGAGAAGCAGAGGGAGAAGGACAAGCAGACCCCACAGAGTGGGGCTCAATCTCACGACAGTGAGATCCTGACCTGTGCTCAAATCACGAGTCGGATGCTTAATTGACTGAGCCATCCAGGTGCTCCCAACAGATTTGATTCTTAATGAGGGCCCTCTTTCTGGCTTGCAGAGGGCTTCTTATTGTATCACATGGCAGAGAGAAAAAGCTCTGGTATCTTCTCTTCTTAGAGGGACACTAATTCCATCATGGGAGCTCCACCCTCATGATCTCATCTAAACCTAGTCACATCCCAAAGGCCCCACCTTTAAATACCATCACATTGGGAGTTAGAGCTTCAACATTTTGGGGGAGACACTAACATTCAGCCTATAACAGCTTATAAAAATCTACCCCACCCCATAGTTCTCAGGCCTCCTCTACAGTATGCTGGTCTGACGATGACAGCCTTCTTACTTTTCCTTGAACCTGCCAGATAATATCCCACATCATGGCTTTTGAACTGACTGTTTTTCCTGAAATGTTCTTTCCCTAGATACATGTATGGATCTACCCATATGCCCCTTTAAGCTTTTGCTCCATTGTCACTGGATAAATGAATCTTACTCTGAGCAAGTTGTTTAAATTTGTGACCTCCTTCTCAACACTCAAAATCCTTTTTACTTTTGCTCATTTTTATCCCATGGTACTTTTTACCTTCTAATATATTGTGTATGTGATGAAGACAGTGGTTTGTATTCATTGAATATACTTCCTGGCTGTACCTCTTATGCCTCTTGCATTTTGGTGGGGCATGTAACTCTTTTTTGCATATGGAATATGTGTGGAAGCGATGTGTATCACCTCCAGGCCAGGGTGGTTCAGAGCAAGTATTTATTCCTCATGTTTTTACTTTATTTCCTCATCTCTTGGCTGGATGCAGATGATTAAGAGAAACCACTAGAAGGAGAAGCCTGACTTTGTGAATCACAGGAAGGATGTCCACAGAACACCCAATTGAAACATGGTATGAGGAGGAAAAATTGTTATTGTATTCCAAAGTTATGTCCAGCTTCCATTCTAATTGGTTAATGCCCATGCTATTTTATTTCATTATTTCATTATTTATTTATTTAAATTCAATTAGCCAACTTATAGTACATCATTAGTTTCAGATGTAGCGTTCAATAACTTATCAGTTGTGTATAACTCCCAGTGGTCATCACATCATGTGCCCTCCTTAATGCCCATCACCCAATTGCCCATGCTATTTTAGAACATTTGGAATATCACTCTGGGTACATAAATGGATCAGTGCATTCTCCTGAAGCTGAGTGGGCATAAGTAATAGCTATTAATGGAGGGGGATATCAACAATTAACATGGATACTATAGGTGTCATCAATAATTTCAACAGTTCCTTAGATGAATTGAATAAGGATCACATGCATTCAAGATCATTTAATATTGACAATAATTTGGGCTAGTTTATGTGAAAGTTAGTATCTTAACTGGCAAATCTGAGGAAATTTGAAGTCATTTTCATTCTTTCAATGTTACAGATGTTCATCAGCAAGCATTTTACTTTAGCATTTATTACTGACAACAGAAGTTCAAACAAACCCCAAATTAATACATGTATTGTTTCCCAGCCATGGAAGTTTGCATATCCTGCAACTTATCAGAACTGAGGCTTAGTTAGGAGTAAATGTGTCAATTAGGATAACGTAGGGGCAGGAGAAGAGAAGGCTCTACAGTCCTGAACAGGTAAAGTAGTTAGATGTTAAAAGAAGGCATGAAGCTGAGTTTTAGAGCAAAAATCTTAGCTAGTGAGTTGGACAGGTCAGGAGAAAAGGTTTCTAGAAGGGAGTCAAGATCCTAGTTTAGATGTCTGAGCCAAAGGTAAGGAACCAATTATTTTATTTGGAATTCAAGAAACCAAATAGATGTTCAGGTAAAAAGAGAAATCTAGGTGCTACTATGAACAGCCATATATAAGCTGACTTGATAATAAACTTTGGGGCTTTGAGTTTATGGTACAAAATTGGTTCCTGCATCTGATATAAGATTGAACATACAATTGAAAATTAATGTTCCAAAAGCTAAAAGTTTGAGTGATGCCAGGCAAGGAGACAGAAGATGTTTTCACCATTGCTTCCCAATAAATACCCCCACAATGCTTTGTTAATATAATAAGGGAATGAATAGGCAGAATGGTTTAATTTAGATATTTAAAAGATAGTTAACTAAAACAATCTTCAGTTGTTCAGTGTGTTAAAATATATTTGGTTGTATCTGGGTAATCTGAATATGAATTTTATTTTCATAATTTCAACTTGCTCTTAAGCTTATGTGGGGAAGTTTTTAGTTATGAAATGTATGTATAAGACATTTTGTGATACAAAGTACATCCAGCTGATCCTTGAACAGCTCAGGGGTTAGGGGCTCTGCCTCCCCCTGCCCAGTGTAGTTGAAAATCTATGAATAACTTTTGACTCCCCCAAAATTTAGCTGCTAATAGGCAGAGAACCAGGAGAGATCACTTTTTACTGCCATGTGCAATTTACTAGAGAGATGAACTGCTCAGGCGGAGATGATTGGTGTCACATGGCATTTTAAGCAGATACTTGTAACCCTTGAGCTCTCTGCAATAACAACAAGAAGTGGCTATGAAATTATTACAGTAGTACAGTATGTACTGTAGTTAATTTTATGCAGTTGATTGAATTCTCCTTTATATTTGTTTACATTTCTAAAAGTGAATGGCACCAAGTATGGTCTGTACGTGTCTGTGTGCATAACTTTTGATAAACTTTAGCTTTTTACAATAAACTTGTGTATGTTTTAGAGTAGCAAATGATAAAATAGAGTAGTATATATCTGTATTTTATGCATTCATGACATACCTAACTTTCTCTTAATTGTTTCAGTATTTCTAGGCTACATGGTTTGTCTCTTGAGTTTTTTCATTGCTAAAAATCTTCCAATATATTTATTGAAAAAATCCTCATATAAATGGGTCCATGCAGTTCAGATTCATGTTGTTCAAGGATTAATGTGTATTATTTGCAATTCAAGCCATTTAATTAATAGTAACTTAAAAATAAGTCAACAAACTAAAAATAGGGATAGCATTAGTTTGAATTAGCCTTTTTTTTTTTAAAAAAAAAAAAGACTATTTGAGAGCAAGAGAGAGAGAGATTGAGATAACAAGTGGGGGTGGGAGTAGAGCGTGAAGTAGACTCCAGGAGGAGCAGGGAGCCCCACGTGGGACTTGATCCCAGGACCTTGGGATCATGACATGAGCTGAAGACAGACGCTTAACTGACTGAGCCACCCGGGCACCCTGAATTTGCCTTTTGTACATAGAACTGCCAACACTTAGTGTGTATAAAAGTGACCATGGATGTCAGTATTTTCAAAAGTCCACAGGATAAATTTCTTCAAAATGTAGAAAACTAGGATTTTAATATGCAGTCTCACATGCTTGATTTCCTAGGTCAGGAAATTAGGGTTTGCTTCTCAATGAACAAGTAGGAAAAGCCAGAATTATATATATGCTAATTTTGTGTTGAAATAAACTTTTGTTTCAAGAAGGATGCATGGCCCATACCCTCTTTGGGTGGGATTAATGCTCAGCTGTATGGCTCTTTATTAGCTGGAGTGATGGGTGATAGTAAAAGTTATATTCACCTGCCTTTGCTTTGTTGAATCCAGCTAAGTTCTCTTAATGGTGAGCTGGAAGGTTGTGTTGACCCTTTGCCTGCTCCCTGAAGATGTGGCTGGTGTTACTGACTTATTGTCAAGTTTCTCTCCAATGTCTCCATATTGCCCTCTCTTGGTCCACAAGCAAACATGAGAGTTTTGATGAATTGCCTAGAGATTGTGTATGTTGTTGTTGTTGTTTTAGAGAGGGAGGGAGAAAGAGAGGGAAGGGGCAGAGGGAGAAGGGGATTGAGAGAGAGAGAGAGAGACAGACAGTAGATGCCCTGCTTAGTGCAGAGCCTGATGTGGGGCTCGATCTCACAACCCTGAGATCATGACCTGAGCCAAAATCAAGAGTTGGATGCTTAACTGACACCTAGGTGCCCCAGAGATTGTGTGTCTTTGATCTTATTGTTACAGTCACTCAAATATCTTAAATAACATTCTAGCCACCATTCTAATCAATGCTTTGTTGTGTCAGTTCTCTATAGCAGGATAATCTTTTGAGGTTTTTAAAACATATTTCTCCCCTGTATTTTCCCCTTTTTCTTTTATGCAGGTAAAAGATTAAGTGCTTCCTTTGTTCAGAGGTATATGGAACAGCATAAATGTAAAAATGGTAACTAAAATTTATTGAAGATCTTAAAATTCTTTTTTATTATTATGTTCAGTTAGCCAACATATAGTGCATCATTAGTTTTTGACATGGTGTTCAACGATTGATTAGTTGTGTATAACACCCAGTGCTCATCACAATACGTGCCCTCCTTAATAACCATCACCCAACTACCCAATCTCCCCACCCCCCCTCCCTTCTGTAACCCTCAGTTGGTTTCCTGGAGTCCAGAGTCTCCCGTGGTTTGTCTCCCTGTCTGATTTCTTCCCATTCAGTTTTCCCTCCCTTCTCCTGTGGTCCTCTGCTCTATTCCTTATGTTCCACATATGAGTGAAAGTATATGATAATTGTCTTTCTCTGCTTGACTTATTTCACTTAGCATAGTCCCCTCCAGTTCCATCCATGATGATGTAAATGGTAGGTATTCAGCTTTTCTGATGGCTGAATATCTTCTGAATGTTAAGTACTTTACTACTTTTCTAAATCGGAACTACTTTAATTCTCATAGCACTTTATAAAATGGGTATCATTTTTATTCCCAATGTTGACACAAGAACAGAGAGCTGCAGTGACTATATCACAGTCGTATTATGCAAAACAGAAATGGCTAGGGTATTTTCCTTTCTAATGAGAATTTCCAAAGCTGAAGTCACCTGAGGAGACTAAAACTGGTGTCCTGGAAATAGAGAAGAAATGGTGTATCTCTGAGAGAAAAATAACAGGACAGAGGAAGATTTTCCTATGATTAAGGTGAGATTCCTCAGACTGGGAAGAAGAGGTTTGTGGAAGAGGTTTCTCAGAAGCCACGAGAACTTTTTTGATTCCTGACCCAGGATTAACATACTCTAAAAGCAGGTCTTCAAACTACATACAGCCTGTGGGCCACGTCCAGTTGGCTGCCTATTTTTTGTTTGTTTGTGTTTTCATAGACTTTATTTTTTACAGCAGTTTTAGGTTTGTAGAAATATTGAACATAAGGTAGAGATTTCTTATATGCCCTCTGCCTCCGACACATGCATAGTATCTCCATTATCAACATCCCCCACCGGAGTGGTACATTTGTTATAATTGATTAACCTATATTGACACATCCTTACCACCCAGAGTCCATAGTTTACATTAAGGATCACTCTTGGTCTTAAATTCTATAGGTTTTGTCAAATGCATGATGATATACATTCACTATTGAGGCATCATACAGATTATTTTCAGTGCCCTAAAAATCCTTTGTGCTTGGCCTATTCATCCCTCCATTTCCCTACCCTTGGCAACCACCGGTTTTGTTACTGTCCCTATAGTTTTACCTTTTTCAGAATGTTATGTAGCTGGAATCATATGGTATGTGGTCTTTTCAGATTGGCTTCTTTCACTTTGTAATATGCATTTAAGTTTCTCCATGTCTTTTCATGGCTTGACTGTTCATTTCTTTTTAGCCCTGAATAATATTCCATTGTCTAGATGTACCACAGTTTATCCATTCACTACTGAGGGACATCCTATTGCTTTCATGTTTTGGCAGTTATGAATAAAGCTGCTATATGCATCTGTATGCAGGTTTTTGTATAGACATAAGTTTTCAGCTCCTTTGAATAAATACCAAGGACCATGATTGCTGGATTTGTAAGAACCTGCCAAACTGTCTTCCAAACTGGCTGTCCTATTTTGCATTTCCACCAGCAATGAATGAGATTTCCTGTTGCTCTACATCATAATCAGCATTTGGTGATGATAGTATTTTGGATATTGGCCGTTCTAATAGGCTGCCTATTTATGTAAATATATTTTATTGGAGCACAACCATGCCCAGTTGTTTACATATTGTCTATGGCTGTTTTTGCACTACAGTGGCAGAGTAGAGTAATTGTGACAGAGACCTATGACTTTGCAAAGGCTAAAATATTTACTGTCTGCCCCTTCACAAAGTGTTTGCCATCCCCCGTACCATGGAATCGCTGTTACCATATCTATTCTAGGTATGGCTGTTTTACATCAAGCTGACATTCAGAAAATATTTTCCTGTTTCCTATGACT
Source organism: Zalophus californianus (assembly GCF_009762305.2). NCBI lineage: Eukaryota > Metazoa > Chordata > Mammalia > Carnivora > Otariidae > Zalophus > Zalophus californianus. The sequence goes on from NC_045599.1 coordinate 80,340,659, forward strand.
CTATTAAAACTCTTGCAATATCTTAGTTGTTATGGATTGAACGAATTCTTGAACAGACTCCTGAGGCTCAATATTATTTTTAAAAATCATGCTTTTAGAGTGCCTGGGTGACTCAGTCAGGTAAGCATACGACTCTTGATTTTGGCTCAAGTCATGATCTCAGGGTCATGAGATAGAGCCCCGTGTCGTTGTCTCCGCTCAGTGGGGAGTCTCTTGGAGATTCTCTCTCTCTCTCTCTTTCCCTCTGTCCCTCTATCCCCCGCTTCCTTGCTCTCTCTCTCTCTAAAATAAATAAATCTTTAAAAAATCATACTTTATTTTGATTTATAGGCACATATCTTCTTAGAAGTTTTTTTTTATCAAGATAGTTATTTCCTTAAGTACATGAATTCAATTAAAGTTTATTTTTAATATATATTTTGGAAAGTGTAATATTTTCTTTTAGCATTCTCTCTTGCCCCCCTCTTTTTTTCTAACAAGCCTTTCCGCCTGTTTCACTGATTCACCCTCCTATGTAGCAATTTAAAATAGTGCCAAGGAAAGATGCTTGTCCCTGTTGAATCTGTCAAGCTGTTAACTAGTTTCTTCTCAGGTGTCTGCTCAAAATGAAGCAGGTTTTCAACAAATGTGTTTCAGGGACTCTCTGGCTAGTTTTTCATCATTATTTTTAGCTACAAGAGGGTTCTAACCAAGAGAATCCTTTGTATTCTAAATATTATTTTACCAAATTGCCATCTTCACACCTGTAGTAACTTCGTATTTATTTGGTATAGGCAACACGACCTACAGAATAATTTATGATCTAAATGCGGCTTGTAATAGCAGACTTGCTGCTGGTGCTTAGAAATTAATTCAGAAATCACTGTCTGTAGCGTATAATTTACCATTGTTTTTGAACGATGTTATGGAACCTACAAGTATTAATTAAGATTTATGGCATAAGGCCAGAGAGAATCTGGTGAAATTTTGTGTTGTAACAAAACAAACAGTTATCAAAGTATTTTTAATATAATAAACATTTTCAAGTTTCCAGATCAGGTTGGGAGAGATACTGTTTAATGTACTCTGAGGGTTTGAATCATGCCAACACCACATTTAGTCTACAATTTGGATAGTCTAATAGATGAATATGTCCCATTTTATGAATTTTAAAAACTTAGAATAATTCACCAAGTTTGAAGCAATTGAATGGATTTAAAATTGAAGTGAGACTTAAAGAGGAGGATTTAATAAAGCAGGTCAACAGTGGTGATTTTTAAAAGTTGGATTGAGTTGAAAAAAATTCATAAACAATTGAAAATAGAGCAGAATGAAGTGGAGATTCATGGGATGTTTAAAAAATATGGTCTGTCTCAGATATAGTGCATCCCTGAAAGCTTAGTTCAAAGTAACTTTCTCTCCAAGCAGTTACCAGAAAATCCCTACTGAAAGTGATGATGCTGATTAGAATGGTCATTAACATCTTACAGCATTTGATAGCACTCTAGTCTATAGTGCCCTTTCGCAAAATGAAGCTCATTGGATTTCACAGTGTGTCTAGAAGGTATCTTTATTTCCCGAACTCCTTTATTTATAATTGCCTGTCAGTGCAATATTCTTCTATCAATCCTTCTTTATCAGGGATGTATGTCCAAGATTCTAATTCGGGAAGAAGGTCTGGGATTAGGCCCCCACTTGTTTTCTAATCTTCCTGATTCTAACATGTACCACCGGGATCAATTTGTATGAAACATTTTATGTGCTCTTTTGCCTCTATGTTCAAGATTTGTTTTTCCAACTGAGGCAACAATTATTAAATGAATTATAAGGGTAATCAAAACAAAACATATCCATAGAATAGGAATCCTAGAAATTAAAACCTGACATTAAAATTTTACAAAAACATTCCCATTTGTCCAGAATTTAACTCAACTTAGTTAATATGACAACTCTTCCAACTATTATATGTTAAGTATTGCAGAGACTTCCAAGCTGAGTTAAACATGCTCCTTGTCCTCAAAGAGCTGGCAATGTGGGAGGTGAGATAAAACAAAGCAGAATATTATCCCTAAAGGAAATTCTCAGATTAACTGAGAATTATTACAGTTATACTAAAGAGGCTATCGATGGCCAAAGAAATAAGAAAGCAGTATAACATACTTGATACCCAAAGCCCACTGTATGATTTATGATATTCTTTTGATGCCTATGGAAGAAGTATGACTTCTCTCTCTCTTCTAACGTGTTAGAATCCAGGAGAATCTACCTTTTGTGGGAGAGAACCAGACATCCTAAATAGGGGAAAATAAAATGGCATCCAAGGAAAGTGCAGATTGCAAATGAAGGCAAGTTTAAGTAACCAGTTGGGGGGTTAGAAAACTGGAAAAACAAGATGATAGAAAATGGGAGAAGATTGGGGATTAATTCCAGATGACAGAATCATGTGCGCCTTGCCGAGGTTTCTGTGTGCTCCCAGGAAATGTTCACAAACAGTATTCTAGGTGCATATAAAAGGGCTGTGACCAGTGGACAACTTGGAAATAGCTACAAAAATATTGGAGGATGTTATGGTTAATTGGATAATAAATAAAAAGTTATTTTTTCTATGCCGAAAAAGAAATTCCTGAAGTGTAAACTGTGCTTCACTGTCAAAAATTTCTCCTATTTTTTCTTTTAGTAATTAATTCAGGAAGGGTATACACCATACAGCTATGTATCACAATTGATCACTAGGCACTACATGGCACTACTACCATCTAATAAAACCTTGTCATGCCGAGTTTTTTTTCCTAGTGAAGAAATCTCTGTCAGCTTTGCTAAAACATAGATTTACTGTCTGGCATTGTTCCCTCAGGCTTTCACTTTATGAGGCTACAAGTGTTCTTGATCCTAACAGGAACCCATTTTTGTTGTTATCTTTCTGGATAAGTGGCTTCGTTTTCTTTTGCTGATGGCCTGATGTGGATTGGGCTGAAGACAGTACTACATTAGACTTGTGTTCTTTTGAGGTAAATACAGTTTGTAAGTAACAGTGGAAACATACCTTGATGAAGAATGTCCAATAGACATTATGCTTTTGAAAGTGCTTAGCCTTTCCACTATATGTAATGGGATCAAGATTCATCCTCTCAGTTAATAATTAGCGAGTGTTTGTTACAGACCAGGTAGTATTTTATATGTTAGCAGTACAGTGGTACACAGGCCAGGATTCTAAGCTAAACAAGTTTATTAAACAAGTGAGCAAGTATATGAATAAGATAATGATTATTACTAAAAGAAAACAACAAATTGGTGAGGTAAAAAGTAATGTGAGTCAGAGTCAAGTGGTAAATTCGGTGAACTGATTGGGGAAAGCCTCTCTGATGATGACAGGACATTTAAGAACTGAATGACAGAGACAGTGGCATATGATGATCTGGGGCTCTGAATGTTCAGCACAGGGAACCAAACTAGCACATCAATGGCTGGATGGAAGGAAGAAGGCTATAGGTGTGAAGAAGCTTGTTGGGCATTTCTTAATGTTGACTTGGTAGAGATGTCCGTGTAAGCTCTAGTAGTTCCAGCTAGGGTTGGAATACAGCTGAATTTGGAAATTTTGATAAAAATGAGAACTTTTTCTTTATTTGTTTTCTTTGTTGTTTCTTCTAACCAGATGAAAAGTATAAAAAGTTACCAGGGGAGGGGCGTCTGGGTGGCTCAGTCGGTAAGCATCTGCCTTCAGCTCGGGTCATGATCCCAGGGTCCTGAGGTCGAGCCCCTCATCGGGCTCCCTGCTCAGCGGGAAGCCTGCTTCCTCCTCCCCCCACTCCCTGCTTGTGTTCCCTCTCTTACTCTCTCTCTCTCTCTCTGTTAAGTAAATAGATAAAATTGTTAAAAAGAAAAAAGTTACCAGGGGAGAAAATTAGTTTAACCTACTTAGACAACAAACAATTTTCTTGTTTAATCACATAAGATTCACACCCAAATAGCAAAATGATTTTATATTATATAAAATTGTGTTTTATGTTATTAAAGCAGAATTACCAAATAGTTACTGGAAGTGTTTTATTAATCTTGTATAATTGTTGAGGGATGTGGAGTAAATGAATGTTTGTGAGCACCCACAATATTTCAGGATGCACTGTTCAAAATTCTTTGTAACTGTTGTCTTCTTTAAACTTGCTCCATTTTATGGACAGGAATCTGAGGTACAGGGAATTTAACTTATGCAAGTAGGAGAGCTGGGCTCTCATGGCTCCTAAGCACAAACCTGCCATATTACTCTTACCCTTGCAGCTTGAAAGTATTGACATTTCTTTATAAATAAACAGAATAATTATGATCTCTCACTTGTTCAGGTGGGGCATCTTTTTACCTGGTTCTAAGTAGTGAAATTTATCCTGGATATGATAAAACCTATGTTTTCTTTTACATTTGTAAACTTTGATAAACCTTATTTTTTTTTTTACTCCGTTTCAGGAAATTTTGCAAGATTTCAGGCCACTAGTATCATTTAAAGTTTTTTTTATACAATTTTTTTTATTATTATGTTATGTTGATCACAATATATTACATCATTAGTTTTTGATGTAGTGTTCCATGATTCATTTTTTGCGTATAACACCCAGTATCATTTAAAGTTAACTAAAGCTTATTATGTGGAAGCATTAAAGGTTTAGATGGCTTTGTTATTATTTATCATCTAACCTACTATTGGACTGGGGCAAGAATATAGCATTTGGGGAAAATGGAACCACTGGTTATTTGACACATTCCTGTACAAGGACTTATAGTTCAGAATGAACTTCATTCCAATACTGCTTTTGAAGTAGCTGCAGTTTTGAAACTTTGTGACACAATTCATCACTGTGATTTAAATTTTCAAAATTATTCATTTCTGTTTCTACTACTGGAAATGTTTTACTTTAAAAATGTTCAGGAGGTGCCTGCGTGGTTCAGTTGTTAAGCGTCTGCCTTCAGCTCAGGTCATGATCCCAGGCTCCCGGGATGGAGCCCCGCATGGGGCTCCCTGCTCGGCGGGAGGCTTGCTTCTCCCTCTCCCACTCCCCCTGCTTGTGTTCTCTCTCTCTCTCTGTGTCTCTCTCTGTCAAATACATAAATAAAATCTTTAAAATAAGTAAGTAAATAAATAAATAAATAATAAAAATGTTCAGTCCCCTGCCGGCATCCTATGTATAGACTTGCTAATCCATATACTTAGTTCATGGCTTTGAGTTACAACTTGTATTCTCAATGACTAGATTAGTGGTCACCAAGAAAGCTAGCTACTAAATGTGACTGGTTTAGTATAACTCAAACAGTGTGTCATAACAACTGTAAGTCAGCATATCATTTTGAGATACAGATAGCACATTGAAAAGAAATTTTCCCATCAAGTCATAGAAGCTAAGAAATCAATACTTTTTTATGAAGAAATATTTGGAAAAAGAAACTAAGCCACATAGATCCATCCTGGTTTTATTTAAGTAAAACGAGTGTCCCCTTATATAAAGAATGTTCCCTTATAGATTTTCATTCTTGTTGAGGAGGTAAATGAGAAACGGTGTTTCACTGTCGAGATGTATCTTGCAGATTTGATGGAAAATTACTGAAGAGAAGCAGTCACATTTCAAAGTCTCAAACCTGTTAGAAAGTAAGAGCAGTTTCTCTCCATGGAATTATTATTGTGAAAAAATAGGCTAGCTTGTAACACTGGGGTGCTTGATTTTAAGTCCAAGTTTATATTGGGCCCTCAACAAGGTGTGGAACTGTAATAGGATGTGGTGGTTTGATATAAGGTAGTTTATAAGTCTGATCCTTAAAAGCCCATGACATTCTACTGAGAATTCTCTGCTCTGATTTTTCTCAAGTAAGAAATGTATGTATGGGGGTCACTATTAGACATTCTGAGTGGTTAAAGAAAATAAACATGAAACAATTACTACTGTATGGGAACATTTCCTGAGTGTCTATGTTATGGTATATCTCTGGCATATTTGAATTCTTGGCAAAAGAAGAAAAAACTACCATAGATATATTGATACCCATAATAACTTTGGGACAATATTGGCCATATTTAATTATCTTGGAGTATAGCTGTTCTACTTATATTGTTTTCAGAAAAGAGATAAAAATAAGACCAATTATAAGAAGACCCAAGTCCCCTGGGTTTTCTCTTCAGTGGGTAAGATTTCAGGGAAATCCCAATTTATCTGATTTAATGTCTGTGAAAAAGTAATTCCTAGAATATAAATAGTTCTAATACAGATTTTTTCATTGCTTTACAAAATCCTCAGTGTTTCACCACCTTTAATTACTACCATGCTGACGTGTAAATGAGGATCTATAGTGATCACAGCATATGTCCTAAGCATGCTTACTTTGGCAGACCCCACTCCTTACTGTATCACATTCTAATTCTCATGCACCTATTTGAATGCATCACATTAGATTGATTTTTTTGATGTAAAATTTTTAGATAATTTTATTTTAAAAGAATAAATTATTTCTTTTGCTCTTGAGATTTAATTTTTTTGTATTTGCATATGAGCTGAGTAGCAGTTGACATACATTTCTGTGGACATTATTTGTACATTGATTTATTTTTGTTTTTGGAGCTGATAAACAAATTTGGGGGAGGGGGCCCTTGGAAAGCTCATAGTTCCTAGGTTTTGTGTTGTAATACCTAATGCAAAAAATGTCCCTGGCTGTGCAAAGCTGGTCTAAACTACTACAATTCTATACAGTGGTTTTTATGGAAAAGTTGGTAAGTATTTGCTTCTACTTTTGTAAGAAGTAATGTTGAAATGTTTGGGTTTTTTGAGACAAAATGCTGTCACCTTAAGCATAGAATAACTGTCAGAATCAATAAATCTGAGGTGTTACTGCTACTTAATATAGAACAGGTATTACTCGGATACCAGTTTTTCAATCTAACATAAAATGATCATTGGTTAATCACACATATACATCCACACATATGTATGTATGTATAACTTTTAAGATGACCATATTATATGTCTTTATAAAAAGGAGACAGAAGCCTTCCTACCCCCACCTATACTGTAGACACTGCAGATTAAAAAAAAAAAGGTTGAACCTTGTGGATTGAAGATGAGGCAGGAGATAAAAAACGGATTAAAGTTAAAATGAAGGTAAATTCCTGAAAGCAAACAAAGGCATGAGAAAATGCAAAAAGCTTTCAAGGTTAAATAGAGTGATAATCTCAAAAGCCAAATGAGTTTAAAGTTCTATTCAGTTTTATCACAGCCTTTCACAAATAAGACCTTAAGGAGATACCTGGGTAAACATGATGAGGGGCTGCAGTAGTTCAACACAGGAATACCATATCTATCATCTGATTCCCTCTTCCTAACAGTTTCCCCCTATGTAAAGAATCTCAGTTTGAGACCATTTTAATGAATTACTAATATATGGGTCATCTCAGTACAATGTGTATTTTGTTTTCAGATCAAATCATTGGCTCAGTGAAGTGCAGTTACCATTTGTTAAATAGAGAAAGAATATTTAAGTTGTCTGAAAATGGTCAACACCCCGGCATAGAGTTCTGTGCCAATGTGGCTGGATTTTGTGTTTAATATCTCCATAGAACACCTAGTTTTACTGTGGCATTAGCTGAAGATTTCTTCCTCTTCCCATTAATCTTTTCCTGTATACTTGCTGAGGGCTTTTGACCTGGTCACTCATGAACTTGCCAGCCAGCAGTTGACCAGTATGTGTCCTTTGTTTTGAATTCTGGATGATCTGGTGGGTCATCAGGTCACTGCCCAACTATATTAGAATTAATAGCTGTAAGTCAAATCATGGTGAGCCTTTAAAAGCCCATAAAATGGGGAAAAAAGCCATTTGATCACACGTAATGTTTAAGAAATAACCTGGTAGAAGTTTGTGTGAAAAATGACAGGTGCATGTACTATAACTAACCCTGACCACTGACTCTTAGTTTATAGCAATGCTGAGTATTTCTAGTCTTCAACAATGCTAAATTTGATTTTTTAAATACTAGGATAATTGGAAAGGGGGTTACAGTAAAGATAGTACAGAACATCTTCATTTGACTGCTAACATTTCTTTATAGGGTCATACTGTGCTTCCTGTAATTTCAAAAAGAAAGTATATATTGTGCTTGCATTGCTTGACTGTTTTCTAGTAGAAAGTATACCATGTTGTAAATTTATAGTTTAAGAATATCGTGGATAATAAAAGTATCATATCCAAAATTAGAATTTGTGGAAACTAGAATGAATAATGTATTTATTCAAGGGTTAAGAAATGAACATTGTTTCCCAGTGGAATATGGAGTTACTAACATGGAGAATGAAGGAATGATATTAAAGCTCGAGACAGCAGAAATTCAAGGAAGACAGGCGTTTCAAGTATCTTATTACTTGTGAGAAACGAAAGTAGGACACTGAAGTGAAAAAGTAAATCTGTAGGAGGTATAAGTAGATATGCGACCCACCATTATCTTTTTGATTGGGGACTGAGCCAGAAAGTTGCTGGTAGCTGGTACTGGTAGCTGCTAGCCTGTAGTGGAGTCAGGTGGGAAGCAGTTTCCTAGTCTTGCTCTGAGAAAAGCACAGTGGAGATTAGTGTGGTTGGGGAGAGGGGAGGGAGAACTCAGATAAGATTGTAGATGACAAAAGTGATACTGAATTCTGGACCAATTAGAAGTGGCAAGGTATGGGCTTATGAAATTCTGGATAATTTACAGCAGTGTTTCTCAGAATGCTGTTTGGCTGCCTGGAGGTACTTGAGATGATTTTAGAAGGTACATGGGCACAACATTAAAAAACACTGAGCCACATGGAAAGAAAGTCACTTTCTTCGTAATTTTTTTTCCTAATTAGAATAAGGAGAAAAAAAAAAAAAACCCAGTGTGGGACTAGTGTGTCCTTAATAGCTCACTAACATTTGCTGATCTCCATGTTTAATAATTGGAAAGCAGGTCTTGGCAAACCACTGCGTCTAGCTAGAGGTTTTTGGCATTTTTTACTGACACATACTGATTTTTTGTTTAAAATAGAAGTAGAAAGTTTTTTAATGTAAATTCATTTAAGTAAAAATAATGATCCCATTTAAACTAAAATATTAAGAGTATAAGAGTCTAGGTGTTATAAGGATAATATAGAAGTCATGACAGCAGTATGCAAATGAAGGCAGTTTGGCCAACACTGATAGAGATGGTTCAGGTCCTCTTAAGGAGAGATTTGGAGATACTTGGCCAACCAGTACATGCAAAAGTTGTCTGTGTCTCCACCTTCTTAGTGGTCAGAACTCTATTTACTGGGAAGAGATAAAAAATACTTCCCATGTTAAAAACTAGGAAAAGCAATCAAAAAGTTCAAGTGGAGGCTTGGATAGACCATCCCTTCAATAAAAAGGTGACTTAATACTATTTTCACCCCCAGATACTCATACTTCTCATTTGTACAAGTTAGCTTGCAATAGTAATGTTTTTGGTAAGTAAATGGGGAAAATACTGGCTTTTCTATTGACTTTTAAAAACATATGCAGTTTATTATACAGGTTGGATATTTAAAAATAAAACATATTTGGTAATACTTAGTTAAAGAAAAGTATCGCTAGAATTTGGGCCTTAAACAAAAATCACAGATATATTCCCTCATCTTCAATATATCATAACATAATTATGTGTCAAAATATTCCATTGAGGGGGCAGTGATTCTTGAATGGTCTGGGCTGGTACCTAGGGATCCAGAATGGGATGTATTTGGCAGGAGTTAGTCTCCTTACTCTGACTCTCATTTGCACTTTTCTTACCAAACCAGGGTCATCTAAGAAATTAACACAAGTTATATGACTTTTCAGCAAGAAACTAACTCATAAATTTATAGGTTGCCACTTAAGAGGACAGTGAATGTAAGTGGATTATTTTATGGAGGCTTTGAGGCCTCCAGTAACTTTCTGTAAAGATTCTTTGATATATTAAGAGAGCTTTTGCACAGCTGATTTATTTAGTGCATGCTCTTTACCCTCTGCACCATGGGCATTAAAAAAATGCCCTGAGTGCTAACTAAATCTAGAAGTGGCTGAGTTGAGTATGGTATAGAAAAAAAGTTGAGTTGAATAATAAGCATTTAAGAATATGAAAAAGAAATACATGTGGGGCGCCTGGGTGGCTCAGTCATTAAGTGTCTGCCTTTGGCTCAGGTCATGATCCCAGGGTCCTGGGATCAAGCCCCATATCGGGCTCCCTGCGCCGCCAGAAGCCTGCTTCTCCCTCTCCCACTCCCCCCTGCTTTTGTTCCCTCTCTTGCTGTGTCTCTCTCTGTCAAATAAATAAATAAAATCTTTAAAAAAAATAAAAAGAAATACATGTATATCCACTGGGCTCTACTGGTAACAGATTGGTTCAAAGCAGATCTCAATAGGTTATAAGGTAGTATTGGCTGTTTTCATGTCCACCCTCAGCCCTGAAATTGTTTTCTCTTCAGTGCACTTTGCTTTTCTTTTTTCCCTAAACACTCTTTGTTCTGTATCACAGTTAGTGGTAGATGCATCGGTCTTTTTTGATAGGTTTTTAAGCTCTGTATCTAATATATCTTATTCAGCTCCCAAATTACTGTCTTCCTGGTAGTAGCCTTTCAGTCACTGCTTTTTGAATTAAATCTTAAGAACAGTTTAGCCTGCATCAGGAAATAAGCAGACTATCTAGAGCCTCAGGTGCCATTCCAGCTTTACCACTTGCTACCTGAGTGGCCTTGGAAAAGTTACTCAGTCTTTTTAAGGCTTAGTTTCTCCATCTGCAATATGGGCTAATAATAGTACCTGTCTCTTAGAGTTGCTGTGAAGGTTGAATAAAATAATTTATGTCAAGACTAAGAACAATGCCGGGCACCTGGGTGGCTCAGTTGGTTAAGCGACTGCCTTCAGCTCAGGTCATGATCCTGGAGTCCCGGGATCGAGTCCCACATCGGGCTTCCTGCTTAGCATGGAGTCTGCTTCTCCCTCTGACCCTCTTCCCTCTTGTGCTTTCTATCTCTCATTCTCTCTCTCTCTCTCAAATAAATAAATAAAATCTTAAAAAAAAAAAAGACTAAGAGCAATGCCTAGAGCCATATACGGGATACATATAAGGGAGTCAATACATTTGAGATACTTGATTTTGGTGATTATATCCCAGTACTTTTTTCAGAGACTACTTAAAAAAATTATAGGTTAGTAGTAGAAAGAAAACTGTATTGAAATCCTGGAGATTTTCACCTTGTTTTTATTGGTATTTATGTAACCCTTACCCTGACCAAGATTTCATGAGCTTGATTCCTCATTTAGAAATGAAGGTGTTTGGACTTGATGTCTCTAAAACTCCTTCCAGTTTAAAAGTTTTATGATTATTATCCTGCTTATTCTAATGGGAGGGCATTTTCAAAATACAGGTTAATATATGAACCTTTAGGATATTGCATAATCTGTATATGATAGATAGTACTTGATTAAAAGTTGAAAAATATTAAGGCCTTATTGAGACCATAACAATTAAATAATCTTTTAATCTGTATAAACCTCATTTAAATGAAAGTAAGATGTATGGTTTTTTATTGAATTTAACATTTTTATCTGCTTAGCAAAAGTTGAAGCTAAACAGATGATTTATCAGGTGAAGTGATTAAGCCAGATATTGCTAGAACTGAATAAAATGCTGCACAAACTTAATGAACATGTCATTTTCCCAGGGGCAGCTTCCTAATGCTTTGGTGACATCTTTGGATCCATTATGCTTCTGTCTGGATGATTGCTGAATGGTTGAGCTGTTCTTCTGGAGTTCTCTCCGTGACTTGGGTTCCAAAGCAAATTGACATTTAAATCTTGATGACTGGAAAGCAGAAATGACCCATTCCATCAGGTTGTCCTTGAAAACCTGGATTCGAAGAGATTACCCTGGATCTTTCATGGTTCCGAGTCACAACACATGATTGATTAAATCTTCTTTTTACTCTAAATACCCAGCAACTATAACCCTTTTCTTTCCACTCTGTTGAGTTTTGAAGTGATAACATTTAGTGCTGTCTCCCATTCCTTGGACCCCATTCACTCTCCAAACCATTGCAATCCAATTTCTGCCTTGCCACTTCATTGAAACTGCTTTGGCAAAAGATAACACCTTCAAAATTGTTAACTCCAACGGATATTTTTATCCTTTTTTTTTTTTTTTACTCTACTGCTTTAGATGATATTGCTACATTCTCCTTCTCTAAACTTCCTTTAAACAAATATACTTTCTTTGCTCTGTGCATTCATAACTTGTTTTCCTTTCTTATTGACTGGTCCTTCTTATTTGAGACTTTGTATTATCTCTTGAACCTTAATTTTATCCTTTCTCATATACTCAAACTCAAAAGATCCTGTGAGCTCTACTTTCAAAAGGTACCTGAATCCTACCAGTTCTTGTTACCACTCTAAACTACTATCATTCTCTCATGAATTAATGGTACGGCCTTCCAAACAACAACAACAACAACAACAACAACAACAAAGGCCTGTTTTTGCTTTTGCCCCACACAGCAGATTCGGTAAGTAATAGCCAGAGTAGGTTTGCCTTGGAGGAGCCTAGGTGTGATCTGCCAGAACAGGAGATATTGCAGATGAGAGCTGGTGAACCCAGCAGTCAGAGGGACCTCAGCGTCATCAAGGACCAACTATATGTGTCCAGCATCGACCAGGTTGCTGGACATCTGCGGAGCCTCCTGGAGGGAGAGTGTCACACCTTGGAGAGGATGATCCCCACCCTGCAGCGCTGCCTGGAAGAGGAATATACAGGGGCACCCCGGCCCTCCGAGGCAACCCTAGAGCCCACCCTGGCAGAGCTGAAGGAACAGAAGGCGGCCATGCGACAGGAGCTGCAGGCCCCTCTGAGGCCATCCTGTGTCTCCTCCAGCCACAGGCAGCAGCCCATGGGCTCCTCCAGCCAGGGTCCCGGAGGAGGCTGGCCTTGCCCCCGTGGGGCTGCAGGAGGCTGGGCGGGGCCCCGCCGCGGCTGCCTGCCTGCCCCTCCACCGGAGCACTGCCCCGGAGACCTGACTGCCACCTGCTGCGGGCGACGGAGGCTTCAGTGCAGCACGGGGAAAAGGCCTGCGTCTACTCCAGTGTCCAGCGCGGCACCCCACGTCCCCACCTGAAGGGCTGGTCGGGAAGTAGGCTTCGGCTTCTGCTTCTGTTGGAACTCACCCCGTCTGCCGCTGCCACCTCTCAGCTGCTCTGGCCCAGCCTGCTTCAGATCTAGTCTTGGTTAGGCCCTTGCCAGGACGCAAGGCTGTCCATCTGTCTGGCCCTTCTTGCCCCACCCCCTTGCCAAGCCCCTGGTGTCTCATTCTGACCATCAGGGCCTTTAGCCTTTCTTCTTCCAGTCCTCCACAAAGGCCTGGCGGGCAGAGGTCTCATCCCAGCACCGACTCTTGTCCCCCTGGGGGACTCAAACAAAGCACAGTGGCAGCTCAGAGACAGGAATAGAAATTTCATTTCAAATTTCAAATTTCAAAACATAAATCATATTACTTTGCCAATTTAAACTTCTACTGGCTTCCAATATTATTCAAAGTAAAATTCCACATAATGAAGTCTATATAATGTTCATTAAGGCTCTACTTCATCTGTCTCCTTATTCTTTCTCTGACATCACTTCCTTCTACTTTCTTTCTCCATTTGTAATATTTTTCATCCGTACTGACCCCATGTTGTTTTCCAATCCAAGCACACTCATAACTCAAGAACCTTGCATTTGCTATTTCTTTTTCTTGGAAAGCTCTATTCCTAGATATTCATATGACTAATCTTCTCACTTTAGATCTTTGCTCAAAATCACCCTAAAAGTGAAGCATTTCCTAACCACGCCATATAAAATAGCAATGCTCTCCCTCCTCCAGACCTTATTTGATTTTTCTCAGTTGTACTTATCTTCAACTTATTATACTATTGGTGGCAGCTAGATATTTTGTCTTGACTTTTCTCCTAAGATTCCTGAAAAACATTTCTACTTAATTGTTGTAAGGACACCTTGAATGGACATGTTCAAAACTTTAGCACATTTTATGCCCCCCGAAATACGCATTTGTAACCTGAACAAAACCTTTGGCATCATGCTTCTATGTAGTTATTCATATTCCTTTTCCACTTGTAACACTCTTTGTCATTTGCTAATTCCTACCCATGCTGTAAGATCAGATTTCATTTCTTGCAGTTTTTGTATTAGCATGATTTCCACCCTTAGAATGGTTAATTGTTCCTCCTCTCTCTTTCTATAAAACCTTGAGCTTATCTTTAACCACTGTATGTATTGAATTATAACAATTTGATTTCTTTAATTATCTCTGTCCCCTAATAAATTATAATCTCCTTAAGGATAGGGATTGTGCTCTACATATCTTTCTGTTCCTAGCACCTTAGTATTGTCAGCAGAGAAGGCACTCAAGGAGTGTTTGTTAAACTGATTAGAATTTTAAGGCAACGACTAGCCCAAAAGGGCAGAAGAGAAGGGAAACAGGAGGAAAGGAACTTTGTGCCCCAACCTGATTCATTACCAAGATTAATCTTTATGCAACTGCAAAAACTTGAAGTCTTGGGGACTGGAAGTAGGGCATAGGGGTAGAAAAGGATTGGCATGCGACAGATGCCCTTGAAGAGAGGGAAGATAATAGAGGTAAAACAACAGAACCTCCTTCTCTTAAGTTTCACAGCACCATATCAGGTGGCTGGCCCAGCTTTAGTTGTCCTGTTGGCTGGTGGCAGAAAGATAAATTACACAACAATGAATTTTTACATCCAGAAGTATCTTGCAAACAGAAGGAAAATAGAGAACAATGTTATGTTTCAGAGAAATGCCATGAATGAACAATATAATAACAAACTTTTAGTATATTTTAAATTTTAGATAATTGGATAATTGATTTCCTTTGATGCATGGCTGTTTTCTTATCCTTTTCTGCCCAATGGCAAATAAATAGATGCTGAATTGAGGCTTAGAGTAGATAATTCAGTGGTTGATGTTTCCATTCCTAGTAATTAAAGAGTTAGAATAGAAAAATACTTCTGACTCCAAATATTTGCTTTTTTGTTTAATCTCTTGCTTCTTCAGAAAGAAATGTTTCCAAAGACATGTATTCAAGTGCTGGCTTCCTTCCTTACTAATTAATCACTTAACTTACTGGATTCAGTTTCCTGATTTTTTGAAATGACTGTAATAATATTTGTACTACCTAGCTCCCAGTGTTGTTGTTGTGAGGCTCCAATGAAAACTATAAAGTGCTACGTGGAGGTATTATTTTTAAAGTCACCATAAAAACAGGAGACTATCTAATTGGTATATATTGTCTTCTCACTTAAAATTATATTATTTGATGTTTGGTATTTTAAAATGACAACATTTACTTTAAACTATTGTTTTGTTATTATTACTTCCAGAACAAGCAATATGATTGATAAATTAATTATGAATATATTGAAGCCTTTCTCTGAGACAGTGTCTGTCCACACTCAAAAACTCAGGGTCCACACTCAGAAGACCACACTGAACATTTTCTTTTGTTTCTGCTGGTGGCTTATGCTTCCTGAATGGATTCTAAGAAGGAATTCTGTTATATTGATTTACTCTTGTAGCAGGTTTGTTGTATAGCCAGCTTGGAATATAGACATGATTGTAGGAGTTCATAATATTTGTTAGAGGAAGCAGATCTATCTTTATAATAAGCACTTGGCAGAACATTTTTTTTCAGGAGAAAATATTCCAAGTTTTTACTGGATATTAAGTGAATTATCATTCATTTACTCATTCAACAAATATATACTGAGTAGCTATTAAGTGCCCATGTTTTAGGCATTTGGAAATATCTATGAGTAAAATAGAGTTTCCAGCTTCTTGTTTCAGTAGGGGGAGACAAACATTAAACAATAAATATAATAAATGAGTATATTATGTAGTATGCTAGAATGTGAAAATTAATATGGGGGAAAAAAGGAAAGCACGATGACAGAGATCCAGAGGCTGAACTTACACACTCATTCAGCCAAATAGTGAGTATTTAAGTACAACTGCAAAGAAGGTAATCTCTAATTCATAGTGTACTAGCAATACTTAGAGAAATCCAAAATCTAGTTTGAAAACATCAGCAAAGGTGGTGATGATATGGGGAAATGAGGCTAGCTAACAGATTGCTAGTGGGTGTGTGAATTATTCCAACTTGTAAGTAACATAATCTGACATTATTTATTAAATTTATAATGAACAACTATTTCACCAACTTCTGTGAATCCATCCTACAAAAGGGAAAATATTTGTATATAAGGAATTTATTCCAGCATTTTCTGTTGTTGCAAAAGAAGGAAAAGGAGGTGATTAGGTAGGAGCCAATGCACAACTAAAGCAGAAGATGAGCACCCATCTGAATATTACCAAACATTTAATGATAACTGAATCCATGAAATTTCATGGATAATGCCAGAGAAAATAGAATTAAAGAACAAGTAGGATTTTAAAGCAGTATAATTTATATCATTTAAGAGATTAAAGAAGCTAATGCAACCAGGAAACAATGACAGGCTTAAAAAAATTAGCCGATTAGAGATCATCAAAATAAAAAGCTCAGTAAATGGGCTGAACAGTAGCATAATCAGAGATGAAGATTCAGTTAATGATTAAGAAGATGGAACAAATGAGTTTACTTAGAATTCAGCACAAAAGACAAAAAGATGAACAGTATGAAAGAGATAATTCATTTAGGTTCAAAAATTGCTATATTCATTTAAACGATCTCCAGGAGTTTCCAGTTATTGCGGAGTGAGTCACCACGAGCAGCAAAGGCTCCAGAGACACCCTGTACAAGACCAGGGTTTAGGGCGGGGTGGTGGGGTGGTGGAGTGGGGTGTGGGGGGGTCGGTGGAGGGAGGGGGAGGGTCCTG
The DNA here is from genome assembly GCF_009762305.2 of Zalophus californianus. Classification (NCBI taxonomy): domain Eukaryota; kingdom Metazoa; phylum Chordata; class Mammalia; order Carnivora; family Otariidae; genus Zalophus; species Zalophus californianus. Next base: position 80,357,549 of record NC_045599.1, read on the forward strand.
ATTGGTAACCAGGAAGTTTTTGGAGATGGTGGAGCTGCAGATCATCTTGAAGAACTCTGACCCTCAGAAGGACAAACCCTTCTTAGGCACCATCAGGCTTAAGTCCACTCCCTGCCCCAAATTCTTTGTATGTGTTTTGGGGGATCAGCAGCACTGTGATGAGGCCAAGGTTATGGATATTCTCCACATGGACATTGAGGCACTGAAGAACCTCAACAAGAATAAAAAGTTAGTCAAGAAGCTGGCCAAGAAGTATGATGCCTTTTTGGCCTCAGAATCTCTGATCAAGCAGATCCCACAAATCCTGGGCCCACACCTGAATGAAGATGGCAAATTCCCTTTCTTGCTGACCCACAATGAGAACATGGTGGCCAAAATGGATAAAGTGAAGTCCACGATAGATTCCAGATAAAGAAGCTGCTGTGTCTGGCAGTGGCTGTTGGCCATGTCAAGATGACAGATGATGAGCTTGTGTACAACATCCACTTAGATGTCAGTTTTTTGGAGTCATTGCAAAAGAAGAATTGGCAGAACGTCCGGGCCTTGTACATCAAGAGGATCATGGGCAAGCCCCAGTACCTGTATTAAGGCGCAGCTTAATAAACTCTAGTGCTACCATTAAAAATGATAATAATAAATAATAAATAATTAAAAGATTTCCAGGAGGAGAAAAGATTCTGTGACAGTACCTGTACCTGTATACCTGTATATTCTCAAACATTGGTTATTTTTAATATAAACATTTTTTATTTTTTGCAAATCCAATAGGTGAAAACTTATGAATGGCATTGAGGTTGAACATCATTTTCTATATGGAGTAGATATGTGTGTGTGTGTGTGTATTATTTTCCCTCATCTATTACCTATTCGTGATCTTTGCCTTTTTTTTCTATTAAATTATTGCTTTCTAAAATATATAAACCTTCTTTATATGTGAGGGATAATAATCTTTTGCTTATCATATAAGGTACTAATACATAATCTTAGTTGTCATTTAAAAAATTAGTTATATTTCATCTTTGAGATTTTTTCCCATTTATTCAAATGTCAATATTTTCTTTTATGTTTTCTGAATCTTATGAGTATCTTAAAAAGTTTTCCCTTTTGCTTAGCTCCCCCAACCTAACCTGTATTTTATTTAACTCCTTTATAGTTTAGTTTTTCAGTTTTAGATCTTAAATCAATTTGAAATGTATGTTTAATTACCATATGAATTAGGTAGTTCTCATATTAAGTCTGTGTGTATGAGTTTAAAAATTTGAGCTATTATGTTCCATTCATCTCCTTACTTATTTTCCTCCTAGTACCATACTGTTTCAGTTACCAAATCTTTATATTTATAACTGGTAGAGAAAGTGATTGCATATTATTCCTTTTTTCCAAACTTATCTTTGCTATTTTTCTATATTTACTCTCTAGAAAAACTTAAGAATCTATTTGTTAGGTTTCTGTATAAATTATGACTTTTTGTTTTAAAATAAAACAAATATGTAAAACCACAAAAAATATATGTAGCTTCATGAATTAATATAATGTGAACACCCTTGTAGCCACTACATGAATAGGAAATAGAATTTTGTCTGCCATCCTAGAATCCATCCATGTGCACTATCTGAATCCCAATTGCCCCAATAAAAACCACTACCTTTATTAGTTTATCACCTGTGCACACCAGGGTGCTAAACTAATAAACTCAAGGGAGTAATAAGTATAAAAAGGAAGACAGTATAGATGTTTAATTATTTCTTGTAATTTACCAGTTTCCAAGATACAGAACTGATTTCCAATCATCTTGCAGAGACCCATCGGCTTTTTTCCCTATCATTATGAGCTCATAGATTTAAATGTGTTGTGATATGTTTCAGTCTCTTGGCATTATTATTTTTCTGAAGCATAAATTGTCTCATTTTTGCCCAGTGGGAACCTCTTCCATTTGGCCTGTGAGCGTTTTGACAGCATTCTGGTAATTTTTGATTCCTTCCTTTCTCTACTCTCTGTATAGTTTGACAGAAATTTCTGGCCTTATCTTGTGTATTTCCCATCTCAGTCCTAGAATCAGCCTTTTTCCAAGAAATCAAACTCCGGATTATTCAGTGGAAAGTTGGATTTCGAATTTAAAATCTGGATATCAGGGATGCCTATTTATGTTGGTCTAGTCATTGTTTCTAAGCATTTTAATAAAATTAAGTTTGTAGGAAGAGGCAAGAAGCACATAGAAATACTATATCTTTAAATATATACATATCCAAAAATAATATATGAGTTTATATTGATATTTTCCAATAAATTTAAGTACTATGGGTTTTTATGTAACCTCTTCTCAGGGACATAGGAGATGATCAGATTAAAATTATGCCATAATTTCTTATTTCCTTTATCCTGAATTATACATACAGCAGCCTAAAATGACATTACTAATACAGCCATTATCAATATGAGTATGGAACACAGTTATAAGTAATTTTTGTATATGCTATTCACATTCCTTGCTCATTTCATTTTTTAGTGGTTGAACTATAAGGTCAGTATATAACAGTTACATTCTATATCCTTTTCCTTTTAATTTAATTCATTTAGTTTTAGTTCTAAATGTAATTATAAATGTAATGCTCAGTCATCAGTGCTTATGTTGATATTTCTGTAGTCATTTTGGTTGCCAGAATTCTTTCCATATTAGATTTCTTAGGAAGTGCTTATGAGAGCATTCCTGAATTCTTGAACGTTGGTAATAGTTTGTCTTATGCCCTTTATATTTGAAAATCAGTTTTGCTGGATATGAAGTCCTTGAGACACATATTCTGTCATTGAGATTCTCAAATATATTATTCCATTTTTTTTCTGGCATAAGACATTGCTGTCAAAGTCCGATGATAATCTAATTTTATTTTTCTTATAAATACTTTTAAAAAATGCCCAAAGATATTTTTTCCCTTTAAAGTTCAGTAATTTTTTAGAGTATACTTTAATGATAGTAGTTCTGAGTCTGTAAAGTACATGGGTGTTCTTTTAATATGCCGTTTCAAATCTTGAACTCAGGAAAGTTTTCTTGTTTATTAGTTTTTAGTATTTGTTCTATCCCCTTGCTTTGGTTTTTTTTATTTCAGGGACTCCTATGATCTATATCCAAGACAATATCTTCAGTATTTTATCTCTTCAATATTTGTCATGTCCTTCCTTCTAAGCCATTTTTTGTCATTTCTTTTTCAAAAACTTCCACGGTGTAATTTACATAAAGTAAAATTCACCCATTTTGGTGTACTGTCCTTTGGATTTGAGGAAATTCACTAAATGAAAATGGTGTAAATGTGGTTTAAATATCATCACAACCAAGATATAGAAACAGCTCCAGCACTCCCATCCCCCAGATTTCTCTGTACTCCTTTGTGGTTAAGAATTTCCCCCACACCAATCCCTGGAACCACTGATATATTTTCTGTTTCTGTAGTTTTGCATTTACAAGAATGCCGTATAAACGGAATCATATAGTATGTAGCTTTTTGAGTCTGAGTTATTTCATTTAGTGAAATACATTTAAGATGCATACATGTTGTTGCATTTATCATAGTTTGTTCTTTTATTGCTGATTACTGAGTAATATTGTAGCACGTGAACGTACCACTGTTTGATTCTTCATTCCTCAGTTGAGAGACATTTGGGTTGTTTCTAGTTTTAGGTAATTATGAATAAACCTATAATATTTTTGTATGAGGTTTTGTGTAAACTAAGTTTTTTTTCACTTGAGTAAATACATAAGTGTAGGATTTCTGGTTGATATGTTCAGTATGTGTTGAAAAAGGCTTCTGCATCTAGAAAGAATGAAGCTGGTGTGAGGAGAAAGGAAGAGCTGAGTGATCTAATGGTGTTAATTTCTTGGTCTCAATTTTTCCTAAGATCCAGATGCTTCTTTGTTTTCCCCATAACTTGGTTGTGCAGTTATTCTTTAGATTTCATAAAATAAACTAATGTCCTTTGGATAATTCATTTTTGTCCCGTTAGGCAGTTCTAAATATATTTCTGATGTGTGCAACAATGTAAAACTTGTTTTATAGCAACTTTTATTGAGCATTTAGAGGGAACTAGCCACTGTGCTCAATCCTTAACATGCATTTTATAATTTGTGCACTGAGATTATCCAGCCCATTGTACATTGGTTGCAATGACAATTTAACTCACTGTTGTGAAGAAGAGAGAGAAGGAAAAATGAAAATAACCTCATGTGGAACTGATGTGTTTACTAAAGGGTTTGTAACAGGCTGTCAGGCTGTGCCAATGTATTTATTGTTTTGGAGAAATGCCCTTTTGATTACAAAAGACTATTGTTTAGTACAGGCACTTTAATGTTGACAAGTCTACCTTGCACAAAAGAACAAGCCACATTGCTATGAATTCACACATAAATATGTAGATTACTTCTTTGTTGTATATATTAATAAATAAAATATTCATGAACTAAAGTCTTAAAATGAGAAATTTAACATCATGATGGTTAAAACACTTTGCTATTTCCATTAGTTCTAACAAAATCCAACTTTCTGGTTCACTTTGGAACAGATTTTTAAAATATAAATGATAGAATATACCCCTCAATTTGGCCATGACCTTTATTGAATAATAAGATATTTTGATTTTCCTTCTGTTTTGGGATGAATGTTGTCTTTTCTTGACTTATTTTAAAAGGACACATATGATAGGTGCTATTTGAGCAGTCCAGCTGCTATGTGCTTCTGGAGTCGAGAAGAGGGAGAGGTCAGTTTCTGGGTTGGAATCTCAGGGAAGGCTTTGTGGAGAAGGTGATAGTGGAATGGGGCCTTGTAAGTTATTTGTGTTTGGAGACCACTGGTGCCAAAAGGAATACCTTTATTTAATCTGTATGTAATATATTAAACTGGTGTTCTGGTAAAAGATTCACCTAAAAAAAGTAATTAAATTTCTTTTTCAGAGTATTTTGAACATACCGTTAAAATCATTAAATCCATATGCCTGGATTCTTGACTAATTATTAAAAGAAAATCATGCCCTCTTTGATCCTATTTCCTAGAATAAAATTATTCTCTTATCTAATTCATGGTGGAATTTTTTATTTAGCCATAATTCTATATTGCATCATTGTAATTGATTGACATGAATTCCAGCAAGAGTTATTTTTAAAGTTTCATGATCTCCTGGAAAAATAATAGGTCATTAAAAATGAACATTATTTTTTCAGTAGAGAGCAAAAGAATCAATGTGGTCATTCAGGAAAATATACTTTTGGACTTAAAAATGACTCAAATGGATTTTTAGAGTAATAAAACAATCCAGAATGCAATAAAAGTACACTTCAAAACAGGAAAAACCATGATGACATTTAGAAGCAATAGAAAAAATAATATATAACCTATCTGTAATTGATTACAATAGGACCTCTGACATTTCTGTGTACTAAGGGGCTTGTTCATGGAGCCATTGCTAATAAGCAGGGAAGTGTTGCTGATTATTTATGAAACATTTAAGAAATAATGGTTCATATTCAGCATAAATTCTGAATTAATGTCTTGAATAATTGTATGCTATATAGCATTATCAGCTTGATATGCTGATATACAGGGATCACTATAGACACTTGTAAACAGAAGTTTTCTTAATATTTACAAGATTTTGAAAGATTTGATTGCTTAACCAGAAACCGCATACATTTGCTATAATGTTTGTGTGTCCTATAATAAATGTGGTGTTTTATATGTGGTACTGTGTTAAGCATCAGACAAATGAATTGAATCCACTATGCAAATTTTATTTAGTAATACAATAGACTACATGCTTTAAAATGCTTGTGTAGTCATTGATTCCTTTAGTCTTTAGATAACATCAGTGGGGCATGTTGTGGTCCCAGACTCTGGGCAGGTGAACCTCTTTTACTTTATTTAACCTGCAATATAGATTCCAATTTTTATTTTTATTATTTTTATTTTTTTCAAAGATTATTTATTTGAGAGAGAGAGAGAGACTGGGGTGAGGGGCAGAGGGAGAAGCAGGGAGCTTCTGCTGAGCAGCTTCCCTGCTCAGCAGGGAGCCCGACTCGGGACTCGATCAATCCCAGGACCCTGGAATCATGACCTGAGCCGAAGGCAGATGCTTAACAGACCGAGCCACCCAGGTGCCCAACTTCCAATTTTCATATATGCCCTGCCAATAAAAAGTTTGGGAAGTTCTGAAAATAACATTTATTGATCAATAATTATGTGGAAGATATTGGCCTCAGAACTAAAAGTGATTTAAAAACAACAAAATATCTTATGCTTTTAGAAGTATTTAAAATCTAATGTAAGAGGATTATATAATGAATAAAAAAATAGATTGGTTATTTCTTTTTAAATGAACTTAACATGTATTCCAAGTCCCCATTTCTACTATAATGGAAATCAACCTTGCCAAATCAAGGTAACTTCAAGTCGAAAGCTGTATCTTCCGGATAAACTCAGGCAACTTCAAGTCTCCTTTCCTGCTCCTCTTCCCCAGGAGGATCTAGGTTCTAAGGTACTTCCATATTTTTGTGACATTGGAGGGAGATAATAGGTCTGGGGTTCCTATCTGCTGTGTTCAGTGTTGGAATACTTTGCCATCTTTTTGTCAGTGTCAGCAGAGTGCAGTGAGCATTCTGGGAAGTTCATTCTGTGCTGTAAGCCTCCCCACCCTCACACTATTTCTCATCCCCTTAACCTTCAGGGACACCATATCTTAACTTTCATTTATTTTTCTCCCTGACTTGGGCAAGAGAGTCTTTTCCGATTCTCTCCACATCCTACAGGATTCAAGGAAGGATGGTAGAGTGGGCACGAATCTCAAGATACTTTTCTGTCTATGCCTGTCCTGTTGTAATCTATACTCAAAAGTGATGGCTCCATGTCGGCAAACATCACACTACTAGGCTGCCTAACTCCAAAATCCAGACAATAAATGGACATTTTTTCTGCCTTCATATTCTCATGAAAGTTTGGGTGGTTTCTGTAGACTCTGCTTCTCTGGGTTTCAAGCCATCAGTGGGAAAAGAAAGAGTCTGGTACAACAGTTGAGCAGTTGTGCATAGCTTCCCTCCCCCAGTCCTCTACAAGCTCTCTCTCCCATATCACCCATGAACATACAAAGGTTCTGGACAACTAGACTTACATAAGCATATTCCTCCCCCTCCCTAATGTGGTTTATAATCTAAACTGGTATTCTTCAAATTTCTTTTTGATAGAAACCCTTTGTGAGATATACATTTTCATATCAACCCCAGAAATCACACACTTACCTTAGTCTTACTAATTGCAGTGTACTCTGTTCTAATTCATTAGGGAAGAAACAAACAAAACAATGCTAGTCTAGACCCAGGAAATTGTTTTTGTGACTTACCTGTGGGCTTTGAACACCAGTTTGAAAAGCAATGCTATAAACCTTTGCCCTGAGATCCTTCTTAACTCCTGATGAACAAAACCAGATTTTTAGAATTCTAGTAGGCATCCTCCCCTTTCAAGTGGCTGGGTCTTGCAAATAGAAAGAGCTTTGACCTTCAGACCAGTATCAATGCTATATGCTTTAAAAATCCATTTGAATTATTTGTTTTGGTCTGTACCCCATTCTCCACCTTTGACAAGGAATATCTCTGGGTATATGGGCAGACAATAGTAAGAAAAATGTGGGAAAGCATCTACAGATTTTATCCTGTTACATATAAATCAAACAGAGAACCATAAAATTTTAAATTTCCAAAGACCCTCAGGTTAATTTTCCCAGCCAGGCAGTTCACAAAGGACACTGCTATTCTGGGGGATTATCTGACTTGTCCAAGGACACAGAGCTTGTTAGAGGCACAACTTGAACGCTTGGCTGTTGACTGTCATGTCATCATTTTTTCCACCTAACACTATTTGGCAATTAGAAAATTGGTCAATTGAAAAGTAGTATAAAGTACTAACATGGAGTGGGGGCTGATTTGCATCATGTACTTACTTGTTAGGGCTTTTTTCTCTTCCTGACCTTAATGGGCCTGAGGTTGTAGTGTTCATTGTTTCTGATCCAGTTCCTAATTTTATATATTCGCTCTCTCTTTCTCTCTTTTCCATCATACTTAGGGTGCTGAGGGAAGAGTGAATACTGCATTTATTTTTGTGGGGTCACGATTAAGCCTTGGTGTTAGAGAGCCTGACAACTCATGTACCGTAAGACAAACGTTTGGGGATTAAATTGGTCGTCACTTTGTTCTTTGGCTGATTTACTTGGTAATATAGAACCATCTTCCATTTCAACTCTTCTTAGAGAAAACATATTTCATACACTGACATACAGATATCTGGACAGTTTTGATGATCTACATCAGGGATCAGCAAAAAGAGGTTTATTTAAAAAAATATGTATCTAAAAAGAAACATGTCAACAATTCTTTTAGAAAGTGCTTTATCAATGTGTCAAAGATCTTTGAAATACACACCAGTATTTATCTCAGAGTTATGTCTAATCACAAAATACTATGTTGGATACAACTTAAATATCAGCAGTAGTAAGATGATTAAGTGGATTATGGTACTTGTGCAAAATAAATTATTATATAACCCTGAAATATGATATTTGATGAACAGTGCCCATGACTGTGGGAAATGTTTTGTGTTTTTAGTTTTATTTATTTATTTTTTTTAAAGATTTTATTTATTTATTTGAGAGAGAGAATGAGATAGAGAGAGAGCATGAGAGGGGAGAGGGTCAGAGGGAGAAGCAGACTCCCTGCTGAGCAGGGAGCCCGATGTGGAACTCGATCCCGGACTCCAGGATCATGACCTGAGCCAAAGGCAGTCACCCAATTGTGTCCTCAGTATGGGATTAACTATGTAAAAACAATTGTATAGAAAAAGATTAGATGGAAATAGATTAAGATAAAATAATGTTTGTCTTTGGGAGATGGATTTACAGTGGTTGTACTTTCTCTTTTCCCTTCCAAATCTTAATTTTTTCTTCAATTATCATGCACTACACATACTTAGAAAAAAACAGTTTAATAGAGGTATTTTACAAATATATAGTATCAGTTTAAAATGTTGGAGTCAGGAAAAAAATCTCAAGTTTTGAGTTTTTACGGATTTTAGGTTGCATTTGATTATAATGTTCAGAAAAGCTTTGTGAGTTGAGGCTGTAGCGCAGTTTTTCTCATGGAGTATCCTGAGATGTAGCATCAGTGAATCACAGCCGCTATTAGTAATGCCCAGTATGAAGAAAGAATATGTTGAATGGAAAGAACATCAATCTTTAAACAACAGGTGGAGCTATTATTTAGCATTTTGAGTGGGTCAGGGTGTTTGTTTATCTCCTGCTGCTATTTATAATTCAGGACTGTTGTTATTTGATCCAGAATAGAGGAGCACGTTGAAAAGAGAAGAAGAAATGAAAAGCTCCTCCACCTCCTCTCTAAGGAAGCTTACCTGCAATCAATCCTGCCCGAATGAGCAGCCCCTACGAGTGGGTGTGCTCTCTTGAATTCACTGGCTGTACCCACAGTCCCTGCTGCAGTAGTTGAAGCAATCTTCCTTTGAAGATATTGATTTCCTATGGAATTGCCATTTGAAATGATGGATCTACAGTTGGGTTGGGACCTGGAGGAAAGATGGTTGTGTTTGTGTTGCAGGCATGAATCTTGACAGGCTTTGTCCTCCACACAAAGGACAAAAGGAAAGGAAAGAAATTATTAGAGTTGGGAAAAAGATTAAAGAAAATACTTTAATTGGCTTCCGGTTTTATAGGCCAATTTCTAATACTTAGGACAAGGTTATTTATGGGTCCATCATTTCACAGCAGTTGAATTTTTTTTATTATTTCTAAAATGAAAGTAGTAAGACTTATGGTTGTGTACTTTACAACAGAAATGCAGAAAGTTTTCTGTTTTGGCTAGAGTATTCATTGGTCATAATTTCTGTATCTCAGAGGTGGTCTGAAGGCTGATCTTTGGGTCACAGTGATAACAGTCCTTTTCCCATAGATTAGATTTCCTGGACCCCTGGAGCCTTCCATTAAGAAGGACTTGATCCTTGATTGTTTCCATCCTAAAATATTGGACTTTACTCCTTTCTTTCCACTCTCCCTTCTGTTACCTTCTTTTAAATAATATGAATTTCACGTAATATAGATCATATTTTTCTGTAATTATCTTTGCTTTTTTTTCTGCCATACTTTGAGGCAAGTTATTCTATCCTTTCTTTTTTTCCTCTTGTCATTTGTTTTTCCTGTATGCTCTACTTTTTACCTCAGAAACAACCAACCTCATTGGGTTGGGGTTCGTTAATCAGACTGATTATTTGCTTGACACACATTCTTTTCCTATTATTCTAAATAGGCCCAAAGATATTAATATACCATTTTGTTTTCTTCATTTTTAGAGAATAGTCAATGATGCAAAGTATGTACGTGAGATTCTTAGAGTGTGTGATATACAAAAACGTTAAGTTCCTACAGCAGTTAGTGAATACCTATCATCAATGAATGTAACATTCTTCATAAATAAATTTTATAACAACAAAAACTTGGCTTTATTGTCAGACTATATTTTTAAAACCATTTTCTACAGAAAATTTTCTGTAAAACTCATTTTTCTACCTACATCAATTATAATAAAGTTAGATCACTTGTTGGTGTTGGAACATCAGCAGTATATACTGTATAAATGGTACTTTTCAGAGTTTTTGGGTCATTGAGTCATTATGTCCTTAGGGTAAATGACCACTGTGATTCTTTGTTATTGCATTTAATATATATACTGATTTTTCTGAAATTGCATTATATATATATGTCTTTAAGCAGCTGACTTTTCTCACTGTCTTATATATGTGCTTTCCCTCTTCTCTCATTTTCTACTTTTAATCTACTATGTACTAGAAAAATCATATCTGTACTAAGCAGAATTCTGTCTGATGTAGGAATAAGTAGTAACTGGGTAATATTTAAAAACACAAATTTTGTAATATAAGAGTTGAGTTTTTGGTGCAGCTTTGACCTCTATTTTTTTGCTGCCTTGAGCTCTTTAATAAAACACTGATTTCCTGATTCTTATTAGGATTGCAGAGATTTGAAGTTGTTGGGTGAGTGTGATATTGAAATATGTGGCTATTTCTAAGCAATGCCCATAATAATAGGTAGATCAACTCTCAGAATGTTATGAGGATTAAATGTATCCTATATGTGAGCATTTCATACATGATAGTAACATGATAGTAACACACATAGTGTGTGTGTGTGTGTGTGTGTGTGAGTGAAAGAGTGAGAGAGAGAGAGAGATGGAGAGAGGTAGGAGTGGGAGGGAGAAACCAAACCCATCTTTCAGGAAAGAATTGACCATAAAGGGGTGGCTTAAAACTTCTTTGGTAAGCCATCTAGCATATTTCACTGATCTGAATCACAATTTTCAGCACTAATAATGTCAGGCAAACAGCAATGCCACTTTCATCTTTGTTTTGTTTAGGACACATTCCCTATATTTCTTTTATTTAAAGAATCTATTTAGTTTGGGGAATGGACTAGGATTTGTGTATGTAGATTAATGTAAGGTGAAATAGAGTATGAAAACATCCAATTGGAGCAGTGATTCATCTGATTTTAGTATGCAAATGAATTTCTTTCACCCCCCAAAAAAGAAAATTCACTTGGTAGATGCTTGCTAATGATCACCTGTCATCTTGGCAGTGACTTATTACTGAATAATTAAAATCACACTTCCAAACTAGAGAAACCCTATCGA